>NC_034411.1:61547280-61895418 GCF_002078875.1 Numida meleagris
CCCCCCATTCCCTCCCCGATCCACGGTGTTCGTACGGCTTTGTTCACTGGGGTCCGCTTCCTTTACGTGCTCGCATGAAAGTACACCCGAGGAGCGGTGTGTTTGCTCCTGCAGGACATATCCATCGCGTGTGTTTTCGTTATTATTGGTGCGCGTGTGCGTGTTTGTGCGTGCATGCATCCCATGGGAGACATGGAGAAACGAGCTCACATTCCAGGAAACTCTTTCCAGGAAATTTCAGAAAATAAAGCACGGCACAGAAACTCACTGTTCAATAGTGAGAAGAAAGGCTCCTGCTAATTGTTCGGCTCATTTTTACAGAACGTGAACGTGCTCCAAGGCTGATCTATTCAGAATGAAGATATTTGGCTTTGCGCCTGATCAGTCTGTGATTAAATGCTCCCCACAGAACGCCTCTCCTGTAGAAGAGAGATTAATTCATTTCTCTGTGGGTGTTAAGCTCCTCACATATGGAGTCCAAACTGTGTCAGGAATTGGTCGTGCACGCTTTGTGTCATGGAGTGTCAGCTCCTCTGGTGGACTGCAGAAGAGCTTCTCTAGAAGTGGTCGGTGGTTGGTAGTTCTCGGTGAAGGTTCACATTTTGGATTGTACCAGACTAGTTTTGGGGTTTAAATTCCCGTTTTCTCATGGACTATTACTGGGCTTTTTCATGCTCAATAGTATTTTTTTTTCTCTTTACAGAATGTAAGAAAGGGGAGAAGTTCAGAAGTGGCCACTGAGAGGATCCCAAATAAAGCTCCTCTTTACAATCTGTTACTGAAGTAAAGAACACTAAACTCTGTAACACAACATAGATATCCCAGCTCATTTTTTGCAGCCTGTCCCTAATTCTTTTTCACCCAGAACTCGCTGGATGAAAGTACCAAGACAAGGCCTTTGTAGATAAGCTCAGCAGGGAGCTCTGAAGCTGTGGGAGATGCACACGAGCCGAATTCTTGCTCTGGAGCATTTGCAGCAGACCACACTGCCTCCTGTGTGAAAAGAAGAGACGGTGCACTGCAACTCTCTACCTTCTGATCTTCTCCAGCTATAGAGGCATTGGTTTTCAGTTCCCCCTTTGCTTAGGCACTGCCTGTTAGTTCTGACGGCATTTTTTGTTTTTACACATGTCCAAGCCACCCAGCAGAACAAAACCTTTTCTTCATCTTCTCCGAGTGTTGTTTTAAGGTCGTTTTTTCTCTTTACATTTTGAGGAAAAGGAAAACATCAAGGAAGAAATGGAGTTGTGTGCTTAACAGGTGCTGGGACCTTCTTCAGAATTAAAAAATTGTAAAATACAAGCCATAGTCCCTCACTACCTTCATGACTGTGTATGGGTGGAGAGCAGGGCATACAGTGCTAGTGCTGCTGCCCCATGAAGCTCTGGTTATTCTGGCACAAAGCATGAAACACCAACAATGCGGCAGCGTGCTGAGACAAGGAGATTTGGTGTTGTTTGCATTGGTGCTGAAAACCTGCCCCTTAGGAAAGCAGCACTTTTCCAGGTGAAACAAAAACAAAAAGCACAAAACCCAGCAGAACAAAACGCTCTCCCTGCCTTAGATTATAACACAGTGCCATAGAGTGCTATCATTCCCTCTCAAAGATCACAGGGCCCAGCGTGCCTGGTCTTGCATTTTTCCCTGCACCTTCCTGCATAGGCTCTGCAATTATTGAAGCATTCTGTTTTTAAAAGAAGCACCTGGAAGTATTTCTCCGCTTAAATAAACAAACAGTGTTTGTGAGAAGCCCAACACTCATCGAGTCCCCTTTACACAAGTAAAACGCGTATGTCAGGGATGAATAATTTTGCAGCAGTAATGAATATAACACTTGGCTCTGATACAGCATTATCCACATGAAAAGGGAAAGTATTTCAAGCCTCCACTGTGATACAGTGAAGACTTAGGAAGAATTATGAGTCCTAACAAAAATGCCTTGAAGAGGTCTTCTATAGATGGGAAGTATGTGTCTGTGATCACGTTTCATAGCCTGTTACCAGAGCACGCTCATCTTCAGACACTGCAGGGATCTACAATTACACAAGGTGACCAAAGAGTCTCACACTCATTTGCACCGCAAATGGGAAGAAGCTTTTCAGACTGAACAAATGTCTTCACACGTGGCTCCTCTTCAGCTGAAGCTGTGTTCAGCAGGGAAGCAGTGTTCTTAATTACAGACTGAGAGATGGGTAAAAAGATCACACTTCGATTTTAAGCCCTATATTGCAGAGTACAGACTCCTGACACCACAGAAATGAAGGCTTGGGAGCCCAGAGCTCTGTGAGGCTAATCATGACTTCCACTGACATTCTGCCTTTTGGAGCAAATGGCACTGTCTTGTGAGGCAACATTTCAGTGTGGCAGTGCTAGGACTGCAGAACCTGTTTGTGTTTGTTGGGCAGCCTACGGCACAGCCAGTGAGGGCATGCTTGCGTTGCAACCCAGATGCACCTCCAGAGCCCGTGCTCTGTCCATTCCCTCTGCCTGGGACTTTCACACAGCAACATGAGTTCTTTCTTCAATCAGTGAAAAATAATACTGCTGCTGCTTTTCTACACGCACTTATCAAAAGAGATGATAAATTCCAGTGGGTTATTTAGTATTTACAGCCCTTGACACAGATTCATGGTTAGTTCACAAGCCAGTCCATTGTTTTCTTTCTATTTATGACCTGAATATAAATACAGAATTCTACACAGAAACTTTTTCCTTGTCTCTCCTCCAAATATTTTCTCCAAAATATTTTAGTAACCTGAATCACCCAGAAAGCCCTAGTGAATATTTCATTTGGAAGACTCACCAGTCCTTTGACCATTACAAAATTTCTTGTTGATACCAGTGGGGTTCATAGTCTACTCCCAGTTAGGGATGTCTGTGATTTATGGAGTTCTTAAGACACAGAACACGCCTTCACTTGTTTGCAATTTATTTGCAAAATTCACTTCCCAGCGCTCCCATGCACAGCACTGTGTAGTTTGGGAGACGAGGCCATGAACTGTATGGCAAACTGAAATGAATATACATATGCAATACAGATTTTCTTGGGAGTCTTTCAAGGCAGCTGTGCAGTCACCCACGTCCCAGGATGGCACGTAAGCCTCAGCACATTTTCATCGATATCCTGTCTTACACATTTGGCTTTCAGAACAGGCTTGTGAATAATGCGTGGCCCTGTTTCCTGTCCTGTTGAGGTAAAGCTTCTCAGAATATCCGAAGAACAATAATGTGGTATTTCTTGATTACCTAAGCACATATATGTGCAGACTAATGATGTTTTTTAAAGTAGCCAGTGGTTTTTCGCTTGCTTAAAGAACTTACATCACATAGAAATGTAATACGGCTTGGAAGCTGCTGGCTACAGCGCTTGCCTCTTCTGTCAGCTGGAGAGGCTGGGATGGAGCCCACTGGAAGATGCTGTGCCTGGCACTGCTGACTCTGCAAAACAGATCCATCCTGTTATGGCTCCTTCAAAGCAAAGGCAGTTGCCACCATTGAGGCAGTAGCTACTTACACTTTGTGGCACAGCACACAGCATGTGAGAGAATATTTTCTGACAATAGTAAGGATATTAATAATAAAAACGAGGATAATCACAAGATCCTCTCTTAGTGAGCACACATGCTATTCCTTGTTGAAACTGGTCTCTCTCAGATTCCATTGGCTGTGGGACTATTTCCCTCAGGAAAAAAGGGGCTGAATCAGCACAAGATAAATCCTGCTTTTACTGATCTGCTTGCCAAAAAAAAATAAAAAAAAAAACAAACCCAAAAAAACCACCCTCCAAAAAGCTGTTATTTTAAAAGAGACCCTGCTGGAAACATGTAAGACTGAAGCACCTCAGATGAAGTTGTGGAGAAGGGACAGATGCCATCCGACCTGAGTCCAATACGCAGCACTAAGCACATCATTACTAGTCTCTCAAAATATTTTGCTCTGTTATGCAGCCATTTGTCTAGAATCTCAGAGTGCTTTATAAATATTAACATAGAACAATTTAAGCTGTATTAACCACTTTTACAGATACAAGAAATTTGTCATGGAGAATATCAGCAGCTCTTCTTAGTCATAGGCAGCTCTTGACACAACCAGGATTAGGAGTCGTATTTTTAGTGCCTGCTTCCATCTTCTAAGCACAAAATTAGTCTGCCCTGTTCATTAGTTTCATTTTGCATTATCAGCTAGCAGTTAAAACAGCTAAGTGGATTTTCTTTTTAAAATGTACGTGGAAGATGGAGTGCTTAAAGTTCAGGGTGACCGTCTCCTTTTTGTGCTTTGTGATGCCACCACAGCTTCTTTATGAAGCTCACTTGCTCATGTTTCCATGCTAGATTTAGAAACATTGATTCCTTTCTGGTTCGCTGTTGACTGATGGACAGTAAGGGAGAAGGGAATATGTAGAGGCTTGGTTGCTCTTCAGCTCTGCCAAGAAACTTCTAAAGCTTCTTACAGGCAGCTTAAAGCCAGAAAGGTTGGTCCTAAAGGATTTATTCTGACATTGCAACTGATCATTACCTCCTCAGAGCAAGCTGCCCTCCAAAAAGGCAGTAGAAAACTGTTCAGACAAAAAATTAAGTATGAGCTGAGAGATCCTTATGAATTTGGCTCCACCTTCTGTACACAATGAAAATAAACATGAGTTATATTGTATCTTGTATGTCAGTTAAGCTTTTTGTTTATTTCATTTTACATTTCAATTTCATAAATTCTACATTGTGATGGTATTACGGTATTTTGTGATATATTATTTCCCTGTATTGGAGCTGAGGCTTTTCAGCCATTTGGTTCCAAAGGATGGAACAAATCCATCCTTTTTTAAACAAATATGACTATTTCCAGTTTTCATAACGTAGAGTAATATAGTGTGAAACTAATGCAGTCTTTCAAAAAACAGTCCTTAAATTTTCTGGGGGTCTTGGAATGACCAAACACGTTAGTATTGAAATAAAACAAATTTTCAGAGTATGTATGTATGCACATCTACTGACGAAAAATACTTTCTTTATTACTGAATAGAAAATTGGTCATTCAATAACCATTGTGCTTCTGATGTTTAGAAAAAGTGAGTGGTTTTGATGTAAATTGTAATATTTCTCATCCAGGCTTTACAAACAGCAACTGACTTGCTGTGGTAGTCTTTGAAATCTTTGAGAGATTGATGAATTTTCCACATGTAGGTGAACTGAGGGGCAGGAAGTTTGTCTGTTTGCTTTGGCTGTGTTGGAAGAGCAACAGAGAAATGGGGGAGCTCCTTTCCTCCCCCCAAAATCTCACTTTTTCCATCTAGTATTCAGAATATCCTCAAGTTTTATTTTCTTTTGAGTTTTAATCTTCCCACTCAAATCGTCACTGGATAATTCAATGAATTTGGTAATGGCACCCACCATGTTTTGGTTACAGAGACATATTTGTGTGCTTATTTGGGAGATTTTGTTGGTTACAGCAAAATAAATTACCTGCATCAATACTAAAATGTACGCTGAAGTCTAACAGAAAATAATTTTTATCCAGAAGATCAAAGTGAACATTTTATTTATGACAGTCTACTAATAATTTAACATTTGGAACTGAGTCCTTTTTTTTTTTTTCCTACCATTTTCTTCATGAAATAAAAAAGAAAACAAAACCAGAGGTCTGTTTATAGACTCTAGTGTAGTATTTCATACATTTGAATTTAATTTTATTTTTCTATTAATCACAAGATTATAAAATGCTTGTGGGCAACCTTTTTCTGTAGATAGAATAGTTTTCAGATCATCCAGTTCATACACATTTAGCTGAGTAAACATATTCACTCACCTGCAGACATTTTATGTTGGACATTTTAATGTCTTCTCCCCACATGACTGCCATGGAAACAAAGAGGACTGGCTATTCTCTCACTAAGTTTTTTGGGCTGCAGACAAGAAATTTACGATCATCTGAGAGAATGGGCCTGAAATACATTTGTTTAATCAGATTTGTGAAATACAGAGGCAGGGTGCCTAGGGTGTTCCTCACTGGCAGACAGAGGCACACCTGGTGAGTTTCTTGATGGCATTGCAGGGCTGTCTGAGGGTATCAATGTAACAAGGCTTCCCTCTTATTTTCCACTCTGTCCCCATTTTTTGTACCGTTGCATATATGCCAGCCAGAATAATTTGAGGAACATAATTGCTCCTTTTGTTCGGCATGTCTGCAGGATTAACAGCGTTGTAGACATGAAAGGGTCTGCAAAGAGCTGAACATCAAGAAACTTTACGTAAAATCAAATAAATGTTATTAATAGGGATGACAGCTGGTAAAAAATACAAACTGATTAAAAAATACTACTGATTAAGGGGTTCCCAGAAGAACAGCTTTGGGAAAACAACTGGAAAATTCATGTACTGAAATCAGCAGTTTCTGTTTTTAATAAGATTTTCCCAGAAAATAATCTCCCAGTATAATCCGTGAGTCTTTTTCCCAGATGGTAAAGAACATCAACTTCAGTAGCCTGCTCTGAATTTAAATGCATGTATTTGTTTAATTTCTCAGAAATTTCAAAATTAACTGAACTGAAAAAAAAAAAAAAAAGAAAAGAAGAAGTCATTATGAATGTATTGGCAATTCAATGGCATGTATGAACTAGGCATAAGGAATGCAAAAATGCCTGACTTGACAGTTCAGGCTAGGAAGTGCTTGTTAGCTATTGCTAATGCTGTTGAACAAGCATGAATGATGCATAAGGGAAAAGCATCACGTAAGAAAGAACAATATCTTTCAGTTATTAAACTGTAACACAGACAACATTATATCAAAAGCATTCTAAAACTGCACAAACTAAAATCAGCACAATAAACTGAGAAAAAAGTAGTTGCAATGTACTGAGCATTAAACTAAAGGTTAACTCCTATATGTAAACTTCGAATAATAAAGCCCAGCAACTTTACAGCTGTCTGAGGTGGCATTCAAAAGTAAAATCCTTTCAGTTACCTGCCCTCAGCGCTGATGCTGGTATACTATCTGTAAGCATAGTTCTTGTAAATGTGATTATGGTGAGAAACAAAATAGGTTACAATAATCTCAGGCTGTTCCATATTTACAAAATATTTTCAGAGGATAGGAATGTAATAATTAATTTCTTGTAGTCAACAAAGGGTCTATCTTGCAAATTCATATCTGAAAGCTATGCAGAAATTCATAGAACAAGCTGGTCAGATGTTAACACCTATGAAATACAAGTGTCCTCATATAAGCGAGTGCTTCTTGAGGGTGATTTATGTGTTATGAGAATTAATACAGAGCATAGATCCTACTTCTCACACATGGAAGAAAGGTGCACATCTCCTGGTGACTGACCCACAGCCTTCCCTCCATGATTGCAGAGCTCTGACAAACGCTGAACCTCTGCAATGTTCAGACAGTGCTTGGGGTGCTTGGCTTGACGTGGTGCCGACACTGCACCATGCTGTGCTGCCCGAAGGCCACTTCTCACCCTAGCTCTGGCCAAAACTAGAGGTTCCCCTACCTCCCTCCCAGTCTGCCATATTTTTGGAACAAGTCCTTGCTGAGCTTCCCACAGTTCTTCCCAGCTGAGGCCACTCTTGCCCCAAGAGTGATCAACTTGCTTGCAAACCCTGCTGAGGCTGTAAGCTTCAAAAATACAGTTTTCCAAGCTGAAGGAAAAAAGACACATCTTCTGTTCCTGTAGAGAAATCTGCATTATTTTGGAAAAAATAAAAATAAAAAATTGAAAAGTTCATCAATCAGAGAAATAATTCACAAAGAAAAAAAGGGAGAATATTTACAGAATGCTTATGGAGTTCTGTTTGGACCAGAACTTGAGCCCTACACTCTGTTGTTAAAACTGCCAGTTTTATTCTCGTTTTCTTTGACCATGCCCAGAAATGCCGGGAGTAGAATTAAATCTGTCCCGGGAGAACTCTCCTTCATGCAGAGAATGACAAGCCAAAGAAACTCTGTCTAATGACTAAGAGATGGTATTGTATTAGTGCTGCTAGCAATTTAATACCACATACAGAAGCAGTCCCCAGGGGAAAAACAGTCTGACTTCTCTTCACCCAGCTAAGCACTCAAACCACTGTCTGAAAGTGAGGTTTTCACCTTGCAAGTATCTTCTTTCCCCACTGTTTTCAATAAGCCTCAATTTCGCTTTAGAATCTCACATTTTCAGGCAGAGCAGATGATATATACTATATACAATATTTGATACATATATATGTACGTCTTTGATGTATGTATATATATATGAATTTATTTTGTGGTCAGAAGTGAAATTTGGGTAACCAGTGTTACAAATTCAACTATTTTTTAAGGTTTCACTGACTGAAAAATATAAGGCAGAAATCCAAAGACTTTCACAACTCAGTGTGACAAGGATGATTTTATGCTTCTGGAAATTCAGAATCCAGAACACAGATGATAACTTACTTTTCTTAACATCTTTTTCAAAAATACCCTTAAAAATAGGGTAAGTATTAATAGCATGGTGTTGAAGAAAACATATTTACTTCTGACAACTTCCAGTGGGCACAGCACAAGCTGTTGCATGATACAAACTACATGAGCCCGGGAAATCTTTTTGCTGCCCATTACACATTACTGCATGGGAATTGTGAGAGATTACTGCATTTCAGATAAACTGTTTTAGTCTCTGTTTATACTTCTCTGGGTAAATTCCTTTTCTGAAACCTGAAAAGTAGTCACAGGTATGAAGCCAGTTAAGCTGTAAGTATAGAAGAAACTGCTAGAAATGCTTACTAATAAAGGAAGATCATGATTTTCCAAATGAGCCAGCAAATGAAGGATAATCCTCGATTTAAGAAGGGGCAACACAGAATAAAAACTGCAAGGAAAATGCTAAAACTGAATTAAAATCTCTTTGGACTACTTCGTGAAGCTGCCACATAAGGCACAGATGATTTTGTGAATTCATGTAGAGTCAAGTGATAGCAATGCACCTGCATGATTTTTTTTCTTTCCATGATTTTTTTCTTTACTTATTCAACTATTGTTCCCTGCCCTCCATACCATTTGATTTCAGTAGGAATTCTACATCAAGAACAAATAGGGTCTCTACTATCCTTTTAAATGGAAATGTAGAAGTCTCAGTGTGAAATTGTAAAAGTCCTTGACATGCAATCTGATCGACCTGCAGACTACATCTGAAAAGTGCTGGCCTAAGTGTTACAAGCACTAGTGTTAATATACCACCATAAAAAGACTCACTTCTACTTCTGGTCTCTGCTGTAACAACTCATTATGAGTTTTTTAAAAAATAATTCTGCCCCAATGGTGGATATCTGTACATTTAACAGAGGACAGGTGCTTGAGAATTAAGCACGTATTGCATAGAATTACTCCGAATGTTCTTGAAATCTCATAAAATGTAGGGAAGCACATTTAAGACAACAATATGCACTTAAAAATGGGTGAAATGTCTCTTGGCCCTGCAGAGTAGTTGAAAACCTATTGTTTCTTTTATTCTCAGTGTTGTCCTGAGGAAGGTTTGTTGTCGTACACCTAAGATTGTTTGCCAGAGTTTTCAACTTAAGGGTGAAAAAAGCAATGGAAAAATGAACAACAAATATAGACTGTCTTATTCTTGAAGATACCAAGAATATGCAGGAAAGCAATGACCCTTGCGGATCAGGTCTGTAAAGGGATCTTAGCACCAGACTGTGAATCAATGCGATCGCAAAAATAAAAAACACCCTTCCCCTCCTTCCCCAGTCCACCTCTCCAAACTGTTCAAATTCCTTTCTTTTAATCTTAGAAGGATACTTTCCTTACACAGACGGAGACATCACATAGCTTCATGGTCTCAGACCAGCAAGCTTGAACGCATTCACAGCAGGAAGCAATTAAGGAACTTCTCAGAAAATCAGGTGCCTCCAGATACAGCAGCTGCTGACTTGGAGCTCCCGGGTTGTTGCAATGGTACAGAAAGGCCTAAAACATAATTTAGCACCAGAAATTTGTGTGTCTTCAAGCCAAATTTTTATCTTAATTCTGTATGTTATGCTGAAATGTAATCTTTCTTTACATCACTGTTAATTAGTGGTTTTACTACACACTTGCATTTCTGTGCAGCTCTACAAACCAAGTTTTCAGATTGATATTAGACACAATTTTTAGTTTATGGCAAGAAGAATAACTGCTACTGGGCAAAATGCCTGATGGCTTAACATCCCAGTCCGAAGCGGGGCTTAAATTTTAGTGGATTGAAAGAGTGTCATCTGCAGTCACAGCAAATTAACCTGTCTAACACCAAAGGACACCACAAATTGTCCTTGCTCGGATTCGGACCACATCTAAATGTAACAGGAGTACCCAGGAAAAAAAAAAAAAGGATTCGGAAAGGAAGGCTCTGGAGGCTGACTCTTCCCCCGCGTCCCGCTAGAGGGAGATGTGAGATAAAGGAGCACCTCGCTCACCCAGGGGTGCCGGGAGGGCCCCTGCTCAGAATGGGCTCTACTGCGTGAAGGCAAACAGTGAGTCGAAGAAAGGTGCAGACCGGTTGTGGCAGCGCCTGCAGGGGTGCACCCACTGTGGCTGGGGTAGTGAATCCTGTGTGTATTAATCCACATCACACTGAAAGGCACCTTCGCGGCCTGTTGCACTGCTTCCTTATTCCTCCATCCACCCATACATATGCTCATGCATACACATGCAAAGAAAAACTGTTTGTATTACATTATTACACGTTAAAAACAATATATTTTTTAATGTATCTATATCAATAATAAAACGGTTAATGAAAGCAAGAATTAACTGTAAAAGTTATACAGATGTCAACTGGACATCAGAAGTTTTGGTTCGTTCTGGCTAATCTTCTCTTATTCCAGGAATGAATAGCTGAGAATTTGAAACCTAGCAAGTTGGAAGGGTTTTCACATGAAACAGTAATGATTCTTGAAATACATTTCCAGGTTTTTTACATCATGTCCTGTAATACATACTTGCCATAACATTCTCAGTCTTTGACAAACTGATCAATCAATCTTAGGTTTGGTTTTATTTTTCCAGTGACTTTAAGAATAAAGATAAATCACAGGAATGTTCCCTTTGCTATCTGTCAGCTTGGAACATATACAAATATATACAAAATAAACCAGCTTTCATTAAGAGCAAGTACATCTCAGAAGCTCAGACCTTAGTTTTTTCTATTGTACCAGAATTTCTACATTATATACGAAGTATAAAATATACATAGTGATTTGGCTGGCACCCCAGAGTTTTCAAGGTACAACTAATTAACTGTCATTTATTGTCTTCTAGGTTCTTCACTGTCTTACTCTCTTTTATGGAGGGTGTCGGTCTCTCTTCTCAGGTGACAAGTGATAGGATGCAAGGAAATTGGTCTCAGCTTGCACCAGGGGAGATTTAGATTGGATACTAGGAAGAATTTCTTCACGGAGAGGGTGGTCAAGCACTGGAATGGGCTGCTGGGAAGTAGTGGGGTCCTCATCCCTGGAGATATTCTAGAGATGTGTGGACATGGCACTCGGGGACATGGTTTAGTGATGGTGTCACTAGGTCAAGTTGATGGTTGAACTTGGTGATCTTGAAGGCCTCTTCCACCCTAGATGATTCCATGAGTCTGTGATTCTAAATAAACTGCAGGAAATGTGGAGTCATTGGCAGATGTAATTAGCAGGAATTTAAAACCTTTCTTCTTATTATATATTGCGTAATTAAATCACAGTCATCTACCCATTTGCACTGTATGTAGAAGTTAATGTTAAGTCAGAAATGTTACCACTTCCATCAACTGTAAGTTTTTGTAACAGTTAGGCAATATTGATTGCAATGGCCACAGTAGATAATACACATAATTAACATAGGCATTTTATGTCTTTCCAAGTAAAGTTTGATAATTGTGAATGCTCAAACTGATCCATTTAATTGTTTACACTAATGTATTTTCACCTCAGGAAAGATCCTGATAGTCATCATTCCTACTCTTAATTCCAACCTGAGTTATTGCTAGGCTGCAGTTTGTGCTGGTATTGTTTTCTCCTACTTTATTGAATTTATCTTAAACCCACAAAGGACTTTGTGGGAGATAATGTGATTTCCTCTAGTTCATTCCTAATAAAAAGGAATGTAGAAATAACACGTTCATTTGATTTTAATATTTGTCTTTCAGAAAAAAAATGCCTGCAGATAAGGCTTATCCTGCATGACTGTTTTTAAAAGGCTGTAGAATACAGTGGATATGTTTCTGCTCAGTAAAAAAGCTACAAGGATACAAGCAAAATAGAACAAAACCAAAACAAGCCTAATAGCTAAAATGCTTACAAGGTCAAAATAATCTGATCTCCTCTGTTGGCCATAAGCTATCTGACTCTATTGATGCTAGTGAAGCAGATATGGGTTTTAATTAAAAAAACACTTTCAAAAAATTTGTCCTTTTTTGATTTTATTTTTTTTTAAATACCTGTCATAAATCTGATGCTGGCTGCATCTGAATTACAGGAAGACAAATCAAGGCAGTAGGCAGTATTATATAATTTAGAATCCAAACTAAATCCAGATGGAAAGTGAACAGAGTAATGGCAAAGTTCAGAATTTTCCTGTTTTTGATTATTTGGTTTTCTGCAGGGATGATGAGGGAAGAAAAAAAAAAAAGAAAAATAGAAGACAAACTACTAAAGATACTCTTAAATGAAGAAAAACCTTTTACGACAATCAGAGAGTGGAGACTCTCATGGCTTTTGTTCTCTGCCCCCTCAGTCTTTGTGTAGCCTGACTTGTCTCTGACTGACTTGGACAAAAGTCCTTAAAAGATAGCAATTTTGCGATGGCAAAATTGTAGATGACCAAATGAAAACAATTTCCCATTCTAAATCTTCTGTTTTCAACAATTGGGGTATACCTTTTTCATTGCAGTGGAGAAAGATGAAATATAGGAAAATCAGAGATGTCTGTTTCTTGTGCCTCTTTGAAGGCTGCAGAGATAAATCTGCATGAAGTGAACAATATAAAGAGATATTACCAAAGTCATAGGTGATGTTTAAACATCAAATCAAAGAAGATGAAACAATCTGAAAAATAAGTATATCACATAAAGATTAAAACCTCTTATTGAAAGCCATGCACTGCAGGATGAACGTGAACAAACTTGTTCAAGGCACATTTTTTCATGGCAATTTCTGGCAAACTATTGTCATAGAAAAGGTGGCGGAATATTTCAGAATTTTCAGTAGCTGGAAAGATCTGTCAGCACAGAATTACATATAATAGTGGTGCTTCCCACAAGGCGGTGAGAGGTTTTCATGAAGAAAAATGCACATAAGTCTGTTTAATATATTACTGACAAAAAAGAGACAGGGATATAATTAATGTAGTCTGTTTTTGTGCTTGCAGCAATCCGATTAAGGCAGTTGCTTAATTGTAGTCACCATATTGACTTATATTCAGTTTGCCTTTGGTTTTGGGGTGTTTTTGTTATTCTTGTTGTTGCTGTTTTCTTTCTTTTTTTTTTTTTATTTGGCTTCATTATAAGCAATATTCCCTGGTCAGTATTAAGAACTTTGCTGGATTATTGCAGTTTTCAAAATGAGATGGAGTGCCCAAATAAATTGTACATCGAATCATGTCTCAGGGTGGAGAAGCATATAAATATAGGAATGATCTCAGCTGTATGGATTTTGAAAGATAATTGCTAAAATTGTCTCATTAATATAAGACTTAGTGGCTGCATCTAATCAGTAAGAAATGGAGCCCCATTGAGAATTTTATGCAAAGTCCTGGGGTGTCCACATGCACTGTCCTGCTATTAATGATTTGGGTAGATCTTGCTCTTGCTCATTTGCTTGTCTTTGTTCCCACATTTTGGAAACTATTCTCTTCTTGTCAAACAAGTTTATACATTCTACATACAGTTCCTTTGACTTTGTATGAAAGAAAGATACAGGTACAAAAGTGGTTGGCTTAAATGACAGATTCAGCTTCTTTTTCAGCATTGTACCTCCCGTATGTAGGACAGATATCATGCTATAAAATCCACAACTAGAAAAATCAATCAGTATGTTGTAAAGAGATGCAAACATTTGTATACAAGCAAAAGGAGAACAAGAAAGCCATCTGGGGATACTGATAACTAAACAGGGGAGTATATTTAAGACACTGTCAGTCTCAATGCCCTATTCCAAACTTGAAGGTCCATGAGCCTTCCAGTTGTCTCCTGATCTATTTTCTCTTGTAGAGTAGGCCTTTCCATACTCCACTTTGCTATCCAATAGCTGCTTCAAAAGCTGTACCTTTCTACTGATGAATGCATTAATGTGATGTGACAAATGATCAACAGATCCCTATACAAATAGTTTGAAATGAAAACCTTTTCACTTTCTAAGAGCAACTGTAAGTAAAATTTCCTTTACATGGCAACAGTTTTTATTTATTTATTTATTTAGCAGTTTATTGGAGTATCTGGTGAAGTCTAGGAGTTGGTTGCCTTACTTGCAGTCTTCTCCCCTGTTGTAATCACAAATAGAGGAATTCCTCTCAGGTGGTTTTCAAAATAACTTAGCTACCAGCTTAGCTTTCAATTTGTTTTCTTTAGTGTTCTTCCCTCCAAGACATGATTTGCCAAAATATATGACTGTTGAATTTTCTTTCCATCTTAAATCTGGGCATGAGAACACAGCTGCCTCAAGTACATGCTTCATTTTGGAGTTTTCTTACTCATTTTCTCAAGATTCTTATAAATTTGAATTTTGCTGAATTATTAAATAATGCTACATGGTAGTGCAGTTTCATGGTCTGCCAACTTGAAAGCATGATGGCAATTTTATCAATGTTATTAATAGAAATTCATATGGAGAGCCAGGTAGCCAGCTAGTACTCTGAACAATTTCTGTCAAACTAAGCCAAGAATACTGATAGCTGCATACTTCTCAGAGTGCAGAACAAAATGAATTTAAACCATGTTAATAAAAGGCACAGCTTTCCCTTCAGCAGGATTTTAGTTGAATTTCATTTCAATTACTTACTTGAATAATTTAATAATCTATTGCAGTGCAATTAAAAGCCAGATTGGACTGAACCCATATTTGGAAGAACAGGGCAATCACTTTCTTCTGCTGTCAAAATTCTGTTTAATTAGCACTGAAATTTGCAGCACCTACCTTTCTATCTACTGTGGCCAGCTAACATGCAATGTCTTCATACCTGTAAAATATGCCTCAGCTCAGTTTTCAGATTTTCCTTTGTATCTAGGCTGAGTACATTCACAAGCAAAACCTTTACCAGTAGCAAAGCAGATCACAGACCTGGCAATATATTCAGATCTGTTCCAAGGCAATGAATCTATTCACTAATTAAGGTGAGTTTAATCCATTACTATCCTGGTCTGAAAGCAAATCTATTATTTTAATGTTTAATGTATTCAGTAGAGCCAGGCTGGGGTATGTGTGTGTGTGTGCGTAAGGAAGAGCAAGAGGAAGAATCACTAAACACAGAAACATTAAAGCCCATATGTTCCCAACAGCTGCACAAGCTGGAAAATTGTCAGAAGTTGGGCAATATCGGTCTAACAATGTCATCCGCCTGAGTGCGCAGAGTGCACGGTTTTAATGTCACAGCCAAATTGCTGCATATGCTGCTGTCTCAATAATAGTTGTGGAGCTTTACCCTACTCCACAAGTACCCTTCATCTTCTAAATGGTTTTAGTGAAATAAATAGCATCTTTCTGCACAGGAACTCCTTCTGAATTTCAGTGGGATGACTTCCAGAATAAGAGACTGCTACACTGAAAAAGGCTAGCAGGCTTTGGTACAGTGAAGGAACCAGCAGCAAAAACTTGAGAAAAACTGATGGCTAAGACAGTCTTACTTTACCAAAAAAAAAAAAATTTCATTTTCAATAACTTGTCATCATGAATAGCTGGAATTTCTGTCTGGGCACCAGGAATGTTAGTAAGGGCAGAGATTATTGCTGTAGGAGCAAGATCTTATATTAGAGATACCCATCTTTATCATCCTTATCATCACTAACTCTTCCTGTTGACCTCACCTTTTCTGGGGTTGCAAGCCGCAGCTGCAGAGCAGCAGAGGGTTTATTCTTACTGAATACCTTTTGTGGTCAACCCTTGACACAGCTCAGGAACCTCAGTGGAAAGAGTAGGATGCCTTATTTTCAAGTACAATTGCAGTAAATCTTAACTGTCAGATTTAAATAAGTACAACATGAAACAAAAAAATAATCTGATTTTGTTGCTAGAATATTATCATTTTTTTTTCTACTGACACATCCTATAGATGTTGCCTAGATTTTTTCTTCTCCTTGAGAAGACTGAACTTAGTTCTGTGTTTCCACCACGAAACTCCCACCATTTTGATGTGCATTGAACCAGATCTCTTTCTAGGGCTGGGTAAAGTCTGAGAAAGCACCTTCAAGGTGAATTGAACTGTGCAGCTTTGAAATATGTTTTTGTATTAGGAACCTGACAAGTATCACATTTCTACCTTGTGCATTCATTCTTTGAAATATAACCACAGTCAGCTTCTAATATGCCAAACACCTAAACCTCTTTTTCCTGTCATCTATGAAGGAGTATTTTCTTGATATAGAAAACTAGCTGTCTATTTTTGTTTGGCTTCCCTGGGAAACAAAAACTATGGGTTTTAATTTGAGTGATAACATCACTTCAAAATGATAAATTGTCACTGTAGTTTGGAAAATACAAAATTGCTAAGAATAGCATACTACAATAGAGATGTAACTGATGAAAAACTTCTATGACAGCAGGGTTTTTTTCTGTGTTAAGAAACCTTAAGATCATATATTTCACTTCAAACATAAAGAAAAGAAGTTAATTGTCTTCAGTTTCCATTTTTTTAACTTCAAAGTTCATGCCCTTGATCCTACATTAGAACTCATTTCCACGTGCCTCTTAAGGAGAAGGAGTGTATTACTGAAAAGCAAATAGACTGAACTACCATACTGGACTTAAATGACAAGGCACTGTTTCATACACAGGATGTAGGAGTCTAAACAGGAGCTAAGGAGTTGTTAAGTAAAGTATGAAATTAGATGCATTAACTGCATGTGGTGAAACTGTACATTTAAAAGGTGGCTAGTGCTGTTTTGCAGGTACACTTAGGATATCACAGAATCATAGAATGGCTTGGGTTGGAAGGGACCTCAAGCTCCAACACCCCTGCTGCAAGCAGAGCCGCGAACCTCTACATCTAATACTAGACCAGGCTGCCCAGGGCCCCATCCAACCTGGCCCTGAACACCTCCAGGGACAGGGCATCCACAACCTCTCTGGGCAGCCTGTTCCAGCACCTCACCACTCTCTTGGTAAAGAACTTCACCCTGATATCCAACCTAAATCTTCCCTCCTTCAACTTAAAACCATTTCCCCTTGTCCTGCCATTATCTACCCTTGTAAAGAGTTGACTCCCCCCTGTTTGTAGGCTCCCTTTAGGTACTGGAAGGCTGCAATGAGTTCACCCTGCAGCTTTCTCTTCTCCAGGCTGAACAAGCCCAGCTCCCTCAGCCTGTCTTCCTAGGGGAGGTGCTCCAGCCCTCTGATCATCTTTGTGGCCCTCCTCTGGACTCTCTCTAACAGCTCCCTGTCTTTCTTTTATTGGGGGGCCCAGACCTGGATGCAGTACTCCAGATGAGGCCCCATGAGGGCAGAGTAGAGAGGGACAATCACCTCCCTGTCCCTGCTGGCCACCCCTCTTCTGATGGAGCCCAGGATACCATTTGGTTTCCGAGCTGTAAATGCATACTGCTGGCTCATGTTCAGTTTTTCATCCACCAGGACCCCCAGGTCCTTCTCTGCAGGGCTACTCTCAAGGATTGCTCCTCCCAGTCTGTATATATGCTTGGGATTCCTCTGGCCCAAGTGCAAAACCTTGCACTTTGCTGTGTTGAACCTCATTAGGTTCACTTGGGCCCACCTTTAGAGTTTGTTGAGGTCCCTCTGAATGGCATCCCTTCCCTCCATTTTGTCAATCACACCACTCAGCTTGGTGTCATCAGCAAACTTGCTGAGGGTGCACTCAATTCCACCATCGATGTCATTGATAAACCTCAAAGTCAAAGAGCACCAGTCCCAAGACAGTCCTGTGGGGGACACCGCTCGTTACCGGCCTCTACTTGGACACAGAACATTGATCACCACCCTTTGTCTGCAGCCTTTCAACCAATTCCTTATCCACTGGGTGGTCCACCCATCAAATCCACATCTCTCCAATCTGGAGATTAGGACGTGGTGGGGGACCATGTCAAAGGCCTTGCACAAGTCCAGGTAAATGACATTGGTCGCCTTCCCTTTGTTCACCAATGCCGTCACTCCATCATAGAAGGCCACCAGATTGGTTAGGCATGACCTTCCGCTGGTGAAGCCATGCTGGCTGTCTTGGATCACATGCTCATTCCTCATGTGATTGAGTGTGTCATCCAGGAGGATCTGTTCCACGATCTTCCCAGGCACAGAGGTGAGACTCACCAGCCTGTAGTTCCCCGACTCCTCCTTGCCCCCTTTCTTATAAATGGCAGTGATGTGATCCTTTTTCCAGTCACCCAAGACCTCATCTGACAGCTGCGGCTTTTCAAATATGATGGAGAGTGGCTCGGCAACCACCTCAGCCAGCTCCTTCAGAACCCTGGGATGCACGTCATCCAGCCCCATAGACTTGTATGCATTCAGTCTAATGAGGCGGTCTCTGACTTGCTCTGCCCTTACAGTGGGGGGGGGATTTACTCCCCCAGTCCCCACCTAGAGGTTTAGGGATGCAGGGTTCAGGGACGTGAGAAATATTAGAATCCTGGCTGCCAGTAAAAGACTGAGGCAAAGAATACATTCAGTACCTCAGCCTTCTCCACATCTGTTGAAGCCATCTCTCCTTTTACATTGACCAAAGGAGGTACACTTGCTTTGGCCTGTCTCTTCTGGCCAATGTACCTGTGGATATCCAAGACATTTCCATGGAGATGAGAGAAAATCACAGAAATACAGGAGATGCTTATCTCTCTGGCAAGACTTGCCTTTAAATTTGCCTTAGTTTGTCTTAAACTCACCTTCAATTAAGTTCTCCTTAAAGAAACATATGTGGCTTGGCTCAGTGGAATGAAATAGGCATCTAGTACCATTTGAGATGGCCCGAGGGCATTTAAGACAACCACATTTGTCTGTCAGATGTGACACAAGACAAACAGGATGCACTTGAGGGTACCTTAACTGGTACTAGATGCCTGTTTTAGGCAACTGATTTTGCTGTTTATTGACTGGTCTACCAGTTTACTCTCCAGGCACCACTGGTTGTATTGCCTTATTCACTATGGACTAATATGCAAATCTAAGAAACTTATGATGCATTTAGATACCAACATGTAGATATCTAAACTTAGATTTCTTAACGTGACACACACCCTTAAAGCATGATACAATTGCATGTTATGTTTGAGAACTCACCTCACCTCCAGGTGCTATCCCAGGAGAGGATGGGTCTTACCCAGGTCCTTGTGGCTTGTTTACCCATATTATGCATGTCTCAATCTTCCTTGCACATTTCAAATGCACTAGATATCTATGTTTGGCCAGCTAAATTAAATTTAGTCCTTTAAAAAATGTCCATGTAATGAACTCTTAAACCCAGTAAGTAGCTCTGACTTTGCTCAAGAATTCCTAGGCATGTATATTTTGGCTACTGGAATTTTCTCTGCTTATTGAACAGGTGTTTAGTTGCACAAGTCCTCATTGTTTAGGACATGAGTGTTTGAATTGCCAAAAATAGGCTACGGGGTATATAGAAATCCCTTGCCTTCCTAAAAACTTTCAGAGCCTATAACCAAAATACTGTAATATAGCAAAAGATGGGTATACCTAACCAATGAATTTTAACATAAATTTCTCAAAAACAAGAACTGATTTTATGAACAGACAGATTATTTTCCCACTGTAATCTTAATATTGTTCCAAAGCATGCTCAGTACATCTTCAGGGTACGTTACTGTCCTCACTACCATTGACAACTTGTAAATACCAAGCAACATGGCTTTGCGTTGCCCAGTTCTGTGCAGTTGTGTGCTTCACGTAGCCAACAGATAAACACTTGCTTTTACTCCCTCATGAATAGCCTAGGTAGGTATGGGAACAATTTTATGAAACTTGTTTGAGTTCGCTGAACAGAATGGTGTCATTAATTTTCAATTGTACTTTAATTCTCTGCAGTGATGATGTGAAAATTCATGACCGAGATGGAGGTAAAGGCTAGTGATTGCTCCAAAAGCCTCTAAGCACTTGTACACTTCTGTTTCAGAGAGTCTCAAAGCAGTTACGTACCAAAAGTGGTCTAGCAGAAAAACTATTTAGAGTCTATGAATCCATGACTTAACATGGACCACACCCAAGTTAATTCAGTTTGTGTATTCTTTTGGCTCATGGTTATGTGATTCATACTTAAAGAGATTTTGAAAGTTAATTAAGGCCAATTCTTTTAGCCAGAACTCCCATCAGTTCCAATATTACAAATGAGGGATGATTTCCCATGGTCTGATTTACTAACATAAGATAAGCAAAAACAAGGGAAAAAATAAAATATTTTTAGATTGTCTGCATGCCTTCTATCCATTTACCAGTATGCTGCTAATCCCTTCCTAATCTGTTATGTTTATTCTTCTAGTTAGCAGCTACTCCATTAAAGAAAGCAATTTTTGCCTTGTTTGTTGTTTTTAGACCTCTAGAATCATCTCAAATATCTGGCTTCATTATTTTATAAATGAACTGGTTTATACACCACTTCCACTCTGCAGTTTTCATTAATGTAAATACTTTAACAAATTAAGGTTTATTCCTTTATCAGGTCTGAGATTTATAGCTCTAAAAGCCTTAGGATTTACATAGCAGAGTACTTAAAGTTCATGTTGGTATGGAAGAAAAGAATAGAGGTAGTGAAAGGATGCAAATCAGTGAGTTTACAGGGTTCAAACAAGTAAATTAAAAATCCTTGAGCACTGAGAAAGCCATGGTAAAATATTAAACTTGAAAGGCTCAACACTGACAGCGCAACGCTTTTGAAGAGACTTGCTAAATGTTTGGAAGTGTTTAGAGAGTGAAGTGACTGAGAGAGCTATTTTATAGCAATGCCAAGCTGAAAAGCACAGGGCAAAGCCTGTGAGAGTGTGGGCAGAAAGCTTTCCTCATAGGAGTCCAGACATAGAAAAGAAAACAATCAGAAGAGATTATAATCTGACCTCCTTTAGGAAACAACAGTAAAATCTTAAAGAGAAGAGACTTTCTGCTCCCTCTGAGAACCACCCTGCTTTGTGCTGAGAAACATCAGTTCCCCCCCCATTTCCTCTTATCCCTCCCCAACCTTCCTGGCCCAAATTGCTGGAATACGAAAAATATAATAGTTAAAACAAATTCTTAGAATCACAATAGCTAAAAATCACACACCTTAGCCCAAGTAAAGATCTACAATAAAGAAAGAAAAATGCCAGAGGCTCTTTAAATTCCTTTAGGGATTTTATTGTTGTCATTGTTTAGTATGAAAGATAGCCAGATACTATGATAATGAGTTGCAGTATAAAATAATATTTTAAGTTATTTTCAAGATAAGAGCAGTGAGACTGGCTAAATCTGATTATCTGGCCTCTCCCACAGGTTGTTTTTTCTGCCACAGCAAAAGAAAATCTAAAAACACACAACAAAATCAGACAAGCATGCACTAGAAAAAGCTGAATATCCTGTAGAGGAAAAATCCTTGACAGACAAGAGGCCATAGGGTATGACCTAAAGGGTCATCTTTCAAAGGGTTTTCAGCTTTGGCTGTAAATTGAGTATGCTGCCTGCAGGCACAGACAGGATCTATGCTTGCAGATAAGATTTTGCTATGCTCTCAGATCACTGCTAGGTCAGTCACTTACTTGCCTGCAGTGGATCTGCACAGAGTTTAATGGCCTCTTGTAAAGCTGGTATGACAGGTCATTTCCTCCTCTAATTCAAGTGTTTCTTTGACAGCAAATGCTAATCTATGAACAGTTGATAGCATTAATATATTCAGGAATGTTCCATGCTCTACATTCAGCAAGACACAGTTCTCATAAGCAAATGCAGATGGCACTTCTTATTCCATCAGAAGGCTCACAGTATTGTGCTACTGGGAAAATCATGATATTATTTATTTATAAGCGTAACTTTAATTTCATTGTGGCTCTGTCTTCAGCTTACCTCTTTCACTGTAGCTTCTCCAAACCTTTTCCTCTTTTTTTCCTGGTCTTTCATGCTGGTCCTTCTTTCTTCCCTTCTACTCCAAACCAGCAGCATCTGTTCTGAGGCTGCAAGAGGGTGCAGGTTTTACTGAGTTTTCTGGCATCCCTACAGCTGTGGCTTTATTTTCAAAAATAGTTAAGACTGGAAGAAGGAAAACCTTTAATCCAGCTTCCTTAAAAAGAAATTTCAACTTTCAATTTGCTGTTGTTACAGACAAGCACCACAGGATATGCTGGCATACTCACAGAGCAGATGCCATTAATTGGAGAGGATGGATATAAAAAGGAAGTTGGAGTGTTTTATTCATAAGGCATGTTTTTTCTTGCAGTGCTGCAGTGGCTTTTTTAATTAGTCAGTATGGTGAGGTTTCTCTCATCTCTGAGAGTTGGTGCCAATATAATTGGGAAACAGAATAGCATATATAGCCTGAGATTTTCAGAAGTGGTTGGCAGAGAGGTGTACAAAGGAGACATGCAGGGAGCTGCAGGGCATGGATGCACAGCTCTCCCAAGCACTCAGAGGGAACTCTGAAGGACCATGCCTTGTCTCATCCTAAGGGAACCTTGCCCATACACGCCGTGTCTGGAGTTATTTGTCATGAGATCTAAGCAGGCAGAAGAACCACTGGGTGGCTTGCTATGTTAAAGGAGCCACCCCTCTCACTTTAAGTAACTGATACCAGGTAGTACTTTATTTCATGTTGCTGCAACCACTGCAAAATCCACGTGGAGAAAATGATCTCACCAGTGGAGCACAAGCTCAGCCTCCTTGCCTTTTCTCTGTCCTATCTTCTGTTATTCAGCACACAGATTGTACTTTCTTCATATGTAGTCTTGTCATTAAAATGTATTGAGACATCACTGTATATCCATAATTCATTTCTAGTTCTCCTTCCCCTCCAAAGACATTGTCAGGGTAAAGTGATGGCTGACTGTTGCGTAAGGGTTACAGTTGCACTGAACAATACAGAAAACTCAGAATTAAGAGGAAATCTTAGCTAGAAGCAAGATTCTAGAATGAGGTGAGCGTAGAAAAGATCATCAAACATCTGTTTTGGAGGAGATGTTGCAGATGGAACTGTATACTTCACGCAAAAGAGAGAAGCAGTAGTATATTGATATAGTGATTTAACAAAGTTTAATCATGAATAAGACAGCATCTTAACAAAATTTGAGATGGCAAGGTACATTTAAGTGTTTACTGCCTGGAGGAGAGGGTTGAATACACTCAACCAGGTGAGCCTCCCATTGAGTCATGAGATTCAGTGGATGCCCTTGCTTTCTAAAGTCCTTGAACCACAGTGGTGAGGAGCCTAGGTACAGCTGAATCCACTCCTACTTCCATACTTGGCCAACAGTTTGTGTCTAAGTAATGATACGTGTACAATCTATCTAAGATGTCATCTTAGTGAAGCACCCAAAGCTGAACAAAATATTAGTCACTTAACGAGGATCTGTATTAGCAAGAAGTCTCTTGACATCAAGGCATAAGCATTGTCATAGTCATACTGGATACTGTGGTTTTGAGCTAGATGTTAGTTCCTCCAAAATCTGGCTTAAACCAGATAGCATTCAGCACTGTGGTTAAGTTGGCACTGGCCCAGCTAACCCTCAGCTGCTGAGCAAGGTGCCAGTTTCTCCACCAGCTAGCCTGAGTCAGAAAGCGACCCATATTGTGGTCCCCCCAAGGCTGAGCAAGGTTGATGGTCAAATGTTCAGGCTGGAGAGAGAAGGATTAGTGGGGAAGCACACCCTCCCAGGAGACCAAACAGTAATTGTAATGTCTGCATCTCATTTTTTAATTACCAAAGAAAACATGTTTTCTCACATTGCATTTTCTTACGTCTGTAAAACACTAGTTGTTTTTTTAAAAAGTGAATGCACAGCCTCAGCAGTGCTTTGTATTTGTTTATGTCATTAAAATGAAAGCTATACAGTGGGAAA
Source organism: Numida meleagris (assembly GCF_002078875.1). Classification (NCBI taxonomy): domain Eukaryota; kingdom Metazoa; phylum Chordata; class Aves; order Galliformes; family Numididae; genus Numida; species Numida meleagris. The sequence continues at coordinate 61,571,447 of NC_034411.1, forward strand.
GAAAAGCAGTCTCAGCGTACTAAATTCACAACACAACCGGAGCACACCTAGCAAGCAAGTTATTAGCTTCATAGCAAGCATGCATAGGTTGAATGTTTCACAGTGGGGGGGTTATACATTAATTAATGGTTTAAGCACTATTTCTAATACACATAAGATGAAATTGAAACGTTTGTAGTATATATGCATAGTAGGGGTATGGGGCGGTATGGTGCTGTGCTGAAGGAAAACCTAACACAATGGAAACACCTATTTTTTATTAAGTATTTCTACCACAACCACAGCATCACACCACTGTGCAGAGCAGCTGCTGTTGCACTTGCTGGTAATCCCCCAGTCAGTACATGCACAGTCAGTGCAGGCCAAATGACTACTGCTTGTTCTCAGATCCATGGCCACAGCCATTCGCTGTGAGTGTAGATGACTACATGAGGTTTGCTATACTGTACACAAAACAGGGCAGAGCTCATCATTACCAAGGCAGATACCCTCCATCCCTGCTAAGATTCTACCTCTCGTTCCTGGAAGCAGATTTCCATTGCAGACACCTTGCATTTAGAGAATGCAGCCAGGATTTAAAGTGTGGAGGGCTTCATTTCTGCAAACAGCCCTCTTTATCCCTTGGGTAAATAAAGTCTGGCAGCTTCAGACAGACTCACATTGCTGGCACTTCAGGTATTTCCCCACAAAAAAGTAAGTCATTGTGCCTAGATCTGTGCCTACACTGAAATGAGGCTCAGCTGTCATCGTAGCACCATTTTCTAGGGCCTGGTGGACTTGCTAAGTATTATCCGCAGGTGAGCTCAGGAGCACTGAGAAGGGAAGCTCTTAATACTACCTGGTCCCAATGAAAATAACTGAAAAAGATTTTGCACCCCTCAAAAAAAACCCTTGAAATATGAAAGAAATGAACACTGTCTTGACTAGTAATCACTCAGTATGTTTAATAATTAGAATTTCTCTCAGGGTTCTCCACTGTCCCCCAGAATCTTAACTAAATGTTAATTAGCTAAATAACTGTGGTTTAGGTCTACTTTTTGTCCTGAAGGTCTCAGCAAGTTTTTTCTCCTGCTACTTTGCACAGCCTGATTCCATTCACATGGGAACAATAAACAACACCAACGCTATCTTCAAAATATACTAAATGTTAATTCACTTTGGAAAGTTATATTTGAATGTAAAATTAATTTGATTTTCTTTATTACTAAAGCAGTGTAAAGCATCCTTCAGTAACATATTGAAAACAGGTATATAGGATGACTCAAGAAAGAAAACAAGTTATCTATTGTCACATGTCTACAAATGAAAAACAACACAGTGAAGGAAAGTGTCTGTTCTGGAGAAGCATATCTGTGATTCAGGAAGCAGTATACCATTTTTACAAAACAAGCCTATCTATCGTTCTTTAAATGACTGTAAGGAATTAATAAACTTTTTTATTTTTCAGCACAGTTTCAGCCTTTTAAGAAAGCTGTGCAGTCAGTGAGGCACCTTGCCACTGTGCTGCAACCCTCTTGCTGCCTGCTTCACGCAGACACATCTGTCTTGCTGATTTCATGCTTCTTTGTTCTCCCTCACTTCGGCCGACCACTAGACCACAACCACAGGCACAGTGGGGAAATGCTTCTGTGATGTGGTTTCTGAAATTTGGCTCAGTTTTTCTTCCCTTGGCAGAGGTTTATTCATTTCCATGCTCTGAGCCAATCCTGTCCCCAGCCAACGGTAGCTGTGTGAATGCATTTGAGTGCTGAACTTGGCTTTGCGTGTTCAGAAAAAATGCATGGTGAATCCAGCTAACTCAGTGCTCATTCAGGCAAATAAATTCAATTTTTTTTTTAAGTAAAATTACTACTTAGAAGGTTTATTTATTTATTTAATATATAGGAGAATTTCTACTTCACTTTGATTTTGTCTTTTTTCTTAAATAAGAAAAATAAAATCCTCATTTTTAAGAACTGTTCAGAGTCCACAGTAGATTAAATTTTCAGCTATTGTTGTTCAGCAGAAGTAGATTTTAGTGACTTCTGGTGTCTCATTTAAGGAGCTTAGTAGTTACTTACATAATACAAAAAGCACTTTCTAAGCATCTTTTTCAGATGCAGTAATTGACAGTTGTACAAAGTATATACACCAAAATACTTCAGAAATCACTGGAGTTATCAATATCCTGGCCCAGAAAAGAACAGTTAAAACCTTTTGTCTGTGACAGCTCATATGCAGTTCAGGACTAGGCATGGACACAGTATTTTATTAAAAATCTCAACAATAATTCCAGAAGCACAGTCACAAACAGCTAGGCCTGGCCATGTGCTGAGGATACCCATGGCCAGTCCCCGGCAGCAGCTCAGCTCTGAGGCCAGGCCAGGTGCTCAGAGCTGAGCAGGTCTGGAATCTCCCAGGACAAGGCCAGTACAGCCTCCTCAGGCAGCCAAGCCCACTAGGAGGAAGTTTTCTGCTATATCCACTCTAAACCTCTCTTGCTTGGTTCAGCTGACAGCCCTTGTCACTCATCCTCACATCTTTTATTGCTGTGAAAAGTCTCGCTCCCTCTTAACCAACTCCCTGTAGGTACCAGGGGTGCTGCTGCAAAATTAATGGAAATGTTTTCCATCATCTCCCCCAGGCTGTTAGAATCACTACTACTGATGTTAAACAGAATGTGTCCCAAGGCAGGCCCAAGCAGTACCCTGCTGTTACCATCCTGCAGATAAGTATGATCCATTAACCACTGTCCTCTGAGACCAACCACCCACTCAGCTTTTTACCCATCTTGTTATCCAGTCATCCACACTATGATGCCCCAGCTTAGTTACAAGATTTTTGTAGGAGAAGCTACTGGAAGCCATGCTAAAGTCATGGTAAATGACACCCTTCATAGAATCATAGAATTAGCTAGGTGGAAAAGACCTACAGGATCACCTAGTCCAACCATCCACCTACCACCAATAACCCCACTAAACCATGTCTCTCAACGCTATATCTAAACGTTTCTTGAACACCTCCAGGGACGGTGACTCAACCACCTCCCTGGGCAGCCCATTCCTTTGTCCTCACCTTGTCCGCAAATCTGGGCATAGTTCATTCATTTTAGCACAGAAGACAATTATGTTGGTCAGGCATGACTATTCCTTGGTAAATCCATGCTGACTGATACCAGTCACTTCCTGCTGTTACAAAATGCCCAGAAATGTGTTCCAAGAGGACTTGCTCCATGATTTGCTCAGGGATAAAAATGTCCTGGAGTCTACTCTATTGGTAGAAATCACATAAACTTCCCTATAAAATATATTGTCTTACATTTCCTTCCACTTTACTGGATGTTTTTGAAAAATTCAGTGTGGATACAGCATTTAGTCAACCACTCAACTGCATTTTACTTTCCTTGGGAACTCAATTCACTGAATTCCACTTCTTTCAATAGCTCTTTTGCCCATTGCTTGGCTGCAGAATTTAAGGCTTGGGCTATGAAATCCCACCAAAGCTGCTGGGATCTGTGCATAAATGAGAGAAACTTACTCACCTGACCCAACCAGAAAAGAAAGATGACCATAGTTCATTCATTTTAATTCATTAACAGAACACTCCCTTCTGTGTCATCCATTATTAGAATTATGCACATACGTTTATTTGCATACTATTTAACTACATTAAATGGCTTGAAACGTTCAGCATGAAAAAGTAAGTAAATACTACCTTTAACATTGTTTTGTATACTAAACCTCTGCTTAAGGTAAATGCCCAATCCTAATATACTTTAAATGAGCTTACAGACATCTCAGTAGTCACTTTATAGGAAACAGTCACATGACATTTCCAAGTTTCAACACATTTTATTTTTAAGCATTCGGCTTCTTGCTTGCTCCCATTATTTATATGCTGTTGTAAACTGTGACAGGGACTGTCATTCTGTTCTGTGTTTAGACAGAGCCCGGGGCAATACAGTTATGGTGAAAGACTGAGGCTCTAAGCAAGAGTAAAATTGAGACATATATATAACATACGTAGCTGCTAAGTTTTGAGATGTTTCTAAGCTATGGGTTACTGCCTAAACAGATTTTGCCACACTCTTCTACCTTCCCTTCTCCATACATCTTCACGTGACAAAAATGGCAATGGTAATTGTCTGGTCTACCTATACATGGGTCTGGAAGATAATTAAGAAGAACTTAGATTGTATTTATTTATTTCTCTGTCCTCCTCCCTGTCTACATCATACTTCAGGGTAATACATGAATCTTGGTGGGTCCTGCAGCGTATTTGGAGACAGACTACACTTTACTCTTTTAAAAGTTTATTTTGGCATTATATGTGAACTACATTAGAAAGAAAAAAAAAAACATTTTCTGCTTTGGCTCCTGAATAAGCTCAGGCACAGAGCTTTATGATTTGTGAATGTTTCAGCTTGCCGCCATATTTTTTTCTTGTAGTGCATGGGTAAAAGAAGTAATATCAAGCATTTATATCTCAGTAGAAGCCAGTCAGAATTTAATGTGACAAAGAAGAAATATTTCTTTAAACATGAGCATTCCTTCTTCCTGTCAAAATCCTCCTGCAAATAATTTGAAAAGAAAACGTCTCACAGAAAGAGCTGCAAGAATGTTAATAATGGAAAGTGTTAAGGCCAAGATATATCATCCCTACTTCACTGGCTGTCCTTCCAAGGTGGGCAGAATCTTAGTACTTTGGAGTTATGATGACTTGTGTTTCAGTGTAGGAAAAAGAGACTAACAATCATCATTCTAAAATATGTTTCTGAGGTTATTTTTAACTATGTCATTAGCCAACACAAATGTGCTTCAGCACCATATTCACCATTGCATTCATTAAAGAACAGTCTTCATTTAGTTTAAAGTCCAACAGGAATGTTATGAAAGATTTTGAGACAACAGGTTTATGAGACAACAGGTTAATTTCTATACCTGGAATAACATAATTGGGTCCAATTCAATGGTGTGGTCTCCAAAGATGCATTTGTTCAACAACTTTTGAAACAAAATGGACACAGCTGCAAAAGATGCTGTTCTACACCATCAATTGTGCCTTCTATGAATGTCAAAAAAAAAAAAAAAAAAACAGCACAGCAACAACAAATGTGAAAAAACTCACGATCACCCATGGAAGAAGTACAATCAGCAGACATCTCCACAGAAAATATTTATTTCTAACCCTAGACAATAACTTACTTTCCATTCAATTCCCATCTTCATTCCTCCATTGTTTTTTTCATGTAATCTGTTAACCATTTCTCAGGAACAGGGCTTTAACCAACCAACCAACACCAACATAGAAACCAGACAAAAAATCCTGCATCCCTCTGCCTTCTGCCTGTGGGTAAACCACTTTGATTATTCAGGACGCTTCATGTTTGAACATCTTCTGGTTTTCATGACTTTGAAGCAATTTTTATCATCTCTCGTGCACTTCAGAGTTGTCTCTTCCTCTTACTTATAAAATACTGCTGCAGGCCACCACATACACATTGTCAGAACATCTGAACTCCAAGGAAGATGGTAATTTAGCTTCCCAGTTTTTAAAGCCTTGGATTTAGTAGGGACTCATTCTTCAAGTATTGGTTCTCAGAGTGATACCCAAACCTGAGGCTACAACTGAAATGATATCCAGCAAGGATCTTGGTGAAGCAGGTTTAAGAAACAACAAAGCAAACAAGCATCCAACAAAACAAACAAACAACAATGCAAAAATAATGGGAGACTGCTACATTCAAAGGAATTTCAGAAGTAAATTTGCCTTTAATTAGGAAAGACAAATTGCTGATAGACAAGAAAATAAAATTATATTAAGAAAAAGGAACCTTCTTCTACGTTCGTAAGGCAAGGTCCAGCTCTATACTATTCTTATCAAACTATCACAGAAAGTTTGGAGACATTGCAAAAAGACACAGACGAAATGGTTCTTAATAAAAGAACCACACGTCAAGTTACTAAAATATTTAAAACTGTTAATAGGCTGGCAGGGTGAGAGAGGAAGACTATTGAGACAAGAACTGATTCTCTAATCTCATCCGAGACACACTAAGGTTTTTGCCAACATTTGGATGTACATTTCTGATTAAGAATACATCTGTACAATCTTGTTATCAACATACAGCACCTTCCAGAGAGCATCACATCAACAGATTTTCCTTGTAAGATTAGAGAAGAGAGGAGACCAAATACATGCACAGAGAAGCCTGGATAGAAATGAAGGACCACGTGTTCTAGTGGTCTTTCCATGAGGATTCATAGTATTGCTTCCTTATTTGGTGTATGGCAACAACAGCACATGTTGTTCAATGTCATTTCTCAACTCCCAGTGATATAGGTATGAATATGCCTTAGAGCAACACTAGTAGGACTCCCATTGAAGCCCAAAATTGAGAAGCAGATGGAACAGTTCACCATTTACTGTCTGAATGAGAAAACATCAGAGATCTCTCCAAAATATTTATTTTCTTTGTCTCATCCTCTTTAGAATTCTTCTGGACTGTAAATCAGGTATGAGGAATTACTTGAGGATTTTGTTCTGACATGAATTATTGTGTCTTCTCTCCTGGCTCCAGTTCAGTCAGCACTGAACAAGCAGCTATCTGCTGCACATCATGATTCTTTGACAGTGTGACTTCTGTCTGTCTAAAATAGCAAAATTATCACTGTTGCAGCCACTCCTTTTCTCCTTCACAAAGGATGATGCTGATTTTTTTCTTCTGAACTAATTACTTTGAGTATATATTTTGGCAGAGATACAGAAGAAGAAAATCCAGAGTTGTGAAGTCACAACAAAATGAGATGAAAACATTAAAAAATATCAACCAACAAAACACCATTTCTGGACCTGCTTGCCTAAATTTTGTACTGTATTCATCTGACATAATTTTAAAGCACAGATCCAGTAGATGAAGCCTACAAGGATTAAAAAAATATATATTATTCTAGTTATTAGAAAGAAATAAAAGACCGCAGAGACTATTCTGATTTTGTCTTAGAGCCTGGAAAAACAGCAAAATTGCATCATGGGGTCAAAAATAACTGGAAAAACAGATTACAGAGGAAAAGTCTTCTGATAATTAAGATAAGAACTTATGTATACCCAGGTGTACATAGTTACATGTGCCAAGAATAAAATTAGGAGCTCCAAGCTTTGCAAAGCAATTTCTTCAATAGTTCATTAAAAACATAAGCGTCAAATGGCCACCTTGCTACACCGATTTATCATTTAAATGATGAAATTTGAGTGAGACAACATGAATAACAAGTTGAAACTTTTAAAGTTAACTTCACTGCATTACTGAATGCATTACTGAATGAAGAAGAGATACAGTGAAGAGCAACAGCAACAGTCCGATGGCTTGGACTAACCATAAACTAGAGAATATAAATACATCAATTTTAACAAAAGCTAATGGGTAATGTAACTGTTGTCACAGATATTACAAGGAATGTTAACTTCAGGATGATATGGATAAAGGAGAAGATAAGGCAGGCCTTGTAATAGCAACCTTAGGACTTTTTCCCCCTGAGGCAAATCTAATGTATTAATACATACTGCATCTCTTTTCCAAAGTCACAGAATGGCTGAGGTCAATAGAGACCTCTGGAGATCATCTTGTCCAACCCCTGCTAAAGCAGGGACATCCAGAGCAGGTTGCCCAGGACCATGTCTATGCAGGATCTGAAGATCTCCAAGGAGGAGACTCCACAACCTTTCTGGGCAACATGTGCCAGTGCTCCATCACCCACACAGCACAGAAGCACTTCCTGATGTTCAGATAGAACCTGCTATATTCCAGTTTGTGCCCATTGCCTCTTGTCCTCTCACCACAAAAAAGCCTGGCTCCATCCTCTTTGCACCTGCTCTTTAACTATTAATATACATTGATAAGATCCTTCCTGAGCCTTCTCTTCTCCAGCTGTCTCAGCCTTTCCACACAAGAGAGATGCTCCAGTCCTTTCACCATCTTGGTGACCCTACAGTTGAAGGAAAGAGAAAATGGGGGAAGCTGAGTCAAGGAAAAGGAAAGAAGTCTCTGGCTGAGCAGAGGGGAAACAAATAAAACAAGTGTATCCCTTTCATATAGCTCTGACTAGAGTTGCAGGGATTTCAAATAAGCCAAGTACCTTATGAATCTTTCATGCTTTCTTATTCCTACAACAACAACAAGTTAAAAAAAAAAAAGTAAAAATCAAGCAAAACTGTGCAGCGTAGGAGACAAAGAGGAAAAGCTTTTCTTCAGTAAATGGAAAGTAAATGGTAAATGGAAAGAAATTGGCTGATACTGAGAGGAAAAAGGAAAAAAAGTAAATTACAGTTCACATAAAATAATACGATGTCTTGTATTTTACTACTACAGTAGTATATGCTGAAGTACTGTTAATTTCAAGGTTGTTAAGAATCCAAAGTTTCTGTGAACGACATACAGATTGGAAAGATCAGGAAATGTATATGACAAAATAAATGAAGGGAGATGAAAGATACATTCTCAAGTTTGATCTTTTTCAGTAGATAATGACTTTTTCCCCCCCCCTTTCTCTTATTCAAGCACTGAAAGCAGTAACTGTTAGGTATCAAAAAGATGTATGTCTGGCTTTTGCCCTAGGAGTCTGTCTGAAAGCAGCTCTGGAGGTTATTAAGGGAAGGGACTTTAATACTTTTTCTAAGGCTTCCTGTCTAAGAGAAGACTGTTCTGAACACATCAAGAACTGCATTTGTATCAGCTCAACAGAGTTCAAGGCTTAGCTTTTCCTAAGAAAAGGTGCAAGGACTAAATAAGCATACAAGGAAAAGAAAGGAAAGAAGCTGCAGGAAAGGCAGCTTCTTTTCAGCACCAATTAAAAAAAGATGGAGAAGAGTCACCCCCACCCGCAATTCATCAGCTCAGAGGTACAGCCAGAACCTCAGAGTGCAGCTTAATCCCAAAGGTACCAATCAGAGCATCAAGAATAAGAAATAAATGAATTGCAAGTGGCACGCACCAAATGGAGATTTTCCATATGCAGTCAAAAGGGGGACAGTCCCCTCTCTTTGTTGCTACCTTGGGGGGCGCATCCTCAGCAAGGCCCAACCAACCACTCTGAAAGGCCCCGCCTTGCAGTGGCAGCTTTGCCTCAACACATGCCACTGACTGGCACTGAAGCACATAACACACATCCTCTGCTCCAGTTGTTTTAGAGAGTTTAATAGAACTCCCTGGCATGGAGCTTGTACTTGATATGAGCAGAAACAGAAACCAGCAAGCGAATCTTCCACTGGAAAAAAAAAAAAAAAATCACATCACAGGTCTTCAGACACTACAACTAAAAGTACAGAGCAACCACAGACTATAAGCATTTCCAAGTAAAATTTCTTCTCCACTCGGATAAAGAGGTTTAAGTTAAAATTGGTTTTTTTGTTTTTTTTTTGTCCTAGATTCAATGCAAGACAAAGCTGGAAAAAAAAAAGGAACAATTTCAATCCTTAAAATAAGGAAATATATCTGCCAAAGAGTGAAAAGCAGAAGGGACCTGAGTCATTAATGAGAGCCAATTTTGATAGTTAGATGAAGTCAGGAAGAAATGTTACAATTAGTAGTAGATATTTCATGTACAGCCATTGGTATACCTGAACATGTTTATTAGTTAACACAGAAGATAAGGGTTTTGTTCGGAAAATGACATTGTGGTTTTAGTGAAAGATCTATAACCAGAAAAGATGATTACACAAGGACATGGAATAGATAGACCAGTATTAGGAGATTCCACCAGCACGTTGGAAGTAGAATAGATTGTCTTAGAAAGGAATTAACCCAACAATGTTATAAGTCAATCAAACCTACTGCACAGGGACAGCTTTAAAATGTGTCATACGAGGATGCAGCAAGTAACAGACTAACTCTCAACTCCTACTGAGGCTACAGGCCCTCGCCAGGGCAGGCATCATCTCCCACATGGCAGGTGCAGCATTCACTAGCAGTGATTGGAGTGGAAGGCTTTTGTCTGCCTCCTCTGCCAGCCAGTCCAGCACAAACATTTATTCAAGTGGGATAATCAGCAGAAAACATTTGGAAGAAATAGAAATTCAGTTTATTAGGACTGTGGAAACAGTGCCAGAAATTTAGAAGTATAATCACACCACTTACGTCCAGCCATAGTGTTTGGATTTTTCTTAATCCTAACATATTTTTGTAACTTATTTCTGATGAATCAGCCTTTTAAAAACCTTTATGTAAACTGTTCTTCAGATTTATATGCAAATACTACCCTTTGTAAGCCTAAAGTGCTAGAATATTTTATTACCACAGTTTACAAGTAGTGTAAGTATTTACCTTGAAGATTATTCCTAGGTCTTTTGATGGTAAATAGCATCCAAAGTAAAGAGAGTGCTACCTTCTGGTACATTAGTAAAATAAACAAGCTTGGGGATCGTGAAAGTCTCTCTGCTAACATGCTGGCAAGAAGGCTAATCTAAACAAGACTGGTTAGCTTGATTCCATTCCGATTCTTTGCTTTGCATATGCAGTAAGAACAGCTCTGGCAGTTATCTGCATTATAAATGAGATACTTCAAAGACTACTGGTGTGTGTCAAAAGCCATTTTTATCTTCTGATGTTCCTGGTTGACTAAAACAGTACACATGAGCCTGGAACCGAAGTGAAATATCTGCTTATGAAATAAAGATTTCCTATTCTCTTCTGTTCTATGAAAGGAGAAAGAGCTTTTTAATCTCCAGATATGTTAGAAACATGCTTCTATATACTCTCCATACTTATATAAGTTTCTCTTGTTCTAAAAGAATCTCTACCCCTATCCATTAGCCTGATCTAAAATGTCAATGAGGCTACAGAAAAACATAGTCAGGACACAGAGCCAGACAGTTAGATCCCATCCCTAGCCTCACCTTTTATGAGGAGCTTCAAACCTCAGCTTGTTTTGCTTCAGACTTCCAAGATATTTTTCTACACCTTATATTGCAGGTGAGAGTCGCAGCTATTATTTCACTGAAATACCTGTAATATTCATATTGCATTTTGGTGCAGCCTATAATCAGGTGCTCATACAGGAAGTGTCAGGTCTGCTTAGCTTCTTTCATGTATTTGTCATGGAAAGATTCACAAACGCTCCATCTGAGTAAAATCTGTTCAACCTACAGAAGTAGGTAAAGCCCCTTCAATGACACATTGTTTCATTAAACACAGCACTGCAGCCCCAACACAACTCAGGCTGTTTTCAGTTAGCACATCCTATATAAAAACCTTCAAGCAATATATTTGTAATGCAAACATACAGGATAAAGATATAAAAAATAATATACCATATTTCAAAATAGTGTAGTTTTATATAGCAGAGAGACAAAACATTACTTTCTTATCAACAAATTAAGCCTCATTTAAATAGGTACTAAAAAAATTTAGATTTAAGAAGTCAGGCATTTTAAAGAGTCAAGATAAATCTCTATACAATACAAAAACAAAAAAACAAACAGCAACAACAACAACAAAAAAAACCTAGCAAACATAACAAGGTTTACCTAGGGAGAGTTTTAGCTCATTCCCACATATGTTCTTTAAATCTACTTTGTCCCTTGGTGGTGCAGAAGTAAATTAGCAACATGGGAAAAGTACTAAAGAAAACAGAATGTGTACCTTAATTTCACACCTAATTATTAATTAATTTGCTCAGGCTCTGCTGCAATAATCAGCTCTTGAACAGCTTCACTTGTTCCCAATGAGCTGCTGCGATGTCTCTGTTTAAAATTCCAGGGGGGTCCCAGTTGCAAGTGGCTGAATAGTAATGATTGCAAAGATCACTATATTAATATAAAGATGTGAAGAATACGTTGTATCTTATCCTTATTACGTTGGTATCAGAAGTGGGTATAAGAACTGCCAATGACCTCAAGAGAAGTGAGTAGAGAAAAAGACACACGTTTAAAATATATATATATATATGTATATATATATTTAGGAACAGGTGGAACAAGAACTCTGGGATAAACAAGATTAGGTAAATGTTAATACGCTAACCCAGGCATGTCCAACCTGCAGACTGCATGCAGTCCCACATTGCTCTCGCTGCAGCTGCCCCTGCCCTGCACCATCATGTTGGCAGCTCTGCCTCTGCCCTGCTGAGCAGACTGGCCCCATCCCTCAGCACCAACCGAACATCACTGCACTATCAACCCTGTCTGGGCTGAAACCAGGGCATGGAGTACAGTGCAGTGCCAGCTCAAGCGATGGCAAATAAGCTTATGGATTTTGATGCGTAGTCCTGTGAGCAGCAAAAAATATGCAGCCATGCTTTCCATTTTGATAGAGGAATTTGACAACAGGTTCCAAAATTGCTGAAAAAAAAGAGTCAATTTTTTGGTTTATTTGCGACTCCATTTTCAGTCAACATAAATACATTACTTGTGAATTTTCAAATGGAATGTAAAGAGTTGCAATTAAAATTTTGATCATGTCCCTTTACCAGACTTTTATAAGCCCTTTGTTGCCAGAGAGAAATATCCCTCACTTCACAACCACACCTTATTCGTGTCACTGCTTTTTGGTAGTTCCTACATTTGCTAGGAGCTGGGAATTCAACACAGGCTTCTAGAAGAGGATTACTGTTGGTGAGAATGCTGGGCTGAGCAAGACCTTCCCCTTCCCTAGATGATGATTTGTGAGAGTTCAGGATCTACCAGAGTAGGAGCTTGACTCTGCAGAATGACTAGAAGGCCTGGGTGGGAGTGAAGTGATGGGGACTGAGCCTCTGCTGTCAGGACAGGTTATCCATTTTATATTAAACAGACCTTGGACTTAAGACCAGCAACAGGAAAAGTACTGATGCTCCCACATCAGTACTTAACCACAACACTACAGAGTCAAGCTCTATCCTGCTACAGGAATTTAGCATTGTTTTGGGCAGCATCCTTTCCCTCTCTGTGGTGCTGAGTTCTCTCAGGCTGGAGGATATCAGGATGGAGATAAATCTACCCCAGCAGATACCTCCTCAGATATAGCTAAGGCACACTCTGTAGGGCTCCCCCAGGAGCTCAACAGTCTTCACGGGCAGTTACTGTCAGGTGAGGATGTGGACTCTTGATATCAGTAGCAGAGAGAGATACATATCTGCAGCTGTAAAAAAGGCACCCAAGCTTTAGAGTGGGGTTTGATGGATGGCGCTTCACTTTGTATTTTCTGCTTACATCTTGCTAGTTTAGTATGTTGAGATAAAGCAAAAGAATGAGTTGTGGGTTGTGGGTAACTGAACCTTCCCACGCACTGCCTAAAAAAATGCTATTTCATTGTCCCTGCTGGGTATCACGTCCTGTTCTGGAATCAAGTCCATAACATCAGAGCCCTGCAGTATATTTCTGTAAGGGATTACAATCATCTGCAAAGAACACCTCATCTGGGTAAGCTTCACTAAGACTTCAGGCCTCTGATGGATAGGAATTGGAGTGCCCTGGTTTAATTGCAAAAATAAAATAAAAATCAGCATATGGATATAAAAGAAAAAATACATGTTTTAGTTCTATAAAATGAGCTTCTTGGCATGCATTACCTTCAGAAACAACTGAGATTGTGCAATAAGCCTCAGGACTGATCTTCAAGTAACCTCTGAGGAAAAGCATTACAAACATAAGCTAATTTTAAAAAGCAGGTGTAAGAACCATAAAATTCTTGCAGAGCTTATTTACTGTTTTATACCAAGATCTATGTTTGTATAAAATATCATGAAAATTGCACCTAATTTACCACTGGTCATTTCCTGAATAAAAAGTAGGAAGAAAGGGAATAATAATTTGCATATATTTTTATATTATTTTCATCATAGTAGGCAACTTACCTGTAATAAAAAAAATGCAGCAACTCTGTTTTGTAATGCCATGTTTATGGTATTGAGTTATATGCAATATAATACGCATCAACGCCATATGGTGCATAAACAGTAAAATAAAGAGTATGAAACACAATGGCATTACAATTATTTAGTGCTATAAACACTATAAAGCATCAGAGAAGCTAGTGAAATTATGCTGAAAACTAAGCAGCTATGTATTTTCAAAGTTTTGGGAGAACTTTACCAAGAACTACTCAGAATTAAGTATGTCCTACTTATAACTAGGGGTGAATCCTCCACTGGTAAAGCAGCTTATTGACTATATCCGCACAGATTCTTCCCGTGAACTGCTGCACTGCTCTTCAGTGCAAGCCCAGGAACTACTGTTAAGCAGAAAGAGTGTGCCAAACGGACTTTAAAATAGTAATTAACACAGCATTAGCATACTTTGCACTGCTGCTGGGGCTCTCCAAGAATTCCAAACAGATTAATCAGTCCTCAGTCAAGTTATTACAAGTTCACAAAACGTGGTGTTATAGATGAGATATTAATTATGTGAAAGGACAGAAGATTTGATTTGGATTTATCTGAACAGACATGTTTGTGTGCTTTTGTTTTCTTTGCCTATAAAGCCAGGTGATGAAGTTCCTGACTCCCATCATTATCTGGCCTCTCCCATTCCACAACCCTCTTTACCTCCTCAGCAGTACACTGCAAGACTGGTGCTGTAACCAGGATCACTCACACATCTGGAAAAAAGCTATCTCCTATATAAAAGGGCCGGAATCCCACCTTGGTGCTTTAAGTAAACGTCTGACCTAGAAGAAAAGAGCTGGTGTATGTTTTGTTGTGTTTTTTTTTTTTTTTTTTTTTTTCCCCAACTAGCTGCTCCAAATGGGTAGGCATAAGTACAACTGCCTACATGGAGGAGACTCCCCTGGAGAAATTGAGGAGATGAGTTTTCTAATCTGAAGAAGAGGTGGAGAGAAAATACTTTTTTTTGCAGGCTGCCCAATTTTCTTCTGAGATTACAAACAGATATTAAAACCTCAAGATATTTCATGTCTAACAGGTGGAACATTCAGTCCTGGCTGGCAGGAGGCAAGACCTGTCCACCTGAATGTACAAAATCCAAAATCGCTGGCAGAGTCCTAATAATCCCTGTTATGCCTGGCATGTGGATAAATTTCCTAATTTTGCTGTAAGCCATATGACTTGCATAAAGACTGCATTTTTTCACAAACTATTAAAATAAAGTATAACTAATATGTTATTTCCTTGCCAACATCTTTTGGGGACAACAATTTAGTCTAGGATAGAATAACTATTACAAAATTTGTCAATTACTGTGGAAGTGTATCAAGATATGGAAGTATTTTTGTTATTTCTTGCTGAAATACATTTGACTGATAAACCATGTCTCTATTGGAATTCTACTCAAGTCATGAGAGCACTGAAATAAATATCAATGAAAATATTAACTGTTCTGTAAGTTATTTAAATATTATTAGTCATGTCAGGGAAATATATTTGTAGATGTATCCTTAATTCACTGGAATGACATAAAACAGGGTGCGGCCTATTGACTGAAAAAGTACAAAACTATAACACATATTTTTACTTCTCCAAAGAAATTACATTCATCATCTTAAGGGATGTCTGTGCATTACCAGTTAGATTCCATTGCACAACATATTCTGTTACACAACAATTGTAAAATCAGTTTCCTTTAAAAGACCTTTTTTTCCTTTATGTGAAGGCATTCAGACCTGGTATTTTTTTTTCATAAATCTTTATTTACTTCATACACTGTACTAGTTCAGCGATGCTCCAAAAACTTTTCTCAGATGTAACACATGTAACAATATGTTGCAATCCCAGACATTATCTAACCGAAATAAAAGAAAGCAAAAACAAAAACAAAAACAAAAACAAACGAACAAAAAGTGTTTTCCAGAATTTAAATAAACAGCATTGTTACCAAGCAATGCTTTTATGTTTTTTTTTAAAACATCACTTTGATGTTTGAAGCAGTCATAGTTTGCTAGGACAGAAGATATTTGAAGCACACATACTGGAAGTTCACAGAAGAACTCAGCATGGCAAAGCAAAGGCCAAATTCTGTCTTCTTAAGTGAGCATTACAAAAGGCTATAGCTACAAATGAGCAGTGAAGAGGACAACTGGCTTACTTTTTAAGCATTTAAGCATTCCAAATATGAAGAGAACAAAGATTTCTGCATGTCATATCTGTCCGGATTAATCTGTGCTTCTAGAAGAAACCCTGAAAAACAAGACCGTAAATTGTATCAAGTATATAATATAAAACAAATGCTTACAAATTAAGTATCTCAAGTATTTGAATCCCCACAAATATCAGGTTTACAGAAAGCACTTGATGCGATGATGAAGAGAGGTATTTATATAGCAGTATAAGCCATTGGGACATAAAAACTATAGAATTTTTGGGGATGGATATGGTTTTAAGAAGGATGGGAAACAGGATAGAGAAGGTGTGATGGTGCAACAGAAAACCATTTATACATGCTTTATAGTACAGATAGTTGTAAAATAAAGGGAATGATGGCAATGACACATTTTAAGTGAGCCTATGACAAAAAGGAATAGAAATAGTTGTCTGCAACATAATTACCACATCAGCAATTAGAAAGAAGCGATGAAAGAATTCTGAAACGTGTGACTCGTGCAGGAATTAATTATAAGCTTTGGGGAAAATCTGAAGGAAGTTTCTATGGGTCACACAATCAGGCAATTATAAAAATATCCAACTTGCTGTCTTGGATGAGTTGTGAGAGCAGATCTGAAGCTGAAAGAAGATTGACAGGCCTGCAGTGACCTAGTACCAGCATTGCTGCTGGCTTCATGATTCTTCACTTAGACTACAACCGGGATCTGCAAGCTCCGGATGAGGCAGCTGCTTGTAGCTTGGAAGGAGAACAGAGTTCTCTAAATTGTTTCCTGTTTCTAATGTCAGTGTAATTGCCTTGCCTCGGTGGCAGGAATACAGCACTTAAGGCAAACTGTATTGAGTCTGAAGTAAAAGGTGAAGTGGGGAAGCAATGTTAAAGATTACTTCTGAATTAAAGTCCTACTGTGCTGGTGTGAGATACTGTTGGCCTGAATGACTCTAACAGTAATTGCAAACAATTAAGATGAAATGGAAGAATAGAACTGAAATAAACCCTATAGACAGGCTATAATCTTTCCTCAGCAATTACAGAAAACATTTGTAGTGTTTTGAAGTGCTAACAGTGTCCCCAAAACAGCTAACAGTTCAGTTCAGAAAATGTACATGATCCAGGCTTCACTGAAGTCAACAGAATGGATAACTTTAACTGTAATAATAGTACAGTGTTAAGTAAAATTATTTTTAGTCATATTTCTTTAGCTTCCAAATTTTTACCAGGCAAAAGATGCAGCAAGTCTCCACTCCAAGTCAACATATTTTCTTCAGTCTGCATAGATAGTGCATATCATATGTGCAAAACTACAATAACTATGCCATCAAAATTTGACCTAAGCATACTATAAGTAACAATACATACAAATACCTTTACACTGAAAGAAATGCCATAGAGGTCAGTAAGTTCAAAAGTCAGACATGCATGCAACTGTTGAGTACTGCTGCCACCTTCAGGAAACATATGATAAAAAACAAACAAATATTAATTACAAAAGAGATGGTAAATAAATCAGATTTATGATGACACTTGCTAATTATTTTGTACTTCTGTGCCATTCATTTTTGTAATGGCATATTAATGATCATTTTATTTTCCTTAATTTCCAAAGAAATAAGTCCAATGTTAAGAGATTTAGTTAAGGCTATTTGGAGTCAGTGACATGTACATCCTTAGCTCCTTGAAGTTTCACCAAGAAAGATCTGTGGATTAGAAAACCATTTTATTGGCATTTGGATATTTATATTGTTATTGAAGCTTAGTTTGTTTTTGATTCACTGAGGCAGTCACTTTGCATTGCAGTGTGGATTTTATTGTCTGAATCTCTGTTCCAGTAGTCACTTTTACAAGCACACACAGAGTATCTATTAATGCAACCTCCTTCATAAAATATAGATGGAAAAATCAGTATCTATATGTTCACTAAGTTAAATCTTTAATCAATAACATTCCTGGCTGTTATTGAATAGGATGGTTCTGAGTTGGTGTTTTATAATGTTATGAGAGAGTCCTATTGATTTTCTATCAGCTTTCCACTGATAGAAATCAGGAATAGCAATGTAGGATCTTCAGTCTTTACGAAGTACTAGTATTACTGAAGTGTAATTACCAAATAAGTAATCCTTAAACTGACCTAATTTTTTTTATTTGTGTAAGACGTTACACAACTCTTACATAGGCTTAGCTCTCACTAGTAAGACTCAAACTCCTCTGATATAACTACACTAAAATCACGATAGTTCAATTCTCTTTTATAACTGAACTGATGTAAATTCTGTGCAGACATGTTTTAACATATGAATTCCAAGTTCACTTGGAAGTATTAAATGATCAAGCCTGCTATCCTTTCAATTTACCCACTGTTTCCTTATTATTTGTTTTAGAAGGAAACATCTAGCAATGGGTTAGAATTTCCCTGGAGAGCACAGGGAGGGAAGGACAGATGGTTTCTGAAATAGAAAATTTCCTTTGGATATTATTTAAATAGACTTTCCCATCAGCAGTAACATTTTAAGCCATTTCCTTTTTGATATTTTTGATTAGATTATGATCTAGTGAACTCTTAAAACATGCTTATTGTTCCTCTAAATTTGGGAAATTTCCATGAATAATGATGTGAGAGGGCAATAAACGCCACACTGGTCATAGAAGGGTTGATGAAGTGGTCTTCATCTTTTATTTGGGGGCTCAATAACTGCTTAAGGGATGTCAGAGTATTTAGAAAAGAGAGGTAGGCTTCTTGTGTTATCTCCAGACACAGATTTCACACTTATTTCTCCTTTCCTGGCATCTACATTAGTCCTAGTTTGCAAAAAGCTAAAGTGGGGATATCCTGGCTCCAGATGGCCTAAATTCTGCTCGGGAACAGACTATAGAAAGCTGATTTTTAAAATACCTTTTAGAGGTGTTTTTGTATTTTTTGTTTGTTTGTTTGTTTGTTTGTTTTGGTCAAGTACTGTTTCCCCTCCCTTTTAGTTCTTCTCTGGTATATGCTTCTTTGAAAACCTTATCAGGCAAGCAAAAGCATCCAGTCAGATTTCAGTAGTTATTGGTTATGGTAAGTTATTCTAAGCAGATATTCAAAAACCAACCCCTTTAATTTGCTGTAGCAAAGGTCATACTTGCTGAGTTGCTAAAAATCTTAGTTAAATATTCTTAGAGACACTAATGGATATGTATTAACTACATAAAATCTTTATCTCTACAGATCTTTGTGTGCTATCCACAAAAGGGTGGTGGTCCTGTGGGCAGTTGCAACAAAAGAAAAGAGGGCAGAAAACAGCAGAGCACACCAGAAAGTGAGGAAAGAAATTATGTCCGTATTGTAATGTCACTAGCATTAAGATGAGCTGTTTCTACCGTTACTGCTACCTGTAAAGAAGATGCCTTTGTTGTCCATGGTTTTCTCCTTTCTGAACTGCTATTCTGGAGACACTGTAGGAATCTGTTAGATTTACATAAAGTTCATAGAATCACAGAAACACAGAATATCCCCAGTTGTAAAGGACCCAGAATGATCATCGAGTCCAACTCCTGGCTCCACATAAGACCACCTAAAAATGAGACTACATGTCTGAGAGCGCTGTCCAGACACTGCATGAACTCGATTAAGCTCCTCTTCTTTGGGGAGCCTGTTCCAGTGCCCAACCACACTCTGGTGAAGAACTTTTTCCGAATACCCAACCCGACCCTTCCCTGACACTGCTCCACGCTGTTCCCTTGGGTCCTGTTACTGTCATCAGAGACCAGAGATAACCACTTGCTCCTCTGCTCCCCTCATGAAGACCTGTAGGCTATTATGAGGTCTCCTGTCAGTTTCCTCTTTTTTGGGCTGAACCAAGAAACCAAGGGACCTCAGCCCTTTCTTATACATCTTCCTCTCTAGACCTTTCACCATCTTTATAGTCCTCCTTTGGACACTCTCTAATAGTTTTATGTTCTTTTGTACTGTGTGCCCAAAACTGCACACAGTACTCAAGGTGTGGCCACACCAGTGGAATTGTATTGGAATACTGATATTGGAAAATTTGGAATCAACTGTTTCCAAAGGTGGTAATTCAAATTTTGGAATATGAGGAGAGGATCTTATTAATCACAGAATCATAGAATCCTTACAGTTGGAAGAGAGGTCATCTAGTCCAACTCCCCTGCAATGAACAGGGACCTCCACAGCTACATCAGGTTGCCCAGGCCCTGATCCAGCCTTGCCATGAAAGTCTCCAGGGACGGGACATCAACCACATCTCTGGGCAACGTGTTCCAGTACCTCACCACTCTCACCGTAAAAGGCTTTTTCCTTACATCCAACCTAAATCTTTAAGCTTGAAGCCATTTCCCTGCTGAAGAGTCTGTCCCCTTCCTTCCTATATTTCCCCTTTAGATATTGAAAGGCTGCTATCAGGTCACCTCATATCCTTCTCTTCTCCAGGCAGAACAGCCCCAGCTCTCTCAGCCAGTCCTCGAAGGAGAGGTGTTCCCTCCCTTGGATCATTTCTGTGGCCCTCCTCTGGACGCGCTCCCACTGGCCTACATCTCTCCTGTACCGCAGACTCCACATATGTGATAATCAAATGACTTACATCCCTGTAGTATTTCACATTTTGAAACTTGGATTATATGCTACACATTTGAAGAACTGGTGCATTTGCTTGTTCCTCTAAGTTTCTAAAATCATTGAAGTTAGCATTCTGATGTTCTAACAATGTGCAAATCCTAAGAAAACTTGTTTGTATTGCACATCTTCCTGTGCTTCCTGAGGAGGGTTCTTCCTATTTGTACTGCTGGGAGAGAACATCTGGAGTACATTTTTGCATTGAGGAAGATGATTTGGCTGTAAGAGGCAGCAGAATTTCACCACTGTGAAATCTACATGAGTAATTTCAGTGATTTCAACCTCTCATGTGGCTGATATCCATTCACGTAAATGTAATGTACTTTAGAAAAGCACTGCTCACTCTGGAGTATCACTCTCCAAAAGTATCTGCCTGCATGCACGCTAATGATCATGCCAAATGGCCCCTGAGATCTGCCAGCTCTGCTAAGGAAGAAAGGCTTCAGGTTTCTGTTGTGGCTAAAAGCAGCTGGGTGAAACACAAAGTGGATGAGCATAGAAAGGAACAGAAGGGTTCTGGAAGCATCACTGGTAGAATGAGAACAACTCCCCATGATGCCACTATGGTTGCAATCTATTGTTTTATAAGATAGTAAAGGCATGCTAAAATAGAATGTCTTTCACTATGGACTAGGAATCCACAATATTACAATATCACATCAAAATGCCTTTGCTCTTTTCCGTTTTACATTTATTTATAGGATAAAATGACTGTATGTGCCCATTTTGTAGGGGTCCTACGTCTGTCTGGTTACGTACCCAGGCCTCCAACCCATGGTAAAAGTTGCCCAGAGGGGTGGTGGAAACCCCGTCCCTGGAGACACCCAAGATCAGTCTGGACCAGGCTCTGAGCAACGTGATCTAGCTGTAGGTGCCCCTGTTCATTGCCGGGGAGTTGGACTAGTTGACCTTTAAGGGTCCTTTCCAACTCAAACGATTGTATGACTCTAAGTTATAGGACACCGGAAAAGAGAAATACTGCTGCAAACTGGAGTAACATCAGTGAATACTTTTGATTCTGATGGAATATCTGCACAACGCAGAAGGGTCGGAGCTGCCAGGGGCTGCCAGAGGTGAGCCCTTACCCACTCAGCTAAGGACAGGACAGCCAAGTGAGCCGTGTCTCAGTGCTTCATCCACTTTACTGGGACACAAGTGCATCCCAGCTAACGAAGCCCTGGGTTTTCCCTTGAGGTTGCTTGGGTGCTGAGCACTTCAACACAGCACTGAAAAAGTGTGTGTGTAAAGGGGAGGAATGTTTGGCCAACAACATGGAGACCACGCCGTGCAGGGGAGCTGCACAGCCAAAGGAGACCGTGTCGCGCCGGGACTGCCGCCCTTCTGCCTGCCCGCCCCGTGGTCGGCAAGCGAAGGAGAAGGCGACGCGACGCCTGGGCTCCTAACCACC
The DNA here is from genome assembly GCF_002078875.1 of Numida meleagris. NCBI lineage: Eukaryota > Metazoa > Chordata > Aves > Galliformes > Numididae > Numida > Numida meleagris. The sequence goes on from NC_034411.1 coordinate 61,593,466, forward strand.
CAGGACCAGGACTCGGCCACGACCATAGCAACGACCGCAGCAGCGCCTTCCCGGGCGCGCAGGGAGGAGCAGGCTGCGGGCTGGGCCCTCCCCGTCCCGCCGGCCTCTCGCGATGTTGCTAAGGCCCCTGCGAGACTCGGCAGCGGGCGCCGCCGGTTGCTACGGGCCGCGATCGGAGGAGACGTGCGGCCGCCGCGAAGGGAAGACACCGCCGCCTCGAGGTGATCCCGCTCGGCCGGGGGCTCCGTGCACCGCGGGGCGGAGAGGCGGCCGGACCTACCCTGGGGAGGGCCCTCCTCTCGCGGCGGGGCCTGGTGGGGCCTGGCCGAGCCGCTCGGAGTCAGGGGCTGCGCGGTGCTGGGGGTGCGGGAGGGGGATGGGGACGGGGATGGGGCAGGGTGTTCTGTACCGTTAGTCCAAGTGCAGGGGAAACCTGGTGAGCTGTGTTCTCTTCTCCTGACACTTTGAAAAACAAAAGCTGTTTTCATACGTGTCGTGAGAAACCTGTTTGTTTCTAAACCTGGTGAGCAGTTGAAGTGATTGACGATAAGAAATGGGACAGGTGGGGGTTCTGACACAGTCCATGTTCCTGTGGGCTGGAATCGGTGGTTCGCTGCTAAACGTATCACGTTAGTGTTCAACATCCTGCTTAGGCAAAGGCGTCTGAAATTCCCCTTCAGGTGGTAAACTCGTGCTGCAGCAGGGCACTTCTTCCGTCATCCCATGGGCTTTCTGGTTGTAGAGTGATTTCACTACGGCGATTTTGAACTTTGAACGAGTGCATAAACTGGGTTTGGTGTGTTTTAGCAAGGAAATGGTAATTTAGATTTTGCAGGGAAGCAGGCGAGCCTGCTGAATAACCCAAACCACACATTGCTACAAGTGAATGTTAAGATAAGCAAGTTAGTGCTTATGTAAGTCACATAAGGCATTTCAAAGGGAGCTAGAGATAAAACTGCAATATTTCCGTAATCTGTCTTCTCTGAATAATGTGAATGGTGCTTTGCAGGGATTGCTAACTGGTATTCAAACACCTACACTTCTAAAAATGCCTACTTGTGCCAGATATTGAGGGAGTTTTGGATATTTGTTTTTGTTTTTCTTCTCCAGGGGTTTAGGGTGATGTTAGGGTCAAAATACAAGATTTATGAGAATGATATATATAGACCTAAAATGAACTGACTGATTAAATGCCTAGAGACTCTGATTTTTAAGGCAGAGGGACTGCAAACCAGGGAGTTAAAAGAATATCACAAGGGATTTGAATATATATATTTTAATTTATTTTAATACTGCTTCTGGTAAGATGATTGTGTTGATGTTGAATTATGTTTGATCAAAATAAAATATTTAGCAATTGTACTACTTGCCACAGAGAGCTGCAAACTCAGCTACCCTTACCTTTATTAAAGGATAACTCCTCATGTTGGTGCTAGATGACTGATTTTTTTTTCAAGTTTCACAAAGTGATTTATTACATTGTCTCTTCCAAGTGTGCATGTCGTTTATTCACAGGTGTTTGGAGTGTCTTTTGATTATTTTTTTCAAAAGTTCTCTAAATCATTCTTCCTCAAAAGATTAGAAATACATAAAGTAGAACTAGCATTAGGGATTGGAAACGTTCCTTGGCATATAAAGAAATTTAAGCTGTGCATGATTTTAGGTTAATTCAGTAGTTAACTAGAAATTGAGGGGTTTTGTTTGATTGGCAACCCTTGAAAATTGAACCAGAACTCTGTCTTCTGGACTTAATATGTATTTCCCACTTCTGCTGCTCTTTGTTTTTCCCAGTAACTGTAGTGTTGAAATGGCAGGACTCTGTCAGGTCACTCTGCTGTTGATACCATGGGGAAATAAAACATTGATGACAATTTCACCTGACTCTTGTTACTTGCAAAAGCTTCCAGCACCTTCCAAGACACGCACTGCTCTAGCTCTGAGTAGAGGGATACAGAAATCAGAACTGGGCAGCAACAGTATGTGAGAAGAAGGTGACTTTTAGAGGTTTCTCATCAATATAATAATTACATTTGTAGGACTTTTTTTTCTTTTCTTTTGTAGTCTGCTACTACTTTGGGGTAGTCTTCATGCAGCTAAAAACAAGCAAAATACTCAGAATTTTCTTAATGCATTGAGAATGTTGCACTAAGATGACAGAAAATCCATTAAAACCGATTAGGTTATATTGATTCCAGTTTCTTGGAAGATAAGCACTATCAAACACTTCCTATTTGTAATCATGTGTTTTGGTAGCATCATCTCATGCTTTTGATAACAGGCACAAAAATTGAGGGCTTTTGTTGCATCTTAAGGTAATAATAAAAAAGGAAAGTGTGAAATCATGTTATTCTTAATTTACTTCTTACAGATGTCTCAGTTTACAAATGAAGATGAAGCTATGATACAGTCCATGCTTAGACAATTGCTGCAAAGTGTGAAGGAAAAAATCACTGGGGCTCCATCAGTGGAATGTGCAGAAGAGATTCTCTTGCATTTGGAGGAAACTGATGAAAATTTTCACAAGTAAAAATATTTTTGCTATTTTTAATATTCAGGAGGAGGTAAAATATGTTGAACTTGGAATTTGTGGCAAACATTTGCAGTTTATATCTGTGTGAATGAACATGTATGTATTTTTTATAGAGAGACTCCTGTTGATAATCAAATCTCAGAAGCTGTTAATTTAGAGAATACAATGAATTTTGACTTCTTTTTTTCACTCTTGGAGATACTTCATTTTTACTGTAATAATTTTGCAAGTTGCGCTGTCACAAACAGCTCATCAGTTTCTACTTGACTTTAATGCGCATGCACTCATGTGGTACTAAATACAAATGCGAACAGAAGTTTGAAGAAGTCCTAATTGAAGACTGTCAGGGTGTTTTTGACACTTGCAAGACAATATAATTTTGTTTATCAGAATAAAGTAAATTTTAATAAAAGCTACCTGGCTTTATATTTGATTGTTCTGTGTGGCTTAGTGTACTGAACCTTTGTGTATCTTATCAGTAAGCTGTTTCTTGAATTTACATTTTGCATAAGACAGAAGTACATCATATTTATTGTTAAGTCAAGCATGAACTTCCATGGTACTGTAACGTGTTTACTTTTCAACTGTGGAGGATTTTTAGGATGCATCTATGACAAATCAAGGGAATATGAAGATTAAATGATCTTGAAGACATTTTAATATGGACTAGAGTTCTGTCACTTGATTTCTCTTGAGAAAGCTGACTACCTGGTATTTGTCCCCCCAGAAACGGGACTGTCTGGTATTTACTAAAATTTGCCTAGTTTTAACTTTGTGCTGTCAGTGGTAGAAGTTGGGCAAAAGTAACTAAGTGTAATAGTGAGATTTTACATAAAATGTAGTTCTGTCATTTTCAGACTTTCATCCATTTGTATCTTTCCAAGATGCTAAATGCTTTAAAATAGATTTTTAGCTCATTTTAAATTTGTTTAACAAGTTGTATCAGTTCTTATAGTTTGTTAAAGTCTTTAAGATTTTGTGCACCAAACCTGAGAGAAACCTGAGAGTAAAAAAGCTCATTATAAATATACCAAAATTAAAAATGTGTTTTTATAAGCAGCACGCTTTCATTTAGAGGACATGTATGGTAAAATGAAGAACATTATCGGGGTGAAGGGGTAAAGTCTACAACTGGTGGGAGTTAAAAGAGTAGCGTTCCAATTTTTGAACACTGAAAATATGGCATCTGTTATTCTTTCTGGTATGGTAAAACACTGGGAGTCATGCAGATACTTCATTTTCGTGAGGGAAGTTTTAACATAGAGTTAATGTATGGTATGCCAAGTAATGCTCTCAATACAGGATGAGAGCATTGCTTACTGATGCTGGAATATTTCTGGAGGTGTTGGAGTCTTGACATGTTCACGACCCACAGTTGTATGGGAATGTTTTCATGGAAGTTCAGGGAGGTCATATGGATCTTTATTACTGAAACCATTAGGAAACTTTCTCCTCAACACACCATTCATCCAGAATGCAGGCTCCTCTATTAGCAGTGTGTGCTTTTCTTTTGTTCGGCTTTGCATTCTCTTAAGTATTATTTCTGTCTCATGGTTATTGTGTGTCAGCATTTTTACCAGGTTTTGAGGCCTCACTTTAACCTTTTCCACTGTGATGTGGAAAAGAGAGACACAGGGTCCTCAGAAACCAAATAAAAAGGAAATTCGAATCAATTTGAAGTTTAAATGCAGTAATAGAAATGGAGACTTTTTTGATTTGGTAGATTTTTACTGCATAAGTAGCTGATGCAGTTCTGATACATATAAAATTTAAATCTTGGAGTTTTCTTACCAGTTTTTTTTCTGCTGGAACTTCCTTTGTAAGACCAGTCAGATCAGCGTGACTTACTTCTGCAGGTGAAGAAGTGTTTTTGCGATGTCTGAAACACTTGTTAGAAAATGTTTTTAAGGTGCAAAAGGTAATACTAGGCATTCACAAAGGCATAAACTCTGCAATTGTTGTGTATGTCAGAGTAAAGCTGACACTACACTACAAAAGTGTATACCATGGAAACATTACTGTAAAGAAAAAAAAAGTTTTATGAAATCTTTTATTAAATGGAGAGTTGGGCAATTTCATTTTTGCAGAAGTAAAAAGCTAGCCTAGAAGACAGGAGAATGCAAATAAATGTGTTTACATCTTTCTTGAAATGAATTTCCATTACTTTCCTTGAGAACAGAAGTGAGGTAGGAAGGGAAATAAGCAGGAAATGAAAAAAAAATAGTGCTGTTACACCTGATGGAACTTGAGGTAGGCAATTCAATGATAAAGTATGTATCAAAATACAAGATAACATTTTCTGTGCTTTTTTTTTTTTTGTACCTTCAGTATAATGTGATTTTTTTATATATCCAAGCAAAGCAAGAGCTGCTAACTTATAACAGTTGCTTTTATTTACACTTTATATCTGTGCCTCTGTACTTACATGATAAACTGGTTGGAGGATTGAAGCTTGATAATCTTTAAGGTCCCTTCCAACCTAAGCCATTCTGTGATTTCTGTTTGAATTTTTCTTACTGTGAATTTATTGTAACTAACACAAAGTAGTTATGGATCTGCATATGATAAAATGAAAATAAGACAGTGATATATTCATGATGCTGAAAGTAATATGGGGTCTTTTTTTGTAATTTAAAATTTGAGATTTCCTGAATATTGAAGAAAATCAGTCCTTATTGTGTGTTTTCACAGTTGAGGTTTATTTCTCTGTAAATCCTTACCTTAAAGTAAGATACCAGTGGGGAAAGATCTTAATAAAACATTGAAAATGTTTGAGAATGATCACAAAGTAATGCTACATTTCAATTTTGGGTGTTTGTTTCAGCTATGAATTTGTGAAATACCTTAGGCAATATATAAATAATACTCTGGGATCTGTGATAGAAGAAGAATCAGAAAAATGTACTTCTGCTCAAAATCAGAGTGAAGTTTCTGGCTATGATACTCTTGTCCAACATGTTACTAAGAAGACACGTGAATCAATGCAGTGAGTATATGCATGCAATTCACATCTTTATTACTTCTTGGTCTGTCTTACCTTTTTTTTTCCTTTCATTTTCTTTTAGTGATAGGACAAGGGAGAATGGTTTTAAGCTCAAAGAGGGAAGGTTTAGATTAGATATCAGGGGGAGGTGTTCTCAGAGAGAGAGTGGTGAAGTGCTGGAACAGGCTGCCCAGAGAGGCTGCGGATGCTCCATCTCTGGAGGTGTTCAAGACCAGGTTGGATGAAGCCTTGGGCAACCTGGTCTAGTACCAGATCTGGAGGTTGGTGGCCCTGCCTGTGGCAGGGGGATTGGAACTTGGTGATCCTTGGGATCCCTTCCAACCCAAGCCATTCTCTGATTTTATGACTTGTATTCGAGACCTTGAATCAGGATGGCACGTTCTTTTCTGGTTCTGTTCAAGGCTTACAACTGAAGAAGAACTGAAAAACAAACTAACAACAATTAGAACTGATCTGTTGTCTCAAGCACAGATCTTCCCTTCAAATGGATTTACATTTTTCCTGCTTAAGAACCTCTCAGGGTAGGATTATATTAATGATGGTTTCCTTGAATGGTTTTAGAAGGGCAAAAGAGAGTCTTTCTATAATTTTAAAATACAGTTTCCTTACTCAACAAAGATACCTGCATATTTTGTTGCTCATTTTGGATTTGCATTTTTATTTTCATTGTTGTTCATTCACTGCGTTCAGATCTAAGTAACATTATGCCATATTTGGTTTTCATGACTTACTGAGTTATGTGGGGTTTTTGAATTTGTAACTTCTGTGCTCTAATATGAAAATCTTCTTTACTTTGAAGATACAGAGAAATGATGCATGCCTTGAAGAATGTCATGATGGTTGTGGTAGAGTCTTTAATTAACAAGTTTGAAGAAGATCGGATGTGTAATAAGGAGGTGGATAGTAAAACGAAGAAAAAATGTCAAAGTGATTATTATACAGACAACTGTTCTGACAGTGACTCTTCGTTCAATCACGTAAATGCATTTTCTCTCTCTGAAGTAAGCATGATACTGCAAAATTTCTGCTAGTGGAGATTGAAAGGCAGCCCTAGAAAATGATTAATCCTTCCTATGTTTGATATATTTGAAAATGAATGAAATGTCATTCTTACACTTTGAAGTACTGAGCTTATACTAGCTGTTTGACCTTTAGACAGTATATACTAGAGATGAATCCTGTATATATATTCTAAAGTACCTACGCAACTATTGCATAGACTAAGAGAAGATAATAGTTAACGCTGTATTTTATTCAACTTTTTGTAATTTTACTTTAGGAGCCAAATAACATGTACTTTATTTCTGGACTGCTTCACTGTACTGTACTACTTAATGAGTTATCATAAGGCATTTATGAAGGTACAGGAAACTTTCAAGTGAAGAAAAGCAAAATTCATAAGGGAAAATTTTATTTCTGTAAATTTAACTTCGGCCAAACTTCAGAAAATATTTAACATCTATAACAATTTAACATTAAACTGAACATTTTGAAGTTCTAATTATTAAAAGTAAATTAGATACAGAAAGACTGATGATTTTAATCTTCTGATATGCAGTTTAATAAATACACAAATGATCACTGTATAATGTGTGTTACAGAGTTATACATTCATGAGTCAAGAACAATTGCAGCTGCTTGTGGAAAAGCTTGACCCTATTCAGCCTAAGGAAGTAAGTTTAAAAGAAAAAATGTTGATACAAATTAATGTTTATGGCATATTGGAAAGCAGACTACTATGTAAGCACTCTTATGTACATAAGTGGAGTCTTGGTTCATGTATCTTTGCTTCAGTGCTGTAAGTGCATGGCAGTGCAGTATTTCATTCATCATAACAATCTGGCTCAAAAACTGTAGTTGCAGCAAGTATCTTAATTTTTTGGTCAGTAGTTTGTGCATTATAGATGAGCATTTTTAGTTTATAAAAAATTGTTATGTGAGAACTAAAGTTGCTGAACCATGGTTTTCTGCATGCGTATCCTTTGGTCTTTTTGATAAACTCCATGTTATCCTTTGTGTTATCCCTCTCTGGAGAGGGATGCCTGCAGATTTGCCAAGAAGCCAAGCTGAATGTGTAATGTCCAAGTTAGGTTTGCCTTTCTGTCAGTGTCAGTGCTAATTTGGGTCTCTGACCTCCAGTCAGCTGCTGCTGTTTTTGAAACTTGGAAAAACATTATTATTTTGAGAGCACTCTGTCTTAATAAGATTTGCTTGGGATTATCTGACAGTTGAAAAAGTCATGTTAGATGGTAACTGGTATAAATGCGGTGGTCACGTAAGCTGCGTTTTCTTAGAAACCTAGGTAATAAGTCTGATGCTATTAAATATGGTTAAAATTTAATTTGATTTCAGTAATGTGAAATGACCAGAGATTACAATTGTCTAAAAATAAAAAAGTTATTTAAAATTATTTAGGTTATGAAGCTGATGAAAGTTCAGTAAAATACGGATTGTTTAGTAACTGTATTTCCAATTTTCCTTATAGTCTTTTTAGAGAACTGCTAGAACTGCTGTTGTAGCATTTGGTGGTATTTTTAATATATTCCCTGATAACAAAATACTTGATGACAAACAGAAAGTAAGACAGAAATAAATATAGTCCTTTCATCTTGTATTGAAAACCTAATGTTATAAAATGTTTCTGTTGCTTCATAATGTGTATGTTTTTTTCCATCTCACGGACATAGTGTTTTTTTCTAATCAGGATAGGAAGGTATTTTGGGACTCCTTATCTGTCGTACAGCCAAGTCCTTACTTTCTCCAAATTAAATTGTAAATTACTTATTTGAGAGGTTGCGCTGAACAGATTTGTGTTGTCTGTCTTTCTGACCCTTCAGGTTCGCCAGGAAGCACTGCAGACACTGTGCTTGGCCCCTCCAACTGATGTACTGAACTCTGAGTGTTGGCCAAATCTGCGTAAGCACCTAACGATGTCTCTGTCAGATCCTGATGCAATATTCAGTGTAAGCTAGTGTTCTGTGTATAGTTACTAGATGTGTAGCCATAGTAAACAGTACTGATGAGGAACAAGAAGTTACTTACATATTATGCGTAGCCCGGCAAGGTGCTAGGACATTTGTTATTTGTGTATGTCAGATAAAGTTTTTGAAGCTAAAAACAGACCTGCGTGATTCCAACAGGTCTTGATTTAAAGGATTACAGCAGGACTTCAATAGATTTTTTAGACACTGCAGTACTCTTTCACGTGTTTTTAATGAGGGATGAAGGGGTTTAAATATTTTAAAAGAAAACAAAATGTTGTCAAAAATCTTCTGTAAAACCTGTCATGTTACTATTTCCTATTTAAGTCAGGCATATACTGCATGATAATGAGAAAATAATACACAGTAGTATGGCACAGGCAATGAAGAGGAAAAAATATCGTAGCTCCTTAAACTACTTTCAGATTATTTGTTATGCCAGCTAAGCCTTTTTTTCCCTTCCTTTTCTGATTTTTAAAGCAATTTTAAAATAAATGAATGTTGCCTGAGCTGCTGTCATGTATTACTCGTTCAATTTAGAAGATCTACAATTGCTTTTAAAACAATGCTAGTTACAAGTCATTGGCATGTTTAATGACATAAGAAGCATTAATTTTAAAGAAAATTACAGTAATATTCCCCAATCAGCTACTTTTTTTTTTATCTTAGTGAGGCTTTGCACTGGTGCTGCCAGTTGAAGTATTGAGGTAAAATTTCTAGTGCACTGTAGGTTTCTGTGGTAGCAAACGATATATTTATAAAATATGCTTCACATTTGTAGAGATAAGAGTAGGTTAAGAATAATGTCACTACGGATTGTTCGTTGTGCAATACTGGTGCGCAGTTGCATGACTATGTAATACATTGCTTGCTTTTTCTCTCTTAGGAGAAAATTCTTAGGTTTTATGCAAAAACCTTTTCTTCATCTCCATTTAATATGACAAGAGAAGTCTATACAAGTTTAGGTATGTGCATTAAATTACATTTTTGAATTCATGAGTCATATACTTCCTGAAAAACATTTACCTTCTACTACAAAACTGTTAATACAGTCTATTTTGCCACTCTTGTCATGGAGCAGGGCTGTTTTTTTCCTTCTTTTTTAGCACAGCATTTGGAGTTTTACTTCCTTTCTGGGGAATATTCTCTTGGTCTTTCATCAGGTCTGGATGTATCTAACGCAGACATAAATCATATACTTAAGAAGGTATGAATGAACTTTTCATCCCTTTTAGCTTTTTTGTTGTTCTTGAAATATCATGGATAATGTTTAAAATTATAATACTATTAACAGGTTCGTCTTTTAAATGAATACCAAAAGGAAGCTCCATCTTCCTGGATTCGTTATCCGGAAAAGTATGTCACCTTCAGTAATCCATTGTTGTTTCTCAATTTATAGATTTTTTTTTTTGGACATATAACTAGATGCATGTAGTTTTAGCAAAATACTTTAAAAGGGTGCACAGATGACTTGTCAGTGGAAAGGGATAAAGTAATAGAAAAAGAGAAAGGTGGAATAGGGTAGTTGCATTGGAGTTGACCATGGATCATGTTATGCTGCTTATTAAGCTTTCAGAGTGTTTTAGGAAGTAATAAATGTGACATTTTGTGCTTATAAAATGTGTAATTATTTGAGAAAGTACACCTTAATATTGTTATTCATTTAATTTGTGGTGACATAAAGAATCAACGTCCTTGTAAGACTGTGTTAAAGATAACATAGTTGATACTCAAGTTTTACCTAAACTGCAAGGATTTACATTAAGTTTTGGTTTAGAATATTACTGAAAGATTTAAGTGATTTTTACTTTTTTTTTTTTCCTATTTATGTTATAAGGTACATGGAGGAAATAGTGGAGAGTACTTTGTCACTGTTGTCAGTAAAACATGATCCTAATCATCCTGCCTCTCCAGACTTCCTAAGTCCAATCTACTTCTTGGCTCTGCTGGATATCAAGGCTATATGGTTTAAAAAGTGGATGGTAAGCAAAAAGAAAGCGAAAGAAAAACCCACCAAACTTGTTGATTTCAGAGATATTTTTAAAACTTTGCTTTATAACTGTTATTATCACAGACCTATTGGGATGCTGATAACAAGCTATAATAAGAACTGCAATTAAGGAAATCTGTTTTTTTTTAGGCATTTATGTCCTTTGCCCTTTGACACTAGACCCTCCCTTTCTCGAGAGTACAATTATATATTAAACTGCACAGACTGTCTACTCCAGTGGATGTTAGAGATTTTTGCAGTCTATCATGTATAAACTTATAATTTACAATTTACTCAACAGTGTAAAAAATGTAAAACACTTCAGCTTTGTTACTGATTTTCTATTTTACTGTATGTTTTGCTGCACATTCTGTGGAATTTTTATAATTATTTTTTTTTGTCTTCTTAATCTACTGCAAACAGACGCCAGGTTGAATATAATATTAGTTTAAGTAAGCTGGAGTTCAATACTTTGAACATATATTGTGCACAGGATCCCTAATAGGACAGAATTTGAAATAATTTTGGCTTTTTTGATTCAAAAGTAAAATTTATGTATTTGGAATTGACACTAGTTCTTCTGTGTAATTTTAGCATGCACATTACAGCAGAACAGTGATACTTAGGCTTTTGGAAAAGAAATATAAATCTTTGGTAAGTATTTCCCAAGGATATTTCTACATGTTTCTTGTTTTTGCTTTGTCCTTTTTGTCAGAGCTGTTCCATGTCCGTTGTCTAGATGAGCCATTTTTTTTCCTAATTTTATCTTTGATTAAATGTACCAATTTTTAATACAGGGAAGGTATGTGACCTGCTCTGAGTAAGTGGAATTTTGAAAGTTTTATAGCAAGTGTATAAGTAGGATTATTATGTATTAATTCCTTATGTTGCATCTTTATTTATAATTTTTTCTGTCATTGTATAAAAATAGAATACGTTGCATGAAAAAATGCAATAATAATTCTGAATTTGGATGTAAAGTGACTCAGAAAAAAATGATATTCTTGAAAGTGTGATACAAACTGTTAAGGGTTAAAAGTGTCAGCAAATTAAATCAAACCCCATGCGACTAAAAGATTATGATAAGAAGTCCGTAAGCGGGGTAGATTTCTGTGATGTATAAGCATAGAGCAGGGTAGTTCTGTGTAATGTTGTAAAGGTAAAGGTGGCATGGTGGGGTTTTTTTGTGTGCACATCTGTAAGTTTTTTTTGTCAATGTGAAAAAATCAAAACATCCAAAATGGAGTGTCTAAACATAATTCTTTTTTCATGTGCTATATTGTGTTGCATTTCTAACTACATGGTGATAAAATTTCAACTTTTATATACAGTGATTATATTACATGAATGATTAATATTATGTAATAAAGCTGGAAGCACTCAGTAACCACTCTTAAGGTTTAGTAGATGATAATCTTGACAAAGTTTTTCACGTTATGTATGATGAAAATCTTCCATACTAATGATCATATGGCAGTTGTGGATTGCTACTAACTTCTCAAAATGCTTTCATGTTCTCAGTGTTCTTGTTTGTAGGTTGATTGATTGATTTAGCATGCTGATACAACTGAAGCTTGTGTTAATGTGTTTTAATAGCCCTGTAAACTTTTGCATCCAAAGGGCTGAAACATGAAGTAGCTGCAGTGATGTGAATTTTTATATTCTTGTGTTAATGGACAATGCTAGGATACAAAAGTAAATTCATTTCTTGTAAAATGACAAGTATTGTGTTATTATGTGCTCTTTTTTTTCTACAGATTAATGCAGCTGTCCAGCAATGCCTTGATTATTTTGAATTTTGCAAGACAGCAGTTAGTAAAACTTCCAGAGCCAATGACTTCTCTCAGCAGCATTCTAGTGAGTCTTTTTGCATCTACTGCATTATAAGCTCATGCATTCACATTCTCAATGTCTTTGAGCATGCTACCTCAAGAGGAAGACATCCTGTTTGTTCTTTTTCTTAACCAAATATTTTATGTCTGGCTTTTGAGAGACCACTAATAGTAGCTGTTAATTATTTATACTCTCTGTCTTTATGTATAAAATAATCTCTATATATTAGAGATACGTTACAGGTAGTAGCCACCTATTGTAAAGTAAATTAATAGAGTCAAGTGCTAATTTTTTTGTTTTATTGTTGTAGATAATGAGCAGAAGTGTTTTTATACTGGATCAGAATTGCAGTACATCTATTTTGTTCATTCACTATGCCTTTTAGGCAGATTGTTGATCTATAAGCAAGGCCGAAATCTCTTTCCAGTACAGCTGAAAACCAAAAAAGGTAAGAGGAGGGGTGAGGAAAACGGAACCTTTTGAGCAACAGTATGTTTATACTTACATATGTTTCCACTGCAGTGTTGTAGATGTTACAGGATGAATTTCTGTTTTAGCAATTCTGTGTCTGCCAAAATTCGTGAAAAGAAGACAGATAATTTGCAGCATCAGCACTGTTTTTTAATCTTTGATGGATATGGTTGAATAGAACACTTTTTTTTCCTAATACTTAATATATATACATACATTAATTTCATGTTGAAGGAGAGTTGGATCAGTATGTAATTCAGTCTTTCTACCTATGAGTAATATCTTTTGTCAAGGCAGTTGAAATAATTGGTTGGAAAGAGGAGCGCTCAGAGATTTCACATGTGAAACAAAATCAGTTCTTCAAACTAAATATAACTTTAAACCAATTACTCCGATTTTAATATAATTGAGATAAAACAATGTAGAGGAAATGACTGGTAGCTAAGGAACATAGGTGTTAGTAAGGACAGGAGAGATGAGATGGAAAAGCCCTTGGAAGTCCAGAGAAATCTATGTTTAGTGATACGCTCTGTGATGGAAGTCGTAGTGTTCCATTACATTAGTATCTCTATTAATCCAATATAGAATTAATTGCATTTCTAGATAGCAGTTCTTATGTCTATTAAAGGTTTTTTGTAACTCCAGTAAGAGGATGAGAACTTAAGAGACCCAGTATAGGACAGTCCTGAAGAAGGAACATCCACTCACTGAATCCTTTTTTCATTTTTATATTATCTGTATAACTGCATTTAAGCAGTGATCCTTTGATGCTTACGTTTTTCTCTCCCCTACAAAAGTAACAATCTCATCCTCTGTGTTCTAAGTGTCCTCTGCTTAATGAATACCAGCCCTTTCCTCACAAGTTTATAAAATTGCAGTCATACTTGAATTTCCAGAGTATTCTTTTCTTTTTTATAGATTGCATATCCCTAACTGATCTGTTGGTGTTATTTACTCAACTTATTTATTACTCTCCAAGTTATTCAAAGGCGGCTTTGACAGCACATACAGGTAAATGTTTTTAATATATGCTAAAATGTATAATAATAATGAGGCCTTTGGTAACATTTAAAAAAGTAATAATTTGGGTCTGTTTGAGCAGATTTTTATCTTCCCTTTCTCTATAACATTTTCTTCCTCCTTCCAACTGTTAAACCAATGCTTAATGAAATTGTTATTTACATAGCACTTACATAGGCTACATACAAATGTTTGTGTAACTTAATACATACATTCATAATTCTTGTGTTTGCCAGACAATTATTCTCCAGCAAGTCTCGTTATGGAGATTCTGCAAGTTTTTTGTGATCAAACAGGGTGTGCTGCTGACTGTTTATATACGGATGCAGTGATGGATGCCCTACTTGATCCTCTTCGAAGTTTACTGAATGGTACAGAGGTTTGTATTAGTCTTCAAAATAATTTTAAAATCTGTAGTATATTATATTTTTAATATCTTTTCTGTACAGAAAATTTATGTTGTCATGCGGTAATTTCTGTAGTATTTTCTACATTAGCTATTATAGTATGCCTTAAATAGTATATATTGTCATTATCATTTATCATTTAATGTCTTTATCATTTGTCATATGGTTTTCTTCAAATCTTGTGAATAGTAGAAAAAGTTGAACTGTAGTGAGATCATTCCCCTTGGAAACTTCTTTGTTTTTTTCTTTGCTTTTTCCTATTTTATATATTATCTTTCTAATCCACTCTGTCTGCTATTTAAAAGGTAGCTTACTTCTATTAATTACTAAATTTGGCTGACAACTTGAAATTAAACATTCCCGGTAATTAGTGTGGGCAAAATACATAATGCCTTATGGAAAATTACAGTTTTCTGTATTGGTAAAAGGAAGAACTGTATAAGAACTGTAAAAGTCTTGTGAAATACTGTCTACCTTTAAGTACTTGAAAGTCTAGTTGAACTTGTCTGGTAAGGAGGTTTAAGTTTCAGGCTATCCTATTGTTTTTGTTTTGACGAGATGCTTTCATTGCTTTAGGTGACTATAAATCTCAAGAAACAGAAATTGAGGACCTGGATCTAGTGTGCATTAAGAGCCTGAGCTATCGTATTTGAGAGAAATTAATAGCTGAGAAGTTTTCAGTTTCCTGATACTCAAGTGTGCAAAAGACAGTCTAGATTCCTAACTTTAATACCTCATCCAGATTCTTAATTTTTTTAATACCCTCCTGATTATTTTTTCTGAGCAGTTTGTATATTTTTCAGAAAATTCATATTCATAATAATTCATATTAATGCCTATAAATATCTTGGTCTATCAAAAATATTCCAATGCTTACAGTATTTTCAAGTGTTTTAAAGTATTTATATCTATAATGTTTAAAACTGTAGCGCTGAAAAACTTGATCACGTCAGTACTTTTAGCTCTTTTGCCAATGTCAATACTGAGTTAAGTAGCATCACTTAGACATTTTATTTTAAGGCTACCTATGGATACTTTTCAGGATTAACACTTCAAGTTGTCTTGATTTTATTGCAGACTGCAAAAATGTAGTGCAGATTTTTTAAAGGACTAAAAATGGTTGAGCCTGAATATACTTTAGACACTGATTATCAATTTTAAAAAATGGTACTAAGGTAATAGTGCACTGATTGGCCATGATGGAGGGCTGGGTAATCCTTCAAGCAATCTTTATGGTCACATGGGATTCATAAGCACAGTAGAGAAACAAATGTATACAATAGTAATAATAGTAATTTTTTAGTTGGTAAGGTAATTAATTCAATCTTTAACATTTCTTCATTTTCTCTTTGTTTATGTGATACCCAGCTGTCACTCACAGGTAGCTGAATTATCACCAATTGTAAGAAAACATACAACTTAGTAACTGATTTTTTGAAAAAAAAACAAGTCATATTCAGGGATATTTAATGCCCAGTAGCTGTAGCATGCTGTGTATGTATTGTGAATCTGAAAAGTGCCATGTTTCTTCTAATGAAGGTACCAAATTGTTTTGTATCTGATCTAGCAAACCAACAGCTAGGAAAGATAGGCAAAGTCAGGGTAACCCTTGCTCTTTTACAAGAATTGTGACTGTTTTTGTTTCCCAAGCAAACCATCGGCGCTTTTCAGACAGCGGGAATCCAACATTGCAACAAAGGATGTGTCTCTCCAATGCTGGATGGTGTCTGTCTCGGACTCTGAGGCCTGCGGCCACACACCTGGCTTCAGTTGAGAATGGAAAGCATTGGAGATGCATACAGTGCTCCTTAGTTGCACGATGGGCCTAATGAACAAACCCTTGTGTTATCTGGGCTGTGCATCTGCTCTAATTAAGAGTAAAGACTTTGCCTTTTAAGCAGAGTGGTATTGTGTATTTCCAGTAGAGAGAGAAACTCGGTGACTATGAGCAGCAGTTGTCAGAAGGATTTGTTTGTGAGCTGTAGTTTTGACTTTTTGGGTTCTGTAGTCTCTGAGTTGCTGCTGATGCATAACTAGTACAGAACATAGTATTCACACTGTGAATAAAGTACTGTGGTTTTTTTTATTTTTTTGTATTGCACAGGGAAAGCAAAATAATACTATTCTGAAGAGAAAGTGACAGCATAGTATTTTGCTTCTTTAAAATTCTAAGCAGCTATATGCAGTAATCTAAAAGTAAAATGTCAGTTCTTTTAACCCTCAGTTGCACAGATAATTTTAACCAGAAAAACCAAAGTCCTAATAACATTTATCTCTGACTACATTGACTGCTGGCATTAATGGTAAATTACTTAAATTGTAAAGTAATAAGACTATTTTTCCTTGGTGCACTATGTAATATGCAGAGCTATCTACGAGAGAAAAAGCAGGAGCTGAATTGCATAGCAGTGTGAAAATCCTTTCTCCCATGAGTCCAGCTGTCCTTGATGAATAACAGAAGACTGGAAAAGATTTAAGCATTGGACTTCAGCTTTAGGGTAGCGGTGCTTCATTCCCTGCTCTGACATACTAAGCATTTAATAAATGCCACTCGGAATAGTAATCTCCCTTAGTTCATCTTTGCCTAAAATTGATCTCACTGTTGACTCTACTCTGTTTATAAATCTGGGTAATATGAAGTTTCTGAATGAGAGAGGCTCTGGTTATCTCATGACTATATGTTCACAGAATCACACAATAATTGAGATTGGCAGGGAATCTCTGAAGGTCTTCTGGTCTAAGCAGGGCTACCTAGAGCCTCTTGCACAGGACCATATCCAGATGGCTTTTGAATGCCTTTAAGAAAACACTACAGCCTCTCTGGGCAACCTATGCCATTACTTAATCACCCTTACAGTAAAAGAAAAAAGCTTTTCCTCATTGTCAGACTGAGGCATACAGACAGGAACAGTTTTGGTGATTTAAGACCCTAGAATAAGATCTGCAGAATCACAGCTTCTGTGTACTGACAGATGCTGGGTACGTTTCCTCCCTAATTATCCTACCCCTGGGCTTGGCTGCTTGGAGTTAGTGTCCACTTAGGTAATGGGGTGAAGCCTTGAAGAGAGCTGTTTGAGAAAGCTCTGTCAGAAAGCCTCAGCTAATAAGCCTCAGTGTGGACTCAGTCCACCTTTCTCTCAGGGCTGTTTATTAAGTTCTCACCCTCATTTCCTGCCTGTACTGTGTTACAGCAACACTGAAGCCATGTGTCCCATTGATTTGAACCCCAATCCATAGACAAGACTTCACTTGTTTGACCTCAGTTCTGCTGTGTCACTGTTGACTTGCATGGTGATCACTGGGCAATGTCTAACCCTAATTGCTCATTGACTCAGCTTCCTGGCTTAACCTCAGACCTCCTTCATCTCAGTGGAAGGGATCTGAATTGTTAGGTGAACCTGCTTGCCATCACAAACCTGATCTACTCCCTTTGCTTGGGTGTGGAAGGACTGCCTGCCCATCTGATGGTGAGCCACTGCCTCTGAATGCCTCTTCATCACTCTTAGCTTGCAGTTTCCCTTGCAGAGCAACCTGCCCTTGCTGCTCTCTGACAGGTTCTTTGTGTGGAGTACTTGTGTTTTGCTTGTCTGCTGTTACAAACATGAGTTCATTTACTAATGAGAAATGGCCCATTTAGGATCTATTCAGGTGGGACAATCACTAGGGATAGTACCAGACCAATCAGTCTGAATCCTAGTGGTAAATGTTCAGGCCTTCTTTGTTACAGCTCTGTTGTTCAGTGCTCTGATGTGAACAAGAAATTGTCAGGTGACTTTTGTTTTGCTCCAGTGGAGAAAGCTTCCTCATGATTACAGAGCAAGTGGCTATTTAGGCTTTCCACTGCCTAGATAAGAGGCGGACACAAAAGATGTTCCTGTGAAACTGGAATTCCATATCTTGCCAAAGAATTGCAAAGCATATGCAGCAAAGTGAGAGTTAGCATGTTTCTAACCTTGACTCAGATACTGGATGGCTTATCAAGAATCTTTCCACGTTCATTGTGGGAAAAGAGAAGAGAGTTTAGAAATGTCTGTTCTCTATATCTTTGTAGTCATTAGATTTCTGCCGTAATCATTAAAAGTGGCAATTACTGCCTTCTGTGATGTAGATTTTTATGTGATGGCATTTGAGCATAGGCTGCTTGCCTTTCATTTAAACCATTGAGCAGACATCAGAAAGGTGACCTTCATTCAGATTCTGCATATATAAGCCAGACTTGAATAAACAGCTTTTTCTAAAGCAATGAATTTAAAACTTTTTTTTGGCTCCCAAACAGGTATATATAAATTGCCTTGAAACCACTTTAATTGATGTAGCTGATATTTTGGCAAGGATTGCTGCTGCAGAAGATGGTCTTTCTGTTCTTCTTTATGGAGGAAATAAAAACTCTGCGAAAGAAAATAGGTAAGAGGACATTAGTGAATAACATTAGTGAGAAATTTAATGAATTGCACTAGTCTTATGAAGAGAGACTCATTTTTTAGAATTTATTTGTAACATGATGTTTTGTTTATGTTTGAAGTAAAAATATCTTATTATCAAATAGGAAGTGTTTTTGAGAATGTATAAGGGAGATATTTATGTGTATAACCAGGTAAAATGGCATTTCTGAGAAATATATGGGTCACTCCAAAAGTAATGCCTCCTAGTTGTTTCCGTGGAAACAGCAGATGCAAAGAGCACAGTAACACTATTTGATAGAGAAATTCTCAGCTTCAAAACACTATATTTCAACATTGTCACCATGATTAGCTATGCATTTTCACCAGTGATGAACAAGAGCCTGCGTGCTGCACTTGTGAAGGTCTACATGGCTGTACTGAATGTGGTTTGTCTTTCACACTGCTGTTGCCACTGCTGAAACACACTAACTACCCAGTGCCTCACTATGCTAACATATGCTATTTTATCTCCATAAACATTCAGCAAGCATGGATGAATGGCGATGGGTGTAATATTGTCCACGTGGAGGAATTCAGTGACACACTTTGCTTCTTACACAATTCCATATCAGACACCATTTTTTTCAGACTGCCCCTCTGCTGCCTACTGTAACAATGCAACAGAATGTGATGGAATATTGGTGAGAAGGTTCAGCCTCTACTGTCATACCAACATGTCTCTGAAATCAGAGGCCAACATAATAATAAAATAGGAGGCATTACCTTTGGATCCACTGTTATATGTTTGTTAAGGAAGATTTCTGTGTTTTACTTATTTTTTTTATCCATGTGAGAGCTTTCTTTTTTCTAAATGTAGTTCCAGTATATTTGTTGTGCTCTTGTTCAGGTCAAAGGCCTCTATTCTCATTTTGTTTGTTTTTAGAATTAAATAAAATATTAAATTAAATATTAAAAAACAGCCTAATATGTTGAAAGAATAGCTTTTAATACATGTAGTGGAGACAGATCTTGTATCGGAAACTGTACCTATTTTAGGATCTGTGTAGTACTCATACGTGGCTGATGCTCAAGTGAAATGGAGTAGTAAAACTGAGGCTAGCTTTTAAAAGTATCTAAGCTGCAGGTCATGAAAATAAGCCTAAAATCCATGACTATCCATTATTTGGAATATATATCTTCTGAAGTGGGGGAAGCTCAGAAGTTGCATGCATTTTTAAGGAGGTATGAACACAAAAGCTTTTTAGATTAAAATTTTGGAGAAAATTTTATCTTTGGAGAAAGAGTTGTTTTTTCCATTACTAATCTAGAAATTGGTTGTCAGGTAGGAAGAAAGAAGAGCAAAGACAAGTTTTGGCTCATGTATGAAGAATACTGATATCCTTAACTCTGATTAAGCAAAAGCTAAGATGATTGTCTTGTAACTTTCTCTGACTGGACTCCTATAAAAGACACAGTTTGTGTAGTTCATGGCCATTTGAGCTAGGTGTTAGACAGTGGCTGCATTTTTGTTTTATGTGGACCCGTAGCTAAAGTAAAATCACTTGCTCTACATGTTTTATTCAGACTACTGTTGTAAGTATTAATATAGTGGGGCCCTTCACAGTGGGCCATAATTTCTTTCCACTACTCCTAGAACAATTTAACTAAGCTCTGACAAATAATTTTTTTCAAGGCTCATTGAAGAGTACAAACCAACATCTTAAAAGTGTTATTTTATTTCCAGTTCTACAGCTGTTCATGTCATTGTTCAGTTTACAAAGAAACTTCTTCATGACGACATTTCTCTTTTATCTGGATCCGAGCTTTTGCAAGTTGTTAAAGGAGCTTTCATTTTTGTATGTCGTCAGATGTACAGAACATGTGAAGGCCTGCAGATGCTAATTCCTTATGGCTTGCATGAATCAATTGGAGAGGCCTGGAAAAAGGTAAATCTTGTTTTGGACTGGGAAGTTTAGAAAAATCTTACTTTGAGAGGTTTAGCTTAATGTGATAGTTTTTCCTTAGTTTAGACTCCTCTTACTTAAGAAGTGAGATAAGAATGCTTGAAATTGTTCTAAAAGTGAAGTTTTACTTTTCAAAATTTCATTCTGTATGTGAAGCTAGCAGAAGCTTAAATTGAGACTTGTGTCTTAAGATTAAACCAGGAACTCTGAAGATGTATAGGTAGGCCTATCATTCATTGATCAACTCCTTTTTAAACATTGTCATTGATGCTAGAAATCATCTGGTGTTCATGGATTTTAGTAAAGCATTTTACACTGTTTCCCTCAGTATTCTGGAGACACTGGCTGCTCATGCCTTGAACAAGTGTCCAGTTGGCTGGATGAAGAGCATGCTGGACAGCCAGGCTCAGAGTCCCAGTGAATGGAGTTCAGTCAAGTTGTCTGCTGGTCTCCAGTGGTGTTCCCTAGCGATCAGTACTAGCGCATATTTTGTTTAATGTTTTTATCAGAGATCTGGATGTAGGAGATCAAGTGCACCCTCACTGAGTTTGCAGACAGTACCAAGCTAGGCAGGACTTCCTACTTGATGGTAGAAAGGCTTTGCAGAAGGATCTGCATAGGCTAAGTCAGTGGGCCAAGTCCAATCTTATGACTTTACACAAGTGTAAGTGCCAGGTACTGCACGTGAGTTGTAACAACCTCATGTAGAGATATAGTTTTGGGGAAGCATAACTGGAATGTTGTCCAGCAGAAAAGTACGTAGAAATCTTGGCTGACAGCTGGCTGAACATGAAGCTGGAAGTGTGCGCAGTTGGTCAAGAAGGCCAATGCCATCCTTGCCTGCATCAGAAATACTGTGGCCAGTGTGACTAAGGAAGTGATTTGTCCCCTTGTACACACCTGAAATACCGTGTTTGGTTTTGGACTCCTCACTACAGGAAGGATGTTGGGTTGCTCAGGTGTGTGCAGAGAAGAGTGACTTAAATATTTAACTTAAATGATTGACTTAAATGGTTAGATGCCTCTGAGATACACTCAAAGCTGAAGGGTTATTCTCAGAGATGGAGGTCTAAAAAACAAGACTTATTGGAATGACTGAGGAAATTGGGGCTGTTTTGTTTAGGGAACAGGAAGCTGAGGAGAGGCCTCCTTGCTCTTACAGCTACTTTCAGGAGGTTGCAGTGAGAATGTCCGGCCTTTTTTCTCAAGTTTTAAGTGACAGGATATGAGGAAAAGGGCCAGGGGAGATTTAGACAGTATATTAGGAAGAATTTTTTCATGGTCAAGCACTAGAACAGTCCACCCAGGAAAGTGATGGTGTTCCCATGCCTGAATGTATTTGATAGGTGTGGACATGATACTAAGGAGCGTGGTTTAGTGATGGGATTCAGTAGGTCAGGTTGGTGGTTGGACTTGGTGGTCTTGGAGACTTTTTCTAACCTGGATGATTCTATGACTCTGTAGTTGTCAATGTCTGCTAGAGATCTGGTCTTAACTCCTGGTCTGGGCTGTTTTGTAAGGAAAAACTCCTGAGATGTGATCTCAATATTTTTTAAGTTAAACCAATTAGTTTTGGTGGAAGATAGAAAAAATATTTGAGAAATATTTGACTTAAATGGTTGACTTAAATAGTTAGATGCTACTGAGATATTCTCAAGAGATTGTAATAAGATACGTGATCTGGAGTTCTCATCTTACCTGTGTGTGGATACATTATGTAGAGTGTACACTTTCACTTCCATCTGATTACTAGTCCAGTGCATTTTCTGCTTGGAAGATGGTGGCACAGCCATTAAGCCTATCTTGCTTTCTATTATAAATTTACTGAACAAGATATGTAGATCCCTGCTTTATTCAGTAAATTTTTCTATTTTCATTGCTCCTATAATCGTACGCAGTGTGAAAAACTCTTACTGATTATATGTAGGTTGCTCTGAAAGTAATGCTTCCTATTTATTTCCATGGAAACTGCAGCAGGTACAAAGGGCATAATAACATTATTTGATAGAGCAAATCCTTAGCTACAAAACACTGTTTTTCAACATTGTCACCATGATTAGGTACGCATTTTCACTGGTGATGACAAGCCTGCGTGTCATGCTTGTAAAAATCTTTATGGCCATCCAGAACGTGGCTTGTCTTTCACATCAGTGCTGCCACTGCTGAAACATATCACCCACCACCTCACTGTGCTCACATCCACTGTTTGGTCTCCATAAATGCTCAGCAAGCATTGATGAATATCAATGGGTGCAATTTTTTCTGCGTGGAAGAATTCAGTTACACGTTTGCTTCATGTGCTCTTCCACATCAGAAACCATTTTGTCAGACTGTGCCTCTGCTGCCATCTGTAACAATGCAACAGAATGTAATGGAATATTGGTGGGAAGGTTCAGCCTCTACTCTCATACCACCAACATGTGTCTCTGACATCAGGGGCCAACATAATAAAATAGAAGGCACTACTTCTGGAGCAGCCCTCATGTTATTGTTGAGATGGAAGAATGACGCCAGATGCTGCAAGAGCAGTTTTCAAAAAGTTCACAGTGAAGTAAAATTCAAACAAACGTTGAAATCATTAAAAAAACTTGGGCAATACTTAGATAAAGGTAGCATACAAAACTTCAGTTTTGGCTTCAAGCTAAGCTGAAACGTTGTATTTGAACTATGGATATCAAAATTCTTAATGAAAAAAAAACAACAAAATTAAGCTGTGTTACTTCACATTGTACTGAAAAATTGAATCATCTTTTTTTTTTTTTTTCCCCTCCAGTGATTGTAAAATATTTTCTTAGAGGAGAAGGATCAAGCCATGCTGGAAATAAAAATTGACTAAAAGACTAAAGACTTTTTTGGAGACAAGGAAGCAGGAGAGCAATTGATTGCAGGGGAAACAGAATGGAACAGCTATTCTTGTCAAATGCTGTATGCTTTAATTACGCTTAGAAATGGTCACAATGTATAGTAAGGCAGAAAATATCAGATAAAACATGAATAGAAAACTTAAATCATTAGCTTTAGAATATTTCTCACTGCTTTCATGTAAGAGTGTTATCATGAAAGCATAAATTTTGATAGAAAATAAAATACTACAACTATAGTTAGTATATCACAGGAAATTCAAATTCCCATTAGAAAATGTTGGTTTTGAAATTTACATTCTTCTTTGCATGGAGAACTTAAGAATTTTATTGAATTATAGAGTTTCGTTCAAGTTAACGGTGTTGTAATTTATTTAACTCAAAAATCTGTCAATCATTTTGTGCTTTCTTGTTACGTAAGCAGTCAATCTTACTTGAACTATCAATCAATCTTACTTGAACTAACCTGTTTATCTATTTAATGTTTATCACAGTCAGGCTGGCGCATGCTTTTGATGGGCATTTCCCGTTATTTGCTCTAAAGCATCACATCAACTATGCATTTTCAAAATACTTGTTTTGCATATTAAAAAAGCTTCATTATGATACAGACCATCATTTAGACAACTTGTTTTGACATACAAAAGGAAAATAGCATGAATACTTAGAACTAAATCATGAATCAGTTAACTGACAAAATTCTATTTCTTCACATCACTTTGAAGGTCAGAAGGAATCTACATGTTCAGGACTTCAGGAATCAACGTTTTAGTAAAGTCACACTGCCATATGGATTATTTTTTAATATTTTTCTGCCATCGTTTAATTTTAAAACATCTATATTTTGGATCTTGAGTAAAGTAAAAATAAAAATTTTAAATTCTATCCAAGCATTATTTACAATTGTTTAAAATGATGATTTGTTTACATCTGTCGTCTTCGAGTTTTAACACTGATGGGGGAACAGTGTTTTCATGGCTGATCTTACTGGAATTCTGAGACAGAAGCTAACGTTTTTGTATTGATGATGATAAAAGGGAAGCTTAATAGGTCCAGGATAGGTAATTAGTTTAATATAGGAATGTTTTGTGTATGTATTAGATTATAAGAGAATAATTTCACTGTGTTCACTGAAATTAACAGCTGCTCCCTTTCGAGTGGTACAGTGTACTCCTTATCTTCAGAAACATTGTTGCTAAATATAAAGTGTTTTTCACAATTTATTTTTAAACATCTTTTTAATGAGAAATCTCAGCAAATATATGTGTTTGTGTATGTGCGCACATATATAGAATCTTTGTAATTCTACATATACCCATAGCGATATATATCATTTAACATAATTCATAAATAAAATAATAATTGACAAAATTGCTCAATAATTTGATACTGAGCTATTGATTCAAGAGACTGCTGTTTCTGTTACTTGGGACAGAAGTAGAATAAAAGTTACTCTGTTTTTTCATTTTTGCATAGAATTTTGTATTTGAGAGTCTAATTAAAAAGTAAAAAAATACTTTTAAAAAGAATTTTTAGAATTAAAAAATGTAATAGTTTTAAGATGGTTTCTGTCTGAGGGAAAAAAGTAAAAACAACACAAAGGAAGGGCATTCTGAGTTAATAAATGTAGTGGTATGGTATACTCTATAATAAAATCTAGACTACTACCCGATCACTGTTGTTTTTTGACATATAATGAGAGTGACCAAGATTTGGAATTTTAAAATGAAGTAAATAAGCAGTAAGAGGGGTTGTTTGTTATTATTATTATTTTATTTTACAGGCAAATTTGCTTTCAGAAAGAGTACCTACTCCTGTAGCTGGTGCAGGCTCCACATCATCAATAAGTGTAGACTCAAAAAATGTGTAAGTATTGATGCTTGATTTATGTGTATGTGCAAATACGAATGCACACAATTACTTTATTCGGGATTGAAACATTTTATAATGCTGTGTATTTTTTTAGGCCTTTTGCCAGAAGCATAGTGTGAGTGATGTCATCCTAGGATGAGTATCTGTTGAGTCACAAAATTGTTCTTGACCTTTAATGACTTTTTTGGCTTACACAGTTACGTCTAATCTATGTGAAGCTGACTTAAGTTGAGTTGATTCTCTTCGACTTCAGAAATTGGTTTGAGGAAAATGTGAATTAGAAAGCATAAAACAAAATAGCTGTCAGAATTTATCTAATGGCTTTGACATAGTGTTAATTTGAAAATCTTCTTCTGAATGGTGTCTATGCTGTCAAAATACTGTGTAGCAAGATTGCCTGAATTCTTGCTAAAAGTCAGGTATGTGCTAAGATTGATGTCCTTGCTTTTGTACTGAAATATAATGTGCCATATAGATATTTGTGCATTTATCATCTGAAAACATACAGACATTTGTGAGTCTGAAAATCCGGAGTGATGGTGAAGACCTCGTTGATTAAGCAGATTTTTTGTTTATACTTTACCATAGATTTCATATATAATTTGCAAACAGATCTCAAGAGTTAATACTCTAATCTTTAATGGTGGCTTGTGAACTGGTTATAGCAATTCAAAACTAGTGATAAAAAGAAATTTAGTGATGTAGAGCTCTGAGTAATGAGACTATCACTAATCAGTACCTTTGGCATAAGTCGCAATTTCCTTCTGTCATCTAGATTTTTCATTTCATTATGGAATAAGTCAAGCTGATATATTTCTAGGTGAAATCTTTGCTACTGATCATGACATGGCAGGCATTTAAGAGAAGTGTTTAAATTTTGGGGCAATGGTTGATTGCTATGAAAACAGCTGCTTGCTTCTGTTAATGATAGGAATCAAAAGTAAGAAATGAGAAGTAGAGGTGAGAATCCTGTAAGCAAGTGATTTCAGTGAAGGAGAATCATATGAGTCTAGTGATGCTTGCAGCTATGGTACTTTGGCAAAAGTCATAGAATTGATTCATTTTCAGTTTTGGGGACAGACTATTTTGTAGGGCAGAAGATACCATATTTGCTTCTTGTAATGGCTGTTATTCTTGCCGTGTTTGTAGAAATTTTTTTCCATTTACTGCTCTTAGTACAAGAAGCTATTATGAATATGGTGCCTTATTTTCATAATTCTGTACTAATTTCTAGCGGGAGCCAGAATGTGAGTTTTTATTAGTTCCTCACAGTGTTTTTATATCATAGACAAATCCTGTGTCAACTTTGCTAATTTGTAACTGCCACAGTAATGCCTTAAAAGGCTTCTCCAGGGTTAGGTAAAACATCATAAGAGCATGTAAGGATGATACAGGTCTTTTGGGTTCCCCATTGCATCATCTTGTCTATTCTGTACTCCTTCCTTACTGTCTAACCTAATCCTTCTGTCAGGGTAAGTTTTGGTGCTTGCACAAAATAAGAGTCTGTAACATATGACTTTCCCAAATGCATTTTTTGTTTAAATGAGAAAGCTTTTGATTTTTAAAGTTAAATTACAGGTTTGTTTGTTTTTTAAACATGTTTTGTCTTTTTTAAATGGTTATTTTCCTCCTCTTACAGTTTGTTATGGGAAGAGACTTTGCTAGATGCCTTGGTAAATTTTTCAGCCACACCTAAAGGACTATTTTTGCTTCATAGTACCGGGGCCATGAGTGACTGTGTGAGCTTCATGTTCAACAGTTTATCAAAAAATCTCCAGGTAAGAGTTATAGAGCAAGTACAGTGGTTTTATTCTTTTAATGATTATAATAACATGAAGAAGAAAGAAAATAGTAAGAAAATAAATTGAGAAATCATTTTGCAATTTAAACACTGCAAAAATTAATTTAAATTGTAGATCATCAAGTTTGATGTTAGTGTCTCATACATTTAATTTTGTTGGATATCCAATTGAATATGTGCGAATAACATAATAATACTATAGTTTTTATTCTTTGCTGATGTTGCATCTCCCAACCATTGTATTTTTCATTTAAATTTTTATAAGATTATTCACTTGATAAAGGTGTTTGGTTTGGAATCTGACCCTGGCAAGACCGTTGAGGATAATATATGAACTGTTCAAGTCTGATGATACAGTGCGTTAAGTTCTGTAAACAAGTGTAAGAAAAATCAATACTTAAGAGATTGTTTGAGTTTCATGCCCTCTGACATACTAATGTTGTGCTGTTACTAACAGACAAATGAATGTGAAGAATTTGGTAATGAAGTGATTGTTGCACAAATGGCGACAACACCAACAGCTGCATTAGCTCTACAGAGTTCAGGTAATTTTAGGAGAGATGTTATTATGAGTAGTTAGATGCTATAGTCCAGCATGTTGGAAAAAAAATGATGAGAAATGCTAAAAATGATAACTGTCTGGAACAATAATGCAGTATTAGCAAAGGCTGTTTAAATGCCTGTTAATTAATTTATTTTTCTTGGTGGAAATTTATTCTTTCAGACATTTAAGTGATTCGTTTATCTTGATGCAGTTTTTTTTTCCTACATTACATAAAATCTTTATTTCATTGCTTTGGATTTCTAGAAATTCCCTGTTTGTGCATGAAGACATTTAAGACTACTTAAAAAAAAGAAAAAAGCTGCTAATAATTTGGAAATACTTCTCATTGATCTGCAGATCAGAATTATTAAGTGTT
Source organism: Numida meleagris (assembly GCF_002078875.1). Classification (NCBI taxonomy): domain Eukaryota; kingdom Metazoa; phylum Chordata; class Aves; order Galliformes; family Numididae; genus Numida; species Numida meleagris. Next base: position 61,621,502 of record NC_034411.1, read on the forward strand.
GGTTCCTGTAAATTGCATGCACTTTTCCAGGGCTACTGAAAGCTCAGAGTGAGAAACTGAGCTAAATGTCGTAGACTGGAATGTCACTGACACTTGCACAACAGTGAGATGGAATTGAGTCTTATTTTGAATTGATGATTCTTCTTGCGTTTCAGCTCATGACAGGAAATTCCTTCAGAATTGTGCTTAGAGAAATCAACTGTTATTGTATCACACAGTTGTCTAGATTGTCATTGTGTCAACTAGAATCTTATCAGTAAAATAAAGCTTGGCTGAAATACTGTTACAAAGGCAGGGAAATTCTACCAGTTCAGGAAGCTGATTGTTAGTTATTATTTATGCCTCTGGGATCTTTCAGAAAGCAGGGAGCAGATCTACTTGAGTAACTCGATCTGTCCCGATTAAAGTTCTTAGTCAACTTGCTTCATATGGCCTTCGGCATCAAAGAAAAATCTAGGCCAAGAATAGTCTGCATTGATTTTCAATGCTGAAAGCAGGTTGGGTAAAGTCTGTAAAGTTTATACTTATACAAACTTTATGTTTGTAACTTACACTTGGAGACTTTAAAGATTGGTGGCTATTTCTCCTCCTTTTATTTTTTTTTAATCGCATTACATATTTTAAATCCAGCCAGTAGTGTTTCCCTTAAAAAGGTTTTTCAGTCCTGAACATTTAGTTCTGGTATGCTTTCATACCATTTTCATACTATAACTCACCAATAAACTGTGAGTAAGTACAGATTTACAGTAAGTCACCAATAAAACCACAGAGCCAATGTGAGCTAAACCTCAATCTGCAGCAGTTAACTTGTAAGGAACATCAGAAGCTTATTTACATGGAAAACACAGTTTATATTAAATATCATGCTTCTCTTGTACAATATTCTTTCCAAACTGCTGCTGTAGGTTTTAAACTGAATATAAGCAGACTACTGTAGAAAGGTAGCTTGTCTGACTGGAAGGGAAAGAGTAAGCCTCTCGCAGTCTGTCTTGAGAAATTTTAGTCCACAGTGTAGAAAATTTTGAGAATCTGGGTTAGAATTTGGGTGTAAAATGTTTTTTTTATATGAAAATTGTTTTTTTTTGTATTCTTGCCATTCTCATGGCTAGAACAAATATCTATTTTAGGGTTTATAAAGGCTTTTGTTACTGAACTGTGGGCTCTTTTGGAGTGTGGAAAAGATGATGTGAGGATAACTCAACCCAAATCTACTCCAGTTGACCCTATTGACCAAAGCTGTCAGAAGGTGAGAACTTTATTAATAATCATCTTTACTGGCAAGGAAAAAAACAGTACTGTACTTCAGATGGGATGGTACATACCTTTTATAGCATTTTTATTGTAACTATACCTACTTTTTTGTGCGTGAGGCAAAATTGCTGTAATATGCTAGTCAGATAATTACTGATTGAAGAAAGTCTTCTATTGCATGGTAGGTCGTAATGCTAAAGATCCATTTAAAGATGATATAATAAATGACAAGCATGACAGAAATGAGAATGTTAAAATTCTGGCTGTCAGTCCAAGTCTCCAGTTACTGTAGTAAGATCAGAGAGAACAGTGTGTTTTAGAGTATGCTATATCTCAAAATTTTGGAATTACATCGTAATGCAAGTATTACAATTTTCAAAATAATTCTGAAGTTATTTCCAAAATTATCATTGTCTGCCTGGAACTGTAGAAGGCCTTTGACATGATTCCACACCACTTCCTTTTCTCTAAATTGGAAAGACTTGGATTTGAAGGCTGGACTATTAGGTGGATAAAAAGTTGCTTGGATGATCATAGCCAGAAGGTTGTTGTCAACAGCTCTATGTCCATGTGAAGGCTGGTCGTGAGTGGTGCCCCCAGGGGTCCATCTTGGGACCATTGCTCTGTGGCATCTTTGTAAGTGACATAGACAGTGGAATTGAGTATACTCTAAGAAAGGTTGCTGATGACACCAAGCTGAGTTTTGCAGTTGACACAATGGAAGGGAGGGACGCCATCCAGAGGGACCTGGATGCGCTTGAAAAGTGAGATTCTACTGAAGTTCAACAAGTTCAAGTGCAAGGTGTTGAACTTGTGCTGAGGCAATCCCAGATACTCGTAAAGACTGAGAGAAGAACTCATTGAGAGCTGCCCTGTGGAGAAGGACCTGGGGGTCCTGATGGATGAAAAGCTGGAAAGAAAGAATTCTGTGATTCTGTATCTCATTTATTCCATTGGGAAAAAGTTCAACTTTTACTAAGCCATCCACTTGTAAAATGTGATAGTTTATAAATATTCCCCAGAGACTATTGCCCGCTTAGATTGCGTATGCACTTTTGCAGTCTGATTTTGTCAGCTCTGTTTATGTCAGTTTCAACATACAGGAAAAGATGAACTTAAATGCTTTTGAACATATATTTGTTTATGCTTACCTAACAATCACTTTTCTCACTTTCGTTTTTCTTTCTCCAGTTTTTTCTGTATCTGATAAACTTGCTCACTTACCCTGCTGTTTTTGAGCTACTGAGTAAACAGGATATACCAAATAAACCAGTGTATTCACACCGTGAAGTACCTACAGACATTATTGTAAGTATACTTTTTATTTTGAAAGAAAAATAAATGTATATTTTGTTACTATAGTAATAAAATAAGTTATTTCTTCTCCTTACTGAAAGACTTATAAATTTTCTGCATTTTGTAATATATACAGCATGAGGGCAGTGTATGCACGTATCAATTCATGTTAAACAAAATTTTCATTTTGAAATACTAAATAATATTTTATGCCTAATTTAAGGATCTTACTTCTTTGCTTGTATGAGGATGTGTTTTTCCATGGAATTAAGTGACATACATAAGTATTTCTGTGTGCACGTACAATTACGTGCTAGAAAATGCTGGGAAATGTCAGTATTTGTATTTTCTATAATAATGCTTTGTCATACTGTGCATTCAAACAAAAGTAGAACCACCTCAAGCTTTCTTAATAGTACAGATTTCGCATACAAAAAATCAGTAATTGGAAAATTACTGATTAAGGCATATTTCAGTCTTAAGACAAACAGTATTACCATGGAATTATTTTGTGTTACTTCATCCATCAGACACAGTCCATTTCTTTTTCTCTTCTGTGAAGCACAAGCAAGTTTAATCTGTGACCTTGAGTGGCAGCTGAAATTAGATCTTTGCTAAATGAGCTACCACTTCGAATTGCTGTTGCAATTAAATGTTTGCTTGTTGTAAGCTCTGGATTGGTGACAGCTTAAGTTGTTATTTAGACAGCATATATCATAATACTGTATATTATGTTTCAAATTAATAGACTTTTTTTTTTTTTTTTTTTTAACACTTTTGGTGATTTGAGGAGCAAATGGGGTAAAAAGTTTCATTTTTTCAATCAACTCAGTATTGGCATGCACACTGCTCAATCTTGAGGTATTCTGAGGCACCAGAAGCAGGGGAGATGTATGCTGCAGGTGAAAAATACCTAAGAATTTTCATACTGAGGTAGATCTTAAGTAGTATTGTTTTTTTCGTTGTTGTTGGTTTTTTTTGTCTTTTTTTTTTTGAGGAACAGTTTGGTCCAATTTTAAATGTTTCTAACAATAGCAAAACTGCTACAATTTTTGAAGTTCCCTGAACAAATTCAGATAAGGATATCTTGGATGTGGTTTGTCTCATTTAAGTACTTTGCAAAAGTGTGTAAGTCTAAGGTACCTAAGGTTGTATAGTTAACACAAGAGAAATAGGCAGTTAAAGGGGGATGTTCATCTAACATAAATTTAATATGTCTGAGTCTGAGTACTCAGAACAACTGGGGTTAAGCAGACCTACAGATATGTTGTAACCACATTTTTGGGCAGTGATTGCAAAAAGCTAAAGATTTTTTTTTAAAAATTGTCCAGATATGACTAGTTTTGGTTAGAAGACCTAATTGCTTTGTGTGTGTTTTAGATTTGACTTTAATTTTCTTCATAACAGTTTGTATAGTGCTCTGTTTTGGATTTAGGATGAAAATAATGTTGACAATATGTCTTTTAATCATGTCACATCACCACAGAATCTGACTTGTAATATTTATGCCCTTTATTTCTTAAAGTATTTAAGCATTTTTTCCTCCTTTGCATTATTGGCTTATTAGTTGCATCATTGGCTGAACAGATTACCAGTTGAGCTTTTAGTACTTTCAACTGTTTAATAACAAAAGCTTTTGATTTTATGCCTTTAGGAAAATAGATATGACATATGCATTTTTCCTAATAAATGCCTTTTTTCTTTTTCTAAAACTAAGTTTGCCATATTAACATATTTTAGAAAATGGAGCAGATGAATCAGGGTCCTTCTGCCTGCCTCCACCGTACCTTTGAGAGATTCAACGTACATAGAAGGGAATCTAGCTTGGAAAGTATCCTCCAGATGTACTTTTTCCAGTGATTATGGAGAATCTTAATATAAGATGTAGTATCTGAGGATGTCACCTACTTCGGATACCTACTTGTAATATTCAGGTTATGCTTTGTAGTTGAGCAGTGCAGATTAATCCGCACATTTTTTTGAGTGGAATTTGTGTTGGACCTTGTTCTCTCTTGCTTACAACGCAGGGCTTGGTCTGCTTTCTAAGTAGTTGTAGAATCATAGAATCATAGAATGGTTTGAATTGGAAGGGACCCCAAGGATCATCAGGTTCCAACCCCCCTGCCACAGGCAGGGCCACCAACCTCCAGATCTGGTAATAGACCAGGTTGCCCGGGGCCCCATCCAACCTGGTCTTGAATACCTCCAGGGACGGAGCATCTGCAGCCAGTCTGGGCAGCCTGTTCCAGCACCTCACCACTCTCTCTGTGAAGAACTTCCCCGTGACATCCAATCTAAACCTTCCCTCCTTGAGTTTAAAACCATTCCCCCTTGTCCAGCCCTCTGATCATCTCTGTGGCCCTCCTATGGACTCTCTCTAACGGCTCCCTGTCTTTCTTGTACTGGGGGCCCCAGACCTGGAAGCAGTACTCCAGATAGGGTCTCACGAGGGCAGAGTAGAGAGGGACAATCACCTCCCTGTCCCTGCTGGCCACCCCTCTTCTGATGGAGCCCAGAATACCATTGGCCTTCCAAGCTGCAAGAGCACACTGCTGGCTCATGTTAAGTTTTTCATCCACCAAGACCCCCAGGTCCTTCTCCTCAGGGCTACTCTCAAGGATTCCTCCCCCCAGTCTGTATATATGCCTGGGATTCCTCCAGCCCATGTGTAAGACCTTGCACTTTGCTGTGTTGAACCTCATTAGGTTCACACGGGCCCACCCTTAGAGTTTGTCAAGGTCTCTTTGGATGTCATCCCTTCCTTGTAACGTGCCAACCATGCCGCTCAGCTTGGTGTCATTGGCAAACTTGCTGAGGGTGCGTTCAAATCCATCATTGATGAAGATGTTGAAGAGCACTGGTCCCAAGACAGACCCCTGGGGGACACTGCTCCTCACCGGCTTCTACCTGGACGTAGTGCCATTCACTGCAACCCTCTGTCTGTGGCCTTCCAACCAATTCCTTTGAATTCCAAGTTCAGTTCCATTGAACTGTCCACCCCTCAAATCCATATCTCATCACATTGGTAGGACATGGTGGGGGACCATGTCAAAGGCCTTCTACAAATCCAGGTAGATGACATTGGTCGCCTTTGTCCGCTGATGTTGACAATCTATCATAGAAGGCCACCAGCTTGGTCAGGCACGATCTTCCCTTGGTAAAGCCATGCTGACTGTCTCGGATCACCTGCTCATCCCTCATGTACCTTAAGATGTCTTCTAGAAGGATCTGTTCCATGATCTTCCCAGGCACAGAGGTGAGGCTCACCAGCCTGGATTGCCCTGGGTTCTCCTTCCTCCCTTTCTTGTAAATGGGAGTGATGTTTCCTTTTTTTTCCAGTCCCTGGGGACTTTGCCTCTCTGTGTTCCCACTCTTTCTCCTCTTTTGTGGGTTACTAGCTTTAATATAAATTGAGTGGAGAAGCTTTGTTGCCAGATAAACATTTTGGCATTAAACATTATCTGTGCTAAAGCACATAGACTACAGGGAGGTGATATGAGACAACCAGCATGAGTTTACCAAGGGCAACTTCTGCCTGACCAACTCTGTGGCCTTCTGTAATGGTGTAACTGTGTCAGTGGACAAGGGAAGAGTTATCGATGTCGTCTGTCTGATCTTCAGTAAGGCCTTTGACATGGTCCCCCATAACATCCCACTCTCCAAACTGGAAAGATGTGGATTTGATAGGTGGACTATTCAATGGACAAGGAACTGGTTGCAAAATTGTATCCAGAGAATGGTGGTCAGTGGTCTGGATTGAGATCACTGATGAGTGTTGTCTCTCGGGTCAGTACTGGGACCGATGCTCTTTAATATCTTCATCAGTGACATCAACCGTGGAATCGAGTGCACCCTCAGCAAGTTTGTGAATGACACCAAGCTGTGTGGTATGGCTGACACACCAGAGGGATGGGATGCCATCTAGAGGGACCTAGACAGACTTGAGCAGTGGGCCAAGGAGAACCTCATGAGGTTCAATAAATTCAGGAGCAAGGACTTGCACCTGTGTTGAGGCAATCCCTACTATCAGTACAAGCTTGGAGATGAAAGCACTGAGCACAGCCCTGCTGAAAAGGACTTAGGAGTACTGCTGGATGGCAACTGGACGTGAGCAAGGAATGTGCCATCACAGCCCAGAAAGCCAACCACATCCTGGACTGCATCAGAAGAAACGTAGCCACCAGCTGAAAGTAGATGATCCTGCCCCTTTACTCAGACCTATCCTAGAGTATTGTGTCCAGATGTGGAGGGAGTCCTCAGTACAAGGAGGGGCGTGGATCTGTTGGAGTACGTGCAGAGGAAGGCCACAAAAATGATCCAAGGGATGGAACACTTCCCCTTTGAGGACAAGCTTAGAGAGTTGGGGCAGTTCAGCCTGGAGAAGACAAGGCTCAGGGGAGACCTGATAGCAGACTTTCAAAGTCTGTAGGGGGCTGTAAGAAAGAAGGAGACAGACTCTTTAGCAGGATCCATGGTGATAGGACAAGGGGAAATGGTTTTGAACTTGAGGAGGGTAAATTTAAACTGGATGTAAGAAAATAGTGGTGAAGCACTGGAACAAGTTGCCCAGAGAGGTGGTGGAAGCCCTGTCTATGGAGACATTCAAGGTCAGGCTGGACCAGGCTCTGAGCAACTTGATTCAACTCTAAATGTCCCTTTTCATTGCAGGGGAGTTGGACTAGATGACCTTTAAGGGTCCCTTCCAACTGAAATGATTCTATGATTCTTTGAAATACTTGAAATTAAAATGTAAACAAATAATCACTTGCACTACCAATTTTATGAACAGCCTTGAAGCCTAAGTCAAATTGTTTTGTTATGACTTTTATTGTGAACTTGTGTAGAAATTGTCTGTTCTTTATAGCCTGGCTCTCCCCCTAAAAAGAAAAGAACAAAAAAACAATGAATAGGGAAAATACGATTTCACTTTATTTAAATTGTATAATTTTTTTTTTAATAAGGCAGTTAACTGTGACAAGTTTTAGCTTTTTTTTTCCAGTCCTGGAAATTTTACTTGGTGTATTTACTTTTCTCTGTTTTGAAATACAGAACTCTGGCTGCTTTTAGAAAGCATGCATTTTTTCTATAATTTGATATTGAAATGACTCATTGATCTAACCAGTTGAATAGTAACTCCCTCTTCTGTCTCTCAGACCATACTTTTAAAATAGGATAAAATAAAAGATGGGATTTAATTCACATTAAACACAGCCCAAAAAGAGTTTTCAGTTTTTTCTTCTTACCATATTACATGCCTCCGAAAAGATAACATCAGTGAGTGTTTTTTTGTATTTCTTGTTATTGTAATGAAGTTACTACTTCAGGAGCAGTTTAGATATGCAGTGAACCAGAGGAGCTGAGAATTAAGCTGAATTTGTGGAAGAAGAAGGAATCAGGCATAGGTCATTGTTTATTACATTAGATGCTGTAGGATGAAAGATATAAACCTCAACATCCAAGCCTAGTCATGAATGGCCTTGAAGGCTGGTCACTGAAAACATCTGTGTTTTGAAACATACAGTACTAAGCAGTGTTAGCAGAGATGTTGTACTAAAAGATCTTATGCCTTTTCATTAAATTAGATGTATACACATTTCAGACATTAAAAAACCCAGCAACAGTTTAACATTTGTGTCATGATTTAATGCTAAATAAGAGGATAGATGATATACCAATATGCTAGGATCTATTTGTATGCTCAATTTTTTTTTAATTTTTTTTACTAATTGTAAAGTTATTTCTTTTTCAAACCTTGCATATGATTTCATATTACCATTGACTTTTTTTTGGCAGAGTATCATTGACAGAATTATAATTTTGAACTCAGAAGCAAAAATTCATTCCTTATTCAATTATGAACAGTCGCATGTCTTTGGTCTACGGTAAGATGCTTATTTTTTTATTCACTGGTTACATTAAAGAAATAGTATATGTGTTATAACATGCTTGAATGTGTTGATTCTGAGAAGATAATATTGTTTTGCTTTATTATTCATGAAGGTGAAATTCCACCGCTGTATCCTCTATTTTTTTTCTCATGTAAGAAGATTGAATGAAAACTGTTTTACAAAATGAGAATATCAATGACTTTAATCTTATTAGCTGTAAATGGTTATATTGTAATACGATAAGCAATAATAGAAATTGAATTTTGTTATTTTTTATAGTTGATTGAAAAGAATGTATTACATCCATTGTAGTGCATTAAAAAATCATACTGAATTGTTAAAATAAGCAAAGTATTGTAAACTATACCACCAATTTCAGCAAAACTGATTTTGAGAAAATTGCTATTGGATGATAAATGTTTCTAGAACCTGAAGGAACGCTTAATATTAGAAAGTGTGAGCATGACAGTGAGAACATTTTTTAAATTAAATGTTATATTTTAATACACATATTATAGATTCAGCATTTATTGAGTTCTTTTTTTTTCTATTTTCCAAAGATGAATATAGAAATCATTTAATTCCCTTTTTTTAAAAAAGTAACATTAATTGAAATTAAGAAACATGCACTTGAAATACAAACTGTCTTTGTAGTATGGAAAATATTGATAACTCTACTTGTGCAGAATATAGCCTGGATAGGATATAATTGGTTGAGTACTGCAATATTAGCTTTCTGCAGCTACATCTGTTCTTTAATTATCATGGTAACATGGTTTATTTCATACTATATATGAAGGAACGTAAGATATAGTGTAACTTGCTGGTAAGGATGAGTATGGAGGGAATGAACAGTGGCAGAATTTGTGTATTTTTCTTGGAAGTCAGGAGTTACAAATGCTGTTTTGGGGAAATCAGAAATTACATAGGAACAATCAATTCTAAGATGTTACTTGAAAAATAATGTTATTAGGCATTTAGGATTATTGTGACTCCATAAAAAACTTGACAAGTTTGTATTAAGTAAAAAAGAAAAGTGAAATGTTTTAAAGTTTAAAATAGTAGTTTGCTTTTAGATTGTGTTTTACCTTTTTAAGGTCAAAGAATACGCTTTTTGTACCATGATATTGGGAAAGCTTTTGGTTTTATGCAAAAGTTAATAACTGAATCTGAACATGTAAGCAGTTGACTTCCATGCTGTAAGAAACGGGTCTAAACACGTAGATCATGCAGTGAATTTGTGTTTAATGCTTACAGTGTTTTTAACATGGCCTCTATCATGTGAAGTAACAAAACTACCCATAACTACACATACATGAAGTATAACAAATTCATCCATTATCACTTAAAATAAGCCATATTGTTAAACAGTTAAGATGAGCTTCAGAGGTCACTATGGTAATGACATTTTACATTGAACACAGGCAAAGGAAAAAAACAAGTAAAAATCCAGAGAATGTCAGATATTCCTCTTTTCCATTCATATTTAAAGCCAAACTGCCAGATTCCAGTGTTGAGTTTTTTGTTTTTATTGTTCAAAAGCCCTTTTCCCTTGTTAGCCCTTTAATACTTTTCCTATAAAAGAAAGAAAGATACAAGTCCAGGGATTCTAATATAGGCCTCTCTATAAAAACATAATGTGTTTTTCTAATGATCAAATGACTTTCCCTGAGCATATGGGACTCACTAAATAATTTTTTCCCCAAAAAATAGAGAATTAGCACATACAATCCTTGTATTATGAAAATTCAGCTGCTTGCACTGAGAACCTGTCATGTAGTTATTAAAAGTTCTTTACTGGTATAATACTCAAATTCTGAATTAATCTGGTATTTGCCATGCTTACCATATTGTTTGCATTATTAAGACTTGCAAGGAAACCCTAGTCTATTATTTTAATGCGGTAAGTATACAGTTACTTTTGAAACTGTGTTCCATGAGCTTTTCTCTGAACAATGCTGACTATAGACTTGGGTTCTGAAAAGTAAACTTTGTCTCATTTAGTTGGTATGCTCTTGACCAACTTCCATCCAAATTATCAAGTTGAACAATAGTTAGATAAACATAATATCAGAAGGTGAACAGATCTGAAAATTTATACAGATAATTAGAGCAAAAGAGCTACATTCCTCTTTGCTGCTATGTAGAAATAAAATATTTAAATGTTTCTGATAACTGCAACATTGAAAGAATAAATGGTTTTGTTACAGTATGCTTTTGCTGATTTTCCACTAAATTTGATACTAATTGTACAACCAAAGCCACATTCTTTTATCTGTTGCAGCATTTATATAGCCATATAGGTTCTTCTTTATCTAGTCAAGTATCATTGTTCTGTAGCCGGTCCGGAGCTAAGTGCTCAACTTCAGTCTATTTAACTCAGAGGTTATACTCTGAGCTCCTGTAAACGTCCCTATTGTTCAAGAGTGCTTTTGTAATTTACAACTCCATTTTTTTTTTCCATGTGTATACTGTACTTCAGAGATCGAATATTGTTTTATTTATGAATTGTCTAACTATATAGAATTTAAAATATGTAGTTATCTCCTTAGTTAATTTAGTCTGAAAGCCATAGGTGTTTCTATTTGTCTTTTTAATTCTAAATTGCACTTTTTGTGAGTTTTTTTGTTTTGAGTAAGTATGAATTCTAAACTATTGTCTCGAAGGAAAGTTCTGTAGAGTCAGCTTTTCTTTCCTGCTCTGAGAAGTAGTGTCCATGCAGCAGAAATCAAAGGGAAAAATGCAGGGAAGCTAGATTTGATTTTGTATAGCCAATATCTCTTACCATATGAAGAATGTTTCTGAGAATGCATTTGTACAGACAAGGCACATTGTGATCAAAGTTAAATACTCAGGTCTGCATCTAGTTATCCTAGTGTAAGGTTATTGTCATTATTTTTTTAATTCTCAGCTTGGAAGTATTTTGCCTTAAGAACCTTCTTCAGAATTTTCACAAACGCAGCTGGGTTTTTGTTTCTGAGCTTTTATCAGGTCATTTCTGACTGGATCCAGAAAGATCCATCGCTTCTTAGATCTTGATTTTAGAAGCCCCTTAACTTTTGAAGTTTCAGGTGTTCTCAAGTGTAGCTTTCTGAGGACACTTCCAGATGTCTGTCTCCTAGTCAAGGGTTAAACTGTTAATTATTTGATTCACAAAGATGCTAGCTACTCTCAGGGAAAGATCAGATTGGAACTTAGGAAGATGTTGTTCACCAACAGGGTGATCACACAGTGGTCATGACCTCAAGCTGCTGGAGTTCAAGAAGCGTTTGGCCAATGCTCTCAGATATAGGGTTTGAATGTTGGGTAGTCCATGTGGAGCCAAGAGTTAGACTTGATGATCCTAGTGGGTCACTTCCAACTGAGGATGATCTGTGATTCTATGGGTGATTGACATGAATCCTACCATTTGGTGGTGGAGCAGAGGCACAGGTTACACAGGGAGGCTGTGGAGTCTCCCTCCTTGGAGGTCTTCAGAAGCTTACTGGACATGGTCCTGGATGGTCTGCTCTCTAGGTACCTCTGCTTGAGTGGAAGCATTAGATCAGATGACCTCCAGAGTTCCCTTCCACCTTTATCCATTTTGTGATTCTCTGATGAAGTCCTTTTTCTGATATGACGTTTCTTTTATTGGAGCTATTGCATATTTCTAGAATGAGATTATTCATCTGAAGGCCCATTTAATTTTTTTTTAAATAGTATTCAAAAAGGAAAACTTTAGGCAAGAAGCTGGAGATAGGAACTGTCTATGTACTTGCATCTTTCTGTTCTTAATGTGTATATAGAATGATTTTCAAACTGCCAGTTCAAAGCAGATTCGAACTTATTTAGAAGCTGGAGATTTATCAAGCAGACCAGCACTGGTTGATAGAAGAACACTGAGGACTGTTTCAGCCACTCTTTTGTACAGACAGAAAATCTGGATGCACAGGAATCCAAGTGTCCAATATTCTGAACTTAAATTGACATAAGAGCGCATGTCATAGAGAAAGGGAATTCATAGCAGTAATCTAAGTAATACATTTTAATGTATGAAGGCTGACTCTGGGAGTCATGCGTCCTGTTTTGTTGTGTAGACTCATGACATCAGAAGCAGATTCAGAGGCAGATTCAGAGACACAGTTTTCTATTGATTTTGGAGCAATACTGTGTTGAATTAAAGCATGGCAAAGTATGAAATTTTTGCCTTGGATAACCAGCCCTCCAATCTCTAAAAAGTATGTACACTCCAAAATAAGTTCAAAGATAACAGTCACTGTTGACTTGTATGAAAAAGAGAAGACTAAGAAGGGGAAACAGTGTTACTGAGAGTACGCATAGACTATAGTCAGTGGGAGGGGATCCGAATGGGCCTACTGACAGCTTTGCAAAAATTTTCCTCCTTTAAGGGAGCACATTTGTAACATGTACTGACATGCTGTTCCTTAAAAGTGGTTTCTTCTTTTTTTTTTTTCTCTTTTTTTGCCACTATCCCCTGTTTTTGGCTATAATTCAATAGAACTCCTCGATATTATGAAGTCAGATCTTTTGCATGTACATTCGGAAATAGAATAGTATTTGGTTATAAGGCTGCACTTCTTCACTGAAACACTGTAACACTAGTAGGTATTAAACAACGATGACAGTACTCTGTTCAACAGTTTGGATTTCTGAGGGAAAGTACATGGAAAACTCATAGTCAAATGCTTTTCTTTACGCAAATTGCAACTGTTTAATTTTAAAGACAGAATGTGCTTGCTTAGCATTAGAGACTTCTGAAAGCACTGTATTTTATAAAATCATAATTTAAACAGCAATAAAAAAGTTTTTTTTAGGCCTGTGTAAGTCTGAAAAAAGGACTATTTATACAGTGCTCTATATAATTCTTCTAAAAGTGTTTATGTAGAATTAGAGATAACTGTAAATATTAGTCTTAAGTCACATATTCATCAGTATAAGCTTCAGGATTGTGGATCTACAGAACCTACTGCAGGTAGAAAAGGGGTATTGGATTATTATTTTCAGTTTTGTGTAATAAATGTTTTGAGTTTTTCTTGTTGTTTCATAATGTAGTGAATATGTTATTTCTTACAATACTAAATTTTTACTTGCTGAACTGCTTCAGGATATTATAAAAGAAGCATTATATCTAGTTAGGTTGCTCCAAAAGTATTGCCTCGTCTTTATTTCCATGGAAACTACAGCAGATAGAGCAAAATAACACTGTTTGATAAAGAAAATTCTTAGCTACAAAATGCTGTTTTCAACATAGTCACCACGATTAGCCATACAGCTTTGCCAGCTATGAACAAAAGGCTGCTCATAAAAATCTGCACCAGTGAAGGTGAACCACTGCCTCTGTCACCGCTACTGAAATGCACCACCCACCACCTCACTATGGTGTTTGGTCTCCATAAACGTTCAGCAAGCATTGAGGAGTGTCAGCTGGTACGATGGAGGAATTCAGTGACACACCATTGCTTCATACACACTGCCACATCAGATACCCTTTTGTCAGGCAGCCCCTCTGCTGCCAGCTCTCACACTGCAACAAAATATAATGGAATATTGATGGGAAGGTTCAACCTCTACTGCCATACCACCACCATCTGCCTCTGACGTTGTTGACCAACATCATATAATAGGAGGCATTACTCTTGGTGCAGCCCTTGTATTTCTATTGTGCTACAAAGCCAGGAAAGAAAAGATTTATGTAAGAGAATTTTAATGGCTTATACTGTATTGACATCAAAATCAACCAGTCTTTGAATTTTGCCTCAAAATTAGTCAAAATTTCCACTAGCACAATGCAGCAATCCAAGTGAATGACTTAAATCCTACAGGAAGTGAGAGATGAACAAATATATGATTGTTAGGCAGGAGATAACTTTGGGCTTTTAGGAAATAGAGATAGTAAACACCACTGCATTCTTTTCATTGTGAACACACTCTCTAAAATATAATTGCATTTTAATAATGAGGTAGCTGTGGTATATGAAATAATTTGTTCACTTTAATTGTACCTACATTATGTGTACTGTTAATTAAGAGCATGTGATTTTAATTGAAGGAGTATTAATTATCATGTTTTATAATGATAGAAGATATAAATCATAATCATTCTTTTTCCTCAGGTTACTATGCTATTTAGATTGGCCACTTTTTATTAAAAAGCATTTTGATTAGCAGAAGGTTTTTGAAATGTTCTAGAGTAGTTCTTTAAGATCTCATTCATTATAAATTGAAGCAAGTCTTTTTATTTAAAACCAGTCTCTTTATATAACTTTTATTTAAACAAATTATATTTCCCATTTGTAAAACATGGCATTCTTTTCTACTTTAATGTTTTCTTTCCACCTTCCTTGTTGTATTTCTTGTCTTCCACATTTCTTTCCTTTAAACGTACTGCCAGAGCCCATGAACAGTGTTATCTAATGTCTCTGAAATCCTTTAATCACTAACATTTGAATGACAGGGCTAGGACGTTGCCTCTTGCCACAGATTTTGTGATATTGCTAACTGAAGAAACTTTCCACGTGCCACATCCTGTGGCATTCAACATCATTATGCCTTTGGGAAATGAAGCAAATCATGTTCACTGAGTTCCTCCTCTCAAGGAAAGGGGGAGGAATTGTGTCTTGAAACTCTTTCTTTCTTTCTCTAATTCTGCCAGAGTCGGATTCTGAAAGTGTGAAGGCCTAAATAATCCTCCAGTTATTTTCTGCCAACCCTTTTTCAGTTACATGAGAATTGATTGAGTTAATAATTAATTAGTGAGCTATTTTCTACCATTTTAAGTGTTTTTTTCTGTTTACCAGGTAGTAAACAATTCTTGGGAAAGCAGCCTATTACCTCTAAGTGTGCGTACTGGATGTAAGGGAAAAGATTTCTGCAGTAGTGATCACTGGAAAGTGCACATGCGTCCTGCAAATCATTGACTCCTGTTTAATAATCCAAATTTAAAAGAGGACAGAGTCCACATTACTAGTGAAGGGGAGCTGCAACAGGATTGTCTGCTTTCACATTATATAGTTACACAATTAATTGTTATTTTTTAGTTTATGTGTTAATATATTTGTTAGGTTTATGTCACGGTTTGGCCCGGTTCAGCCTAGTTCTGTGACAAGGGGGTGAAGGGACCAAATGACCCATGCCCTGGGAAAGTGAGGGGAAAGGGAAAAGGTAGGCAGATGGGGCTGGACGAAGGGTAACGGTGGCAACAAGCTAAGGAACTTGATTTACTAAGTATAGTAGCAGAATGTGAGATAACACAATATAAAACAATCTGATTGGAATTGAAACTAATAAATCAAATGAAATGAGAGAGTTTCTGAGACTGAAGTCCGTACTCTAATGCTGTAGGTGAATGGCGAGGGTGCAAAGAGGAAAGTCTTGTGACTCCCAGTCAATTTTATCTTTCCCTCCGAATATAAAATGGAAATGGAAAAATGAAGTTTTCTAGGAGTTGTAGTTCATTTTTCTCTTTTAAGACCAAGAAACTGGAAATATCGACAATACATGGAACTGCAGCATTAACTCTTTAACTCCCAGTACACTGCATGATGTTACGATATGGAATACCGATAAAAAACATAAAACCATGACACTTTATTAATTTAGAACAATTTATATTGAATACAGTAGGAACCACAGGTGCTGTGGTAGGATTATATGAATTACTTGTTGATTTTTTTCTTCATACATACTGAGGGAAATTAAAATGCTTCACCTCTAGGCTGGCAAGTGATGCTCATGAAAAGCGTTTTTGTTTAGCTAGGGATACTCTGTTACCATTAGCAATCACATGACACCTGACTTGTAAATACACTGGGTTGCTAAAGTGCTGTAGGGTTCTCTTTTGAAAATCTTTTCACGTGGAAAACATCATAAGAAATGTATCAGTCCCTGAATTTCCTTACTGGGAAAAACATGACTACCTGAAGGTAGCATCCTCCAGTGGCCCAGGCATCAGAGGTGTAACTCAGGGTGTTCATAAATACTCTGTACCCACACTATCTTATATTTTGCAATACCATTATGAGCTTTACGTTCAGTGGGACAATTATAAACTTTGATTGTTTAGAAAGATGATGTGTGGAGGCATTTTCTCTCATTATTATCAACTTTTGTTCAATCTGCAAATGCAGCTTGCAAAGCTTTGCATGGTTGGAGCTTCCACATGCCTGTTACACTCCAGAGCTAACTAGGTGCCTTTCAGTTTCTCTTTTTTATAGCCTTTATCTACTTATCTGGCACTCAATGATAGTAATTGCAACTTGCTTTTTGGATTAGTATTCTCATTGGAGCTCAGGCAGTTACTCAAAGCATTATAAAGAATAAATCAAATTTGTAATTTAGGCTTTGATGTTAACTGTTTTGAGGTTATCCCCCATGATGACAACACTGGAGTTATTTCATGAAAATTTTGCTTCGGGCTTGGTGGTATCCATATTCATTTATCAAGAAGGAAATTCTCCTGTGGCAGTGAGGTCCCAGTCTTCATTTTTTCCACTCATGTTTTTAATATTGATTCCTGAGAGAGAAGCAAAGACCATAACTTGTCCCATAACTGAGCTCTCTACAAAGCATTCTGTGTATTTACACTAAGCTGAATCATCCATGCCTGTATTTATAACAGGCACCAAAAGAAAACCCTTTTCTGGAGACCAGCTTAGTCCTCCATTTTGGGATCACATCACTAAAATGCCTTATAGACAGCATAGACGCATACATTTCAGGTTTGGTCAACAGTTGCGCACTGCCTGAACAAACAAATTATTGACATAACAGCATAGTTTACTTTGGATGTGCCAGATTCTTTTTTCCCTGTGGTGGATGTACTACTTATAGCATAAAATTTTGTTCTATTTTCTTTTGCTGGAACTATACACTGGGTCTGGCTGAGAAAAAGGTAATTATTTTCGTCTTTATTTGTGGTTAAAACAATATTGATAACACACCAGTGTTTTGTCTGACACTGTGCAAACACTGCTCAGGAATAGGGTTTTTCTCTTTTTCCTACTTCCAGGCAAGTAGGCTGAGGTATGCAAGAGGTTAGGACAGCTGACCTGTATTGGCCAAAAGGATATACCATATAATAACATACTTGGCAATAAAAACTTAGGTGTGGTGGAATTTGGTCTTTCAGGTAGCTGTTGCTCAGAGGATGGCGGAGCATTGATCTGCTTGTGGGAAGTGTTGTGTGACTACCTTTCCACCACTTGTGTTTTTTCCCATCTTTCCTTTACTTACTAAGCTGCCTATCTTGACCCATGTGTTTTCTCACTTCTACTTTTCTGTTTCTCTCTCCATCTCACTGGGAAGTGAGTGAAAACTGTGCTGCTGCTTAGCTCAACCCACCACAGACAGTACAACTACAGTATCCTACTCTATCCAACAGTATTTTGCATCCTTCACTGCCAGATGAGCGCTTGCAGGCACCCCTGAAGTGAAGAGTGTATCAGACTGGGGTTGGAAAGAATATGTTAAGATAGTGAGGAAGAATAGTCTATGGGGCTCTAGTGGGAGCTGGAGAAAACAAGAATTGTGTTTAACAATAAAAAAAAAGTGTGTGAAAGAGGTATAATTTGAAGTTGGGAGAAAAACAGAAGGCTGAGGAAATGTGAATACAAGGAACATCATAATATTTTGTGTTTTTAAAAGGAAATTGTGTGAAAAATTTGAGAAGTACAGGTATAAGCTATCTTCATAAACTTTTTAGTAAATCAGAAATTTATTAGTGCTAATGAAGTTATTATATTCTTTTCAGGTGAGAAAAATTTAGAGAACTTTTTTTTAGCAGCTAGAATTATTTACTAGATGTTTTATTTTCTATGAAGGATCTTCTGTTCTGCCATAATTATGGAAGTCATTATGATTCCACCTACCAAATCCAAGGAGACAGCCACTTTACGTGGCTACGCAAGTACCAGTTAACATGCTTTCTTTCAGACCAGACATTTCTACTTTGAAGTAATAGCTGAGAAATTATCATTGAAAGGGGAGAATCCAGGAAGCAGCCTTCAGGAAAGACAGGTATCACGTAGGACAGGAAATGCAGAATTCAGAAAATAAATTATTTATTGTTGCCATGTTTTCACAACTATAATACGTGTTTAGATTTTTCAGAATTTTTTTAGAATTACTGTTCTATGAAAGACTGCCCTCTGATGTTTTTTTTTTATTTTTATTTAATCTGCATTTGGACTTTCTTCAATTATACAGTTGTTTGGCATTGGAAGAGACTTTGGAGATTGTCTAGTCCAACTGCTCTGCTCAAAGTAGATTCAGCTAGAGGGCATTGCTTAGAGCTGTGTCCAGTCTGGTGTGCAATATCTACAAGACAGCATTTCTAGGTAGCCTGTTTCACCACTGTCGCAATATGTTAAAGTAGAATTTCCCATGTGTTGGTTTGCACGTATTTTGTCTTGCTCTTTCTGTGGATACCACTGAGAAGAATGGCTCCATTGTCTCTGTACTCTCCAGTCAACTCTACTATACATGTTGATAAGATCCCCACAGAGCCATCTTTTCTTCAGACTGAACAATCACAGCCATCTTAACCAGTCTCCTTGTTAGATGGCATGAGCCTTTAAAGTGTCTTTTGAATGCCCTAGCAGGGGCTGTTTATGTTAGGATCTTTCATATTTTGTCACACTACCATTGTCCCTTCTGCTGAATTCTGTTTGCCTGTGGTTTGCTTTGTTTTTCTGCTTTGCGTTGCGTATTGGAGATGTTTTAAACATTCTCAGCCATCAGTCTTCTCCTGGTGGCTTTTAGCTGCTGGAAACCTCAAACAGGTTATTTACCACTTAAAATTATCATACTTAATGGAAGAATAGATCCATATTTATCATGGTTTCAGTGCACTTTTGGCGGATTTTTCTTCTATATAGTAATAAAAAAAAAACATACAGTTGAAGTGTCATTTCTTCTTATGTGATTTAGAGAAATACTGAAAATGAATCAGCGTCAAGAATAGTTAACATAAAATAGAACTTCAAAAGGCTTGAAGCAGAACAAAAAAAAAAGCAGCAGCAGCAACAAAAAAGATGTACTGTCATAGAATGGTAGAATCCTTAGAGTTGGAAGGGACCTTTGAAAGGTCATCTAGTCCAACGTTACTGCAATGAACAGCGACATTCACAGCTAGATCAGGGTGCTCAGAGTCTGATCTAGCCTGGCCTTGAAAGTCTTCAGGGATGGGCCATCCACCATGTCTCTGGGCAACCTATTCCAGTGCTTCACCACCCTCACTGTAAAGACTTTTTCCTTACACGCAACCTGTATCTATCCTCTTTAAGTTTGAAACCATTTCTCTTTGTTCTGTTACCACAGACCCTGCAAGAGAGTCTGTCCCCTTCTTTTGTGTAGCTCCCCTTTAGATACTGAAAGGCCGCTATCAAGTCTCCATGGAGCCTTCAGCTCCAGCCTGTCCTCCTAGGAGAAGTGTTCCATTCCTTGGATCATTTTTGTGGCCTTTCTCTGGACATGCTCCAACAGGTCTATGTCTCTCCTGTACTGAGGACTCCACATCTGGACACAGTACTCCAGGTGAGGCCTCAACATCGCAGAACAGAGGGGCAGGATCACATCCCTCAACCTGCTGGCCATGCTTCTTTTGATGCAGCCCAGGATACAGGTTGTATTTCTGCGCTGCGAGGGCACATTGCTGGCTCATATCCAGCTTCCCATCTACCAGTACCCCCAGATCCATTTTGGTAGGGCTGTGCTCAATCCTTTCATCCCCTAACTTGTATTGGTAGTGGATATTGTCTCGACTGAGGTGCAAGACCTTGTACCTGGATTTGTTGAACCCCATGAGATTCACCTGGGCTGACTACTCAAGCCTGTCTAGGTCCCTCTGAATGGCATCTGGTCCCTCTGGTATGACAACCACACCCCACATCTTGGTGTCATCTGCAAACTTGCTGAGGGTGCACTCGACCCCATTGTTGATGTCACTGAAGAAAATATTCAAGAGTATCATTCCTAGCACTTACCCCTGGGGGGACCACTCACTACTGATTTCCATCCAGAAAATTTATATTATCAGATATTAAAGAGTATAATTCCTGGCACTGACCCCTGGGAAGATCACTCACTACTGATTTCCATCCAGAAAATTTATATTATCTTGGCTATTTATTCTTTCGTCACAACTGTGAATTTGCTGGTGTTAAATCATCCATAGAATGGCCTGTGAATTTTTGCTATTCTCAGTAGAAGCATTTGGGGAATTCCATGGAAGACACAAGCATTGACTAATAGACTATAAATTTCAAACACGACATAGTTCGTATCAAGTCTTACATGAATGCAAACAATAATACTGATGATAATTTATGATGTGTTTTATGATTGCAATAAAGCCATATAAGAATAGCAACAAGAATGGTTATTTGTATCATTTTGAATGAACAGGAAGCCTTCAATGAATTATTCTGTTTCTGTGTTGTAGTAAACAGATTAATACACAGAAAAAACAGAATTTACTTACCTCGGATTCAGATGAAATGTGTTGGATTAGTCTCACTGTTAATTTGCTCTGAAGTTACAAAAGAAAATTGCATGTAATTTGCTGTTGTGATTATTCACCATTCTTTTGAGATTTTCAGAAATAAAAATGAAAAACAGCAAATTTGCTGATTTTGCTGGATGTTAAATATTTTATTGTTTTTGAACTGTTGTTAAATGTGATCATAGAGAAGTGCTTATGAGCATATTTTCTAAAGGAAAGATGTATTTTTATCTTATTTCTCTCTAATCCCCATGCTGCCTGGAGTAACCTGATTTTACATTACCTTACCAGCTACTTATTGAATAATTTCTTCAAGTCACATAGAATGTTTTATTCAGTCTGTGTCATTTCTGTGATATAAATTCAAAATCAGACTGAGCTGACCAATGAAAAATCTGCTAGGAGCTATTCCCTTTTTGCTCAAGGTTGTGACACTTGAGTGGTTGAACAGGATATATAAGAGAGTTTCTGATCCAGTTCTGTCTGAGTGTTTTTTAGATACTTAAGCTTCCCTCCCCTTCCCCCATGTTGAGATCTTATAAACATGTTCACCTTTGTCTTATCCTGCATTACTGGTATTCTGACTGATGCACTATCATTTTGATGTGTCCTTCTGCAGGTTGTTAAATGTGCTGTGCTGTGAGCTTAATACCCTTTTGCTCTTGGAGGCTCAGTATAAAGTATCACAAGTCTTACTGACTGCTCAGGAAGAAAATGTCACAGAAACTTCAGAAGGTCCAGGGTAAGAATTGACCAATGTAAATGTTACTTTTAACTGTCAGACTTTTCTCCTTAGAATATATGAGTAATGTAGTGACTTTAAATATACAGATGCTCTCAATGAAGTTGTCATCTATTCTATTTTTTCTTACATGCATGCTTGTCGTCTGTCTCAAATTAACAAAAGATGCAACAGGCTTGTTCTGTTTCCTACTTCCAACTCAAAAGTTAAAGTATTTTTATTTAAATTAATCTTACTTCTTTTTTTGTGTGTGAATGTAAATATGCATTTTTAAATTATTTTGTTATTCTTTTATGTATATAATGGTATTTATGTTCATATACTAAAGGCACCAGTACTTCAATTTTTTGTATGTGTAACTTAGTCATCTCTCCAACTTCAGTGGCTTTCTGTTGCTGACATTTAAGTAAAAACACACCATGCATCTTTAAAAAATGGAAACTTATTTGGAGGTCTGAAGCTGGCAGTCATTTAGTCTCAGACACTTTGTTCTTTCTGTTAACATGTTGAACATTAAGAACTTAACTCTTTCTGTTTGCCATATGGGACTAGTACAGAGCTTGAATCAAGCAGTGTGGGTTAAATCTCAACAGATGAATGCCATTATTACTATTTGAAGAAGAGACCTGTTTTTTCCTTAAACAATAACTCATACTGTATTCTAAGAAACTTGGTGTATAAAAACTGATTTTTATTCCTTTTAAAAAATGTTGTGCACTGGGCTGCACAGTGACTTCAGACAGGAAGTTGGTTTTGCCCAAATTCTGAGTAACTACTTATTTTTTAAGGCTGAAATTTGCTGATAGGCCAAATAAGAAACAAACTTGGACACTCCATTAACTGTTTCTGCCCTAGTTACTGAGCACATGGGTATAAAAAAGTTTGTGGAGTTTTCTGCTCTATTTTTTGTCCCCTAACTGCTTACGTGTCTTTGATAAATCAAGTTGGTTCTGATTTTATTTCAGTTATTTTTTGTGTGTTGTTTTGTTTTACAGAGATTTTATCGTTGATAGTCTATCAGTTGAGAGAAACCATGTTCTTGTTAGAATAAATCTCATTGGAGGACCACAGGAAAGGATTTTGCCTTTGAGAGGACTAGATAAGGTCAGAATCTAGTTCAACAATATTACTTTCTATAATTGATTGAACATTTTGTTGATATCAGCGTGTGGAAATTATTTATCTTTAAGAAATAGGACTCCACCTGTAGCTTTATAAAGGGCAACCATTGTCATGGAAAAAAACACATGCTTTTATTGTCTAGGTGTTTGCATGTGTTTGGGACTTGCTACATTCAGATGAAATTTTTGTATTGCTTCATTTTAGTGCTACTTTTCTCACTATAAAAATGAATGCAATTTGTCTATTTCTCACTTTTATATTTCTGTATTTTCTTCATTGCCTTTTCATTTTTTACAGTCCTTTTATGTGATGTTTTTTCTGTTCTTGGTTTTTCATCTGTAGTATCTAATACCTTGAGCTTTCAACGATGTTCTTACAGTACAGTGTTTGTTAAGCAATTCCTTTAAATGTTCTGCTTCTTACTGCCTCTCACTCTCATAAAGATGAAACACAGGAAAGCCAGCTAGATCAATGTATAAATTTGGAAATACAGTGCTTTTTTGAGAACTGCAGTTTCCCTTTTGGTTGAAAAAAGCATCATAGCATCAAAACTGTCAGCGGTGTGC
Source organism: Numida meleagris (assembly GCF_002078875.1). NCBI lineage: Eukaryota > Metazoa > Chordata > Aves > Galliformes > Numididae > Numida > Numida meleagris. The sequence continues at coordinate 61,644,866 of NC_034411.1, forward strand.
ACCAGAACAAGTTCTAGCTCAAACACTTTGTGGATTTTGTGTCCTTTAACTTTTCTTTTAGTAATGAAGTGTTTCATCTTGTCCTGTAGTATCAAGCATAATTTTGTAGCATAATCAGTAGTTCTGGGAACTTGACTTGTCCAGTAGTTGAGAAAATGCTATTAATTCATATTCTGTCTTAATTTACCTTTTTGTCCTGTTTCTAGGGCAGTGATCCATATCCTTGGCCAATGTTTTCATCATTCCCTTTGCCGAAGTGCTATCTTGCAGAAGTTCCTAGGAAAACTGAATTCAGACAAGGTACGTACAAAGCATGCAAATACTGTAGATGTTGAACAGGCATCTCTGTCAATTTATTTTTGTGGTTTTTTTTTTCCTTAGATTGTAATCTTACAAGGATCTCTAAGGATTTTTTATTCTTGGTTGCATTTGTAGCTAAATAACGCAGTTTGGTTTTGCTTGTCTAGCTTTGTGCAACTGTCAATCTGCAAAGCTCTGTTTAGAAATCTAATTCCTATGCAAACCTCAAGATTAACCTTTTGGCTCAACTCAGGTGGGTGACTCATGAGATGTATTTATATCATTTCTCTAGTAACTGAAGCAAGACATAGTGGTTAAGCTACAATTTTTTGTACACTATTTCCTTGATTCAGATCCCTGTGTTTACAAAACTTGGTGGTGTGTGAAATAGACAGCGTTTAGGATAGTCGATTTCCACATTGAACATCAATTTGGAATGTGGGCAGACTGAAGAATCCTTTGAAGAGCTATCTAGGCAAAGCAATTTAATTCATACAGAGAATCCATTTTAAAATTTTAATTTGCATAGACAGTGCAAAAGAACATGCTGAACGAGTTACAATAAATAAATCTATGTTTGTTCATGTTCATTATATCCTTGAAACGTAATTATTAGAACTTATAAATTTCCTCAGCAGATGTTGATTTTCAGAAGAGATAGAAATTCTACATTAACAGTAGTCTAAAACATATTATGCTTATAAATATGTAGAAAAATAAAACAGTTGACAAAATTTACAAAGATAGATGGCTCTAATTCACTTCTCTGACAAAAGAAAATGCCATATGGTTATAAAATAAAGGAAACTTCTTTATCTTTACTTCAGTAATGTAAGACAGAAGATAATTGTCAGTTTAAGATAGTGAATTGTGGGTACTGCAGTCTAAGGAAAACAGATACCCTGGAGGGATTCTAGAGCAGAGCTACAAATTGTGCCTTTGAGGTGTAATATATGAGTATAGATTGAAATCATAGAATCACAGAATATTGAGTTGGAAGGGACCCACAAGGATCATGGAGTCCAACTCCTGGCTCCACATAAATAGCACCTAAATTTCAATATCTGTGAGCGTTTTCCAAATGTTCCTTGAACTCCAGCAGCTTGGGGCCATGACCACTGCCCTGGGGAGCCTGTTCCTGTGCCTGATAACCCTCAGGTAAAAAAAACCTTTTCCTAACACCCAGCCTGACTCTCCTATGATGCAACTTCGTGCTATTCCCTCAGATCCTAAAAATAAATAATTGCAAGTGGCCAATTGAAAAGACAGAGGTGATGTAAGTCCTTCTTGCTGTAGCAGCTATATATTCATTCATGATCCTAAATCTGATGTACCTTATAAAAGTAGCTAGTATAATGTAAGTCATAGATAAAACTTATAGCACGATATTGGTGGTGGTCATCAAAACGAATTTATTCAAACTGCATTTGTGATTTAAAAAAAAAAGATATATATTTTTTCTATTATTTTGAAAGACAAGACAGTGGTAAATATCCAGCAGTGGGACCTTTTTTGGTTGTATTCCTTAGACAGGTGTTGCGGTTTAAACTGGCATGTGGCTCTGCACTGTACAGTCATTTGTTCACTCCCTCCTTCCCCATGGGATGGGGGAGAGAATTGGAAGAAAAAAAGTAGGACTTGACAGTCAAGATAACTCTATTTAATAATATCCCTTTGGCCAGTTTAAATCAGTTGTCCTAATTCTCATCCCTCCCAGCTCCTTGGGCCCTTCACTGAGAATGGCCTTGGCTCTGTACGGTGCTGCTTAGCAGCAACTGTAAACATAGGTGTGTTATCAACATTGTTTTTCTCCTAGAAGCAAAACATAGCATCATACTAGACACTCTGAAGAAAACAATTCCATCTTAGCTGAAACGGAGAGAGCAGGGGCTGCAAAGACTGATTAGCTGTAGGAGAAAGAGCAATGACAACTCTGCAGTACCAAGGCCTGAAGCCTGCTTCTTAGAGAGCTTTTTAAATGTTCTTAGTGACGCACTATTACTATGCCACAAACACTGGCACCTGAGTATTTTGCTTCACTGGGTTAAAAATTGATCATAACTTATGCTGGTAAAATTAGTAACTGCATTCCTCTGTTTCATAATTGTACTTTGAATGGGTAGATTCACCTTTTTGGGATGTTTGTGGAAGGTATGGACTGTGTGTCTGAGGAAAATTTGTGGTGCTTCATTCTTTACAAGTGCCAGCTCCCAATTTGCAGGTGCTTGGCATTTATGTGAGTGATACGCATACCTGTAGGAAAAACAAACTTTACGAGTCACAATTTTATACGCATTCATTATTTCAGCCAGTGTTTAAAGTTGAAAAACTATTGGATAGCAGTATATTAATGGCTCACCTCTGTCAAATGTGATTTATAATGAAGCTTCAAATGATTTATACAGATCATTACTTAAGTGTGGAAATTAATTATGCTACTTTCACCTGTTTACACTGCAGCAAGATAGCGTTGTTTTTCTTTTGTCTTAATTGTTCAATTATTATTTCAGAAACATAATTTGAGGAAGAACTTTTAAGAGCTTTTCTAAGCATAGTGTAGTTGTTATTCAGAACACAACTATTAAAAATAATGGATTTTTACTTGTAATATTAACTTCTGTAGGTTATTAAAAGTTAAACATTTTAGAACTATATTACACTGTGAAAATCACACTTCTGTTTTGTTGTAGTAGGCGTGTCACGGACCTCGGTTTGTAACGCGGAAAGGCCCTTCCCCATATGCTTGTTATTGGTTCACCTAAGAAAGGGAAGGAAAGGGAAGGGCCTTTCTGCATTACAAACCGAGGTCCGTGACACGCCTACCAATAACAAGCATATGAGGAAGGGCCTTTCCGCATTACAAACCGAGGTCCGTGACACGCCTACCAATAACAAGCATATGGGGAAGGGCCTTTCCGCGTTACAAACCAAGGTCCGTGACATGCCTACTACAACACTGTTTACACAGATCTGTTTATCTTCTCTCCTTGTTCTGCACATGAGAAAGTTGGTGATGAGAGTGACTGGAGAATAGTGCTATAATTTTCCTGCAGTGACACAGTCGTGCTTAGTATTTTCCACCATTCATTGTCTACTCTTTTCCTGAGTTATGGTCCAGAATTGCTACCAAAAATTTTCTGTAATCATATTCCTAAAGCCTTTTCATGTTCTATCTCAGCTGTTGTTTTCCGAATTTTGCCTTTGCTTTATACTCTTGAGTGGAAACATGCTGCCATGTTTCTGTTTTTTTTAATCAGATTTGTTTTCATCAGACTTTCCATCTTTCTCTCCCTGCACTATCCTCTGTCAGAAACCAACTTTAATAGCTTGCCTGTTATCCTTTGTAAGTCAGCACAAGCATCTTCATTGCCTGCACTTCTGTGGCCTGTCTTCCTTCTTACAAGCTTTTTTTTTTTTCACTCTTTTTTCACACTGAGTTACTAAAGGTTGAGGACAATAGGTGTACAGACTTATCTGAAATGTGGATGGGCTTTCCTGAAATATATAACCCTATAAAGATTTGTTTTCATGTTAACAGTGCAATATAATGCGGTCAGGTTATTCATTATCTCTGACATCAGATTTTTGAATAAGATACACATGGATTTACAGATCTGAGTTTCTTTGTCACAGAAAAACACTTTCGTCATGCACACAATTAAATAAGAAAGCGGTTCTGGCATTTCTTACATTTTCTAAAGTACTTATGAATTTTCCTTGCCTGTTTTAGGCACATAAGCTAACTGAAGAATAATTTGAAGAATTAATAAGCAACTTCTTTTAGGGAAAAAAATCAGTTTAAACTTACAGAAAGTTCTAGTGTGGTGGGTCAGATTTCATGTGTGCAGTGGTACTGTAGGTTCCATAGCTTCATGAACTGGTAAATATGTTTATTTTTTTGACAAGTCTACACAAAGCAACCAGTGCTAGCACAAACAAATGGATGGCACGGGAAGATATAACCAACTGCATGTAAGGAAAAATGCAGGACTTCAGCATATGAATTAAACTGCATAAGCTTCTCTTCAGCGATTTCTTGTTATTGTCGAGACTATTTAATAGCTCACTATCATTTCCGTAAAAGTAAAGTCTTACTCATTGTATAGAGACAAACTGCAAAGAAAAATATGGGTCAAATCAAGAAGTGAGGAGGAAGCAGCAGAGATGGTTGGGTTGTGGTCTTGAAACCCTACTTTCTTGAAATTACTGGGGGATTTTTATGGTAGCTTTATTTCCATTAGTGGAATCAAAATTTCACCTTGGTCTGTTCAATGACTTGATTGCTTAAGTCTCAGCTTGTAGTTTCTGATCCTCAGCTGCCAAACTGAATTACCACAGTCCTTTACGAAGTGAAAACCCATTAACTTGTAGAAGAGTGTTGCTCTGCAGTTCTGAGATTTTCTTCAACCTTAACCTGTTACAGAAATGGCAGCAAAGGAGAGAAAAATAACTAAAAATCCTATTGATAATACTCTAAGCTTAGTCAGTCCTTCTTTGCATTAAATTTTCATATTCATATAAGCTTTTCTAAGCATCAGTGAATGTTATTTGGAAAGATATTAACTGAGGATTTAGTTATTTGAGGATAAAAAAGAAATTTCATGTTAATTAATATGGAAGAGTTATTAATGCTAATAATTAAGTTACTATAATCCGCTTTTTTGAAATAGTATGTGTTGTTTTAATAAATTTAGTAAGAGGAAGACAATTTACTGATTATATATCATTAAGGGCTTTAGACCAGCTTAAACTATATGCATTATAGTAATTCTTTTGAAAATACTTTAATCAGCTTAAAATAATAAGATCATTTGAAAATAGTATTTTTACTGTAGAAACAATTAAGTTGCGTTTGAAAACTGAATACTGAAACACTGTGCACAGGTGAAAATAACGAAAGGATTTGTAAAGAGCTATGGATTGGTTCAAATGCTTTTTGAATCTTTAATAAGAAGTCACCTTTTAAGACAGAATTCAATTCTATAGTGGTTGGTGGTTTGTTTAGTTTTATTTTTTCCAAGACATTGAAACAGAGCAAAGGAGAATAGCCCAGACTGTGATCTTTTCGTAATGATAGGAACTGCATAATACCACAGAAAAGGGACTGCTCATGGTTGGAATGAGTTCATATGCATTTACCTTGTTACAGGATAAAAACTTTTTTTGTCCTCAAGTTGACCAGAGAACACATAGCACTCTCAATTACTCTGGGAACCAAGTAGCCTGAGGAGAGATGGTCTTATTGATTGCTCCCATTTTTTATGGCCAGTATTTTATGCTAGAAATCTGAGTATGATCAGTTTTCTCTTACATATAATTACTTTATAAATTACTTAACTTGAAATTTGCTCTTCCTTCAGAGGAAAAAAAGGAAGAAAAGAATGAGTAGATGCGTCCGTCCTTTCTATAATATTTGCATTTTTAAACAAATCTTGGATTTTGAAAGAAACTATTTTCTCTTTGATTAGTCAAAGCATATGAATGCATTCTTTTAGTCACTACTTTGTATGCACTATTCAGTGTGCTGCTTCATCATGTGTCCACATAGCTTTGCTAATATTCATTGTTCAGTCTGAATTCCAAAATAGAAATTTTAGTTGCAGAAGATATTTGATTTAAAAAACAATATATTCAGACTTTTAAGTACAGACATTTTGTTGAAAGCTAGCCTAGCATTTTCATGTGTGATACAGGGTGGTTCCCCACTTGTCACTGTGTTTGTTCTGTTTTCATACTTCTGTTTGGACTTTGCTAGTTGTGAAACTTACTGCCTGGACCTGTGATATTTTATTCTAGAAAAATGACAGAGTATATGTAATTTCCTCTAACTTAGTTGAAAATAGAGGAAAAAAATAACTTTTAGCCAAAAGAAAAGAGTGCATGCTTTCTATCCTTTTGTCATTGCATCAGTGGCAATATTAATTTTGAATATGTGTTTCCAGATTGTAAAGAAAGAGAGAATATGGCTTTAATAACAAGATAAGAGTGACAGTGAGGAGCAATCTAAAATTCTTTGTGGTAGAGAGGATTTTTCATAAAGATTTTTTTGTAAACTGTAGCACAGATTTGTTTTATAAGCAGGCTGAGCATGTAATAAAAAATGTTATCTGCTATTTTTGTGACTTGTATGTACCAAAAGACTGTATTTTAATACAGTGCTTAGGTAAAATGTCAAGCATTCTGAATTTAGAAAATGCCCAAATTATTCTTGCATCTTGACAGCATCAGTGAAGAGCCTGTGTCCGTGGCTGTGGAACATGTTGGGTGCATTTAGATTCTTCAGAGAACCCAGTGTGAAATTCTACATTTTTCTAAATATTAATATCAAATTTGCAAGGTAGCTATTTGGTCACATTTTAGTGACATCAAACATAAATATTCAGTGTAGTCTTTTGCCCCAGTTTTGACTCCTTGTGCTGAAGCTGGGAAGCACTGGAGATTATTAGCACAGCTCGCATAAGAATTTTCATACCATTCAGGATCCAGTGCATTTTCACAAAATTACTTGATAGGTATGCCTCACGATCTGAAGGCATACATGTAATATACTTTTATATCCATTCACAGTGTAAGTGTCTGAAAAAAAGCTGCTCACTGAAAGAAGCAGAAATTGTCTGTGCAACACTGTTGCTTTGTTCTCTGGATGCTTCATTTAGCGTTCAACAAAACAATGCTACCACCTCACAATTTTATTATTAATTTATAAATATTATTACATAATTAATTATTATCAATATATAATGATAATTATTAATAATATATTATTAAATTATTGGTGGATGTTCTTTGCATGTCTTTATTATTTTAGATTCTGTGATGAAAGTTTCAATTTCAGTGTTGAAATTACGTGGAAATATCAATCTTACTTCTTTAAAAAAAGTTTTCCAATTCTTTTAATTTTTGGACAAAAGTGTAATAAATTTAGCGCAGTTATAACATGTACCTCAGGAACAACTTAAATGTTCAAAACACAGCAGTAAATAAAATCAGTTGTTCTGTTCTGTGCAAACAGAAGAAGCAGCTTCAGAGACTAGCTGCTCCTCCATTTGTCATAGGATAAGGGTTTTCGTCTTTTCTTTGTAACATGTGAGTTCTGTAAAAAACAAAACAGGTAATAGCTATATTCGACTTTTCTGATATTTGTCTCTGTGGTGCTCTGTATCTAATAACAATAGTAATTAAGTTTTTAAGAAATGAGAAGAAAAAAAAGCCAAGGTTGTCATTACAGAATAACACTAATTTTATTTCTTCTAGATAAAGATCTTGAAAAGCTGTTATCAATCTTAAAAAATCCAGGTGAACAAACTGAGTGGGCAGAAATTTGCAGAAGACAATTCTGCAAAATCATGAAAGCCAGACCAGAGATCTTCAGTGGAACAAGTGAGTATGACCTACTAAGTTTAACAAAGCAAGCGAACAAAAGGCCTTTAGTATGCAACTGTTCTTTAAAGTTTCATTGAGAGTTATGTTATCTAAACAAGTAGTCAATTCTGTGTTAATTAAGAAAACTATTTCAGTGTGATAGTCCCCAGAAAACAGGATTGACCAATTTTAGTAAAAGTTTCCAGAATTTAGCCCAAGGATCTGCTCATTCATGTTCTTATTTTCGTGTGCATTTCTAACAAAGAATAAGCATATACTGGTTATTGGTTAATTGTTATAGATAAGCTTAGGGTTACTTCTGAATAACTGTTTCTAGCGTAGATGGAACTGTAAGTAAAAGTGAGAAAGAAAGTATCCACAGAATTGTTAAACCTGGCGGGGACTTTTGCAAGGACATACATCTTGCCCTCCCCACCCTTCACCAACTTCATAGCCCTCTTTTGTACAGTTTCTTACAGTTTTATGTCCTTTTTGTATCATCTCACCCACAACTGCACACAGTGCTCAAGATGATGCCACACCAGCCCAGAGCAGAATGGGACAATCCCTTCCCTCAGCCAGTAGCAGTGCTGGGCCTGATACACCCCATGTTATGGTTGGCCTTCCTGGTTGCCAGAGCACACTGCTGACTCATTTTCAACTTGCCATCAACCCAAATACCCAGATCCCTTTCCATGGTGCTGCTCTCCAGCCTCTCAACCCTCAGGTTACCCTGTTCGTGATGCTGAATCTAGCTCTTGTTAAAGTTCATGTGGTTGGTGATTGCCCAGCCCTCTAGTTTGCTAAGATTTTTCTGCAAGGCCTCTCTGCCCTCAAGGGATTCAACAGCCCCTCCCAATTTAGTGTTGTCTGTAGAGCAATGATCGCATGGTATTTCTGGTGTTTTTCAGTAACTCAGGTCTTCTGGATTCAAAGACAATGAAATACAGTTTTTAGAGTCTTTACTATCATGCCATTGTTTTTTGGGGTAGAAAAAGTTTTAAATTCCAACCTTAATCTGATACCTCTAAAGAACGCATGACTAACTGCAGAGTAATTTTCCATAGGTTCTCTTTTGTAGTATGTGAAAGAGAATTTTCTAGAATATGATTTCCAAATTGGGCTACTTGCATTAGATTTCACTTCTGAGTTGATACTCAGAAGAGCCTGTTTTACTTTACAAAAAAAAAATCTAGGCTCTTTTAGCTGAATTTAATGTTTTTAAGTATGAACCAAGTCAAAGATCTTTCAATTAGATGTAGATTCTTTCTGAAGTCTGTTCTTATTTTGAATATAGCCAATTTCAAAACAATATTGCATTCACAACAGAGGGTTTTAGAATAATACAAAAGTACATTTTTACCTTGTTAAGTTCTTACTTGATTTTTCAAGGGGGCTTGGTTCAGAATGAGGGAAACAGCAGGTCTTCCACATCACACAAGAAGATTAATTGCAGATGAGAACTTCTCTCTTCTGTCCCTGAAAACAGTTTGGAGCAACTTCCAATCCAACATCATTCAATAACTGTAGGATTTGAAAGAATTGTTTTCCTCTGAATAAAAAAGTTACAAGTACATTGGTATAAGATATGCAACCTTCTTCTCTAATGGAATTACTGTCAGAATTTCTGTTGTCTTGTTTTCTTCTTTTCAAACAAAGTGCTGGTTGTGCCTTTGCCATTTCCGCATACATAACTGAAGTCTCTTCTATTGTCTTGGGAATTCATAGAAGTCCTCCCTGGTGTGCCATTAGGAATGGAGTTGCTTGCTAACTGTGTTTTCCATTGATTTAACTGAATTACGGTTGATGGTGCTGAAAATTTCTGATGCTACTCTCTTAAATAATTCAGCTGTCCAAGGACTACTGTTAGAAGGATCTGTGATTTGGTATAGAATGTGCTCCAGTAACACTAGTTACTTAGAGGAAAAATAAAAAAATTCTAATATTTTCTGCTGTTGTTTTTATGTTTCTGGCTTAAATTCCTCAGAGCGGTATTAGATAACCTCTCCTGGTTGGTACTTCATAAAACAGTTTGAGACATAAATTTTTCAAATCAGTGTTCTTATGCTGTTTTGAAACAATTTGTATTACTTTCCTTTTGTACATAGGTTCTTTAAGGAAAAAAAAGCATCCTGCAGGAATACAGCTGTTTTATGAGCATGCTGTAATAATTCAGTTGATTTAAAAGCTCTTCCATTAATTTTGTATATGTTTACGTACTCCTAAATTAAAATTGTGTTTATTTTGGATATACAGCTTAAATTTACATGAAATAATTGTCAGTCTTTTAAAAACTTCAGTATTTTTACTGCCAAGCTACCATAATATAAGAAGATAAACATTACCAACAAGTTGCTAGGCCATGACACTCTGTGTATATGAACATAATCTCTGCATCAGAACACGAGCTATTACAGCAATACTCATTCTGCTGTACAGTGAACATTTCTAAATTTTGTTCAGTTATTTTTCCAGTAAATTGAAAATCACTGAGCCAGTTTCCATCTTTTTAAAGATTTCTAGAGTGTGTTTACATGGCAGCTAAATGATACAGCATTAAAGGATAAGAATTAAAATAACTACTTGTCATTTCACAAGAACATTCTCTTGGAAGAGACAACATCCTGTGAAAACCCTCTATTTATGTATTAACCAAACTTGTGTTGATAAACTCTAATGTGTCTTTTCCTCTCTGAAACTTGATTAAAAGCTTTTCAGAGATCCTGATAGGCACGCAAATAAATACTTCCGAATGGTGGAAATCAATTTTGTGCTCAAGTTTCAAACAATTGCTTAGCAGTTGTTGAGCTGTCACTTCTCCTATTAACTCGAGCACTGAACTGAAATATTTGACTGTTAGGTCAAGTGTGTGAATGCCTTCCAACAGAAAGGGAAGCAAAATACAATGTACTAACTTGATTTATATTTTCTGAATTATGCAGTATTTTATTCCTTTAACATAACTCCCGTTTGCTATTGTAGGATGGCATATTTCAGTGATCACAATACTAATAGTCATACAGTGAACGCACACCTAGTTAAAAGTTTATTTCCTGTGGTTTTCTTTTCCTTGTTTTATTTACACAGTATTTTTTACATTGTTTGTGGAGCAAATTTCACTAAGTGTATTAGTGGAGTTGTAAGATACTCTGTTCTCACAAAGTGAATAAACTGTTGCTCTTCTACAGTTTTTTATTTTGCCAGCCCTATGTGGTTTATTAAAGCTGTGATTAAAATAGTTCTTTTCATAAGAATACATAAGAATATAAATTATATGTTTAATAATTTTTGTTTTTATTTGCTAGTCCTTTGCATTACAAAATTAATTTTGTTACTGTTGCAGCTGGCTGGCTCTAACTGTGAATCTGTGTTTAGCTTTGTAGTGAATCTTATTTTTCCTAGGAAGGGACCTCTCAGCATAGTCATAGAAAAACCAAGCCTTTTAAAAACTTTTTATGAACTCATTCGTTGTAAATGGATTTCTTTAAATGTTAGATAATTAACATAAAAATAATGATTTAATGTCAGTGTTTGTTTAAAATAGCTGGAAGAAAAATTGATTATTGTCTTGAAGGTTGTTTTTGTTTTTTTTCTGGCATAACAATCGATGAGTGGAAGTTCTGTCTTTCTCCCTCTCGTCATGCATGAAATAGCTGGCACTGACTCCTTCTTTGTTAGGATTCTTGTCAGCAAGGCTAGTTCAAGATATTTCTGCTTCCTTCTGTTGCCATCTACACCACAGGTTTTTACGCCTTGCTCATGCTGCTACAGTAGTTTGTACAGATTCCACTAAAATGGTTTGTTGGAATTTTCCAGTTTTAAAACAGGAAAAACCTCCTGTGAGTGCACAGTGTTTTGTGCAGGAATTAATGAGTAGGGGCTGAAGATTCAGTGCTATTAGATTGAGGTGATGCCAAGGAGATTGGAATGTTCAGACTTAAAAAAAAAAGAAAATCCCACCAGCAGCAACTCTTGTTACTCTCTAATCATGTTTCCTTGCTTTGTGTTGCTGCCAGAAAGAGTTTATATCACTAGTCTTTAAACTGAGCTTATGGCAACAGCAGCTAGTTTGGAATAACATTTCCTCATAAAAAATGTTCATCATTGCTATATGTTGAGTTCTTAACATGTCTCATTTCAATATCAGTATCCTCCATGCAATATGTATAAAGGCTTCCTTGTATCCTTTTCTTTAAATCTGTAAAGTGGTAGTGTGTTTACTTGAAGGAGCCTCAAACATGCAGAATTGCAGAACCACAAACTTTTTTTTTTAATTATCTGTCATTGAGAGCTGTCTCTAATTTCCTGACTAACATCCCGTTAAGGTGGGAGATACAATTTCTTACATAGTCATCGATTTCAGCAAGTCCATCTATGTATGGGCTCAAAGTTCCATGGCAAGAACTGAACAATGCTATAATAATCATCTTAAAGTGCAGAAGTTCCAAAAGGAAATACTCATGTCACTTAAATTTAAGTGTGTAGCTTTTTCTCTTGTGATGATGTAGATGGTTTTATGTTGTTTACTAGAACCAGCACTTAAAACATCATTCACTTTTGTCAGCATCATTTTGGGGTGGTTCTTTTTTTTCTTTTGTATCTACCCTCACAGAACAAAAGAGATAAGATACTATAGTTTAATAATAGTTAGTCATTTTATATTGAAACCATGGAATAAATTCTGAAGTAATCCTTCAAGGATTTAAAGATAATATGGGAATTTATTTCAGTTTACACAGAATATATTCTCGGTAAACTTATTTAATTTAATTTAGGAATGGTGTTGGGAATGTAAAAGCAGAATGTATGCTTTAAATTGTTCCCCCATAAAAACATGAATAAACATCTTGAAATTCAAACAGCTCTAGTTACATACTGTCATTTTGTTGTAGATCTCCATTTTCGTCATCACCTTTAACATTTTAATGTTTTCTTCTTTTTGCAGTTTTGGCAGAATTAATTCAAAAATTCGTTTTACATCTTTCTGAGAGTCGATCGAATTGTTATTTCAGTATGGGAAGCTATGAAGGTCAGTTTCCTAATGATTTACTGCTGTGCAAACTCTATGTTTTTAAATTATTTTCCTTTAAAACGTATCCAGCATTCTTGGTGTTGTTGAAAACTGTCTCCAGCAACTCACAAATTTGTTACTTATCTGATGGGAAATACCTAAGTTTGGAACAAAATGTGATGTACTTGAAAGAGCAAAGAGAATTAGTGATGCTTTCACATTCCTATACGTCTGATATAAAGGAGATGCAGTTAAGGTTGTGATTCAAAGTATTTGTTTATACTTTTTTTGAGTATAAAAGATTTGCAGATCTGGTGGCATAGATATTTAAGATGGCATAATCAACCTGGCTCACCTTTTGAAAGCCCTGTATTACATAATCAACCCCAAAGTATGCCATTTATTTTGCATTAAAAGATATATATTGCAGAATTGCAATTGTTGACGGAGTAATCTGTGTGTTAGTTTAATACGGATGTCATGCTTACCTGCTTAAAGGAGAAATGATAAATTTAATTTATTCTGAGTGTAAAGTAATACATTTTAATATTTTGAAGCACTTGCAAAATCAGAAAATATAGAAATTTTGTTGATATCTGCTGGAAGATGCTGTTTCATTCTTTACTATCTGTAAAGACTTTTCTCTTAGGTTGTAGTTTACTCATTTGGAGTATTCAGTCTGCCACTAACTCTGGGGAACCAAACCTGCTTTGGGAAGTACCTGTTATTTAATTCTTATGTCCATAGCATGCAAATGCAATGCCCTTGGAGACGTCACACTTCCCTTTGAAGTTTGAAAGCATAAAACCCCTCTAGTAATTTAGAGCTTCTCTTTCGTTTATGCAGTGACCTTGCCATTTAGCCATCTACCATCTGAATACTTGCTAACAGAATAATCTTTATTTGAGAATCTTTCTCTTTAATTTAATGAGGAGAGTTGCTGAAGTGCTATTTCTGTCATTCTTTTATTCCTCCTTAAAATCTCAGTTCACATAAAGTTGCACTGCAAGATTCTTCTAAATCCTGCTCATTACGAGTTTTTTTGTTATCCTGCATCATTTTGTCACTTACTATTTGACTTCTCAGGGGGCATAACAAGCAACAAAGAAGTTTTCATTCACTCATAAAACTTGCTTTTTGTGTGTATCTGACACTTCTCAATTGAAATGATGATTTCAGCGATTCTGTTAAAAGCCCACATCATGTCTTCATGACATAAAAGATTTGACATCTAGACTGCTCATCTTGCTTCTCCCATTATATATTTCTTTTTAGGTCATGGTTTAAGGTATGACATACTCTCCAGTTGTATGGAAGGCTCAGGTGCAGTTTCTTTTTCTGCTTTGGGGGACATCTATCTCGTTTTCCTTGGAGGATAGTATAGCCTGCAGATAACTTTTCAAAGTTGTTTAAGTGTTCCCTTTTAGAGGTCTTCTAGTTGGTTTGAATACGGCAAAAACTTAACTAGAGAAGGAACAGAGAACTAACTTGGCAACTTCCAAGTGGATATCCTGTCCAGCAATATAAAGCATCCCTGTCATTTCTTAATCATAGCAGCTGAGTGTTATGGAAGGACTTTAATGAAGGGAAGCAGTTATCTGTACTCCATTCACTTAGAAGTGGAGTAGCTTAGTTTCAATTCACTTCTGTCAACTTGTTGTTCAAAGCTAGGATTTAAAACAAGTTCAGGAAGATTGGCCCTGGATCTTCTACTTCATTGATGTGTGCTTTCAACATGAACCACTAATCAGATGGAGATGTCAGCAATAATGTGTTGTTCATCTAAAATGTAATGCCAACTTTATAGATATGCTAAGTTAGAAAATCCTACGACAATGATACACAAAATTATCCTTTTAAAACAGATAATCCCAACAAACAGACACAGAGACAAAACTAAGATAACAAATCAAAAGCTTCAACTATTGATACTCCTGCGCTTGACAGATTTTCAACAAACCAAGCTATTTTTTTTATTTTTTGTTATTATTATTTTTTTTAATCAACTGACCCGGGCTGTATGAAATCCCTTTTTGTATTTTATAAACCATTTTTTTTCATGCATTTTTATACAGGTACTATTGGACATTAATTCTGAAAGGACATATGTTTTCACAGTTCTCAAACAGAAGTTCCATGATGCATTGTGTTCTCAGTGCTTTAGCTGCAAAGTGAAAAAAAGTGAATCTCAGAGTTCAGTGATATGCAAAGTCCTCCTCCTTTACTTTGGAAAGATTTTTTGTTTCTCCTGCATAATTTGAAACGATTGGTGTTATCAGATATCTCACTCTCTCTAAACACATATTCATGTAGTCTTATTATGAATAATATTGTTTTGGAAATGCAAAATGCTAAATTGAATCCTAAGGTAACCAAAAGCAAATAACAGAAGTTTGAAGATAAAGTGAAAATATTTAAGTTCAAAAATTAAATATGGTACTTTCTCTTTCACAATAAAAAACTTTAAAGGCTGGCTGATGAACAATTTTCCATCAGAAATGCTTTTGATATTCTAAGAGAAGCTTAGAAATGGGATAGTGAGAGGCCTTCTGAATGATAGTCAGTAACCTGGAGGTTAGTCACGGATACGTGATGTAGGCAAAGATCAGGCATTTTCTTCTTGCTTTCTCTTCCTGTCAGTTCTACCATTATCAAACATTCTTTCTGTGAAGAGTTCTTCAGTCCAGGGAAGAGTGTTGTTTAGTCAAACAGCATGATTCATCAAAGGTTTATTTTGCATTTGATGTGAAGATAGTTACTAAAATTTCATAGTGCGTTTTTCAGATAGTTTAGCAATGAGTAGTGTCCAGGAAAACTAATTAAGACCAATAAATTCATGCTGATTGATATGAAAGTGAAACAAAAATCTGTTTCTAAAATTGAATCTGTGATCAGACATCACCCAGGAACAGTAAAAGGGCTTGACTGTATGAATCAGTTGAATAGCTAAATTGACACTCATTTCTGTTTCTTACTTCATAAAACATAGTGTGGTTTTCTATGAAAAGAGGTAATGTGCTGTAAGAACCCAATTCTGTATTGCACCTTCAGTGTTTGTACAAAGGGACCAAATGACACCCTAAAATCTTTATCAGGCTTCATTTACTCAAAATTACTTTACTCATTCTCTCGCTCAATGAATAATGTTTGATCAGATTTATATATATTTCCAAGAATTTTATGCTAAAGTATATGAAGGGTTGGAATTTCTCAAAGGAGAATAATTCATTCTTGAATGACTTATTCTTTCATATTATCTTTCCTTTATACATATGTGTTGTGGTCTAACCCAGCAGGTGGCTAAGCACCGCACCAGTCATTCGCACACTCCACTCCGCTTCCTTGTAGGGTGGAGGAGAGAATTGGGGGAAAAAAAAAAGAACTTGTGGGTTGATATAAAACTATTTTCTAATATAGAGAAAAGGAAAAGAATAATAGTTACAACTATACATATATATATGCAAATTGTATATAACAAGTGATGCACAAGCTATCAGCACCCACCAGCTAATGCCTAGCTAGCTCCTCAAGCAGCAGCAGAGAGCCAGATGAACTCCCACTGCCTTCTGCATGACATCAAGTGGTATGGAATATTCCTTTTGCCAGTTTAAGTCAGCTGTCCTAATTCTCTTCTCTTCCAGGTCCTTGGGCCCTTCACTGAGAATGGCCCTGGCTCTGTACGATGCTGCTTAGCAGCAACTATAAACATTGGTGTGTTATCAACGTTGTTTTTCTCCTAGAAACAAAACATAGCATCGTACCAGACACTCTGAAGAAAACAATTCTATCCCAGCTGAAACTAAGAGAATATGTGTGTCACCTAAGCTAAAATCTTAAGCTGCTCTTAGAGTAGAGATTTTGTTCTGAATTAGGTAGAGCTAATGAGTTGTTAGAAAGTAAACTATTATTCCAGATACATCTTTCTAGCTCCATATCTAAGTAAGCCAAACATGTTTGGCAATTGCATGTGTCCACCATTCTGTCCCTTGAATAAATTGAGGTCTGGAGAAACAGTTTCCAACAGTTGTGTAATTTTAATGAAGAAAGCCACAATATTCATGAAAGTGGATCCAGTTTGTCAGTGAAAAGTGTAGATATTCAGTGTTTGTCGTGTTCTTTAAAATGAGAGAGAGGTTATCTTAAAGAAGGACAGCTTTCTAAACCCATAGGTAGTTGTAATTAGAATAACACAGTCATCCATCTGCTGTGGAATCCCTCAGGATTTCAGTCTATTATAAAATTTGCAAATATGGAAAAATCAAATTAGTTTGAGTTGTTATCATTTTGAAGATAAGGAAGAAGAAAAAGTAACTGATAAGCCGCTTTGCATTTGCTGTGTTTAATTATAAACAGTAACACCAATCTTAAAGTTTTATTTTTACTTTTTTTGCTAGCAGCATTGATACTGCTGTGATGTGGATTCAGATGAGAAAAGTAACACACAGTATGTATGTTATATATTAATGAACTCTGTCCATCCTCTTTCCCAAGACTAATACTTTACAGTTTGCTTTTATTCTGTAAAAAGACACAATCACTGAAAGCTGAATCATTGATGTCTAGCTGTAATAGGTAATAGGATGGTCTGCTAGATCTACTAGATGATCTTAAAGGTCCCTTCCAACCTAAGCCATTCTATGATTCTATGGCAAGGATTTGAAATTTGCTATAATAGTAAAATAGGCATTATGTCTCAGGGACTGTGAACTAAAATACCCACTTCTCTTCCTGTTACTAGTAAAATGCAGTTCATTGAAAAAGAAATATTTTGTATAAATGTATTAGTTTTCTCAAGGTTCCAACAAACCATTTCTCACTTCACTTGCAGAGTCATCTAACCTGTTAATGTCATAGTCTCCACCATGTGTTGCAGACCTCCCAAACTAAAGAATGCTGTGACCTTTCAGGGTTAACTGTTCTTTTGGTACTTCTAGTTTTGCAGATGACCTTGTAGTTGAGTTCTCCATTCAACTTTATCTCTGAAACAGCTGAAGTAACAGAATCTCAGGTATTTCAGGCCATAGGCATAAAATGGATGTAATGTGTTCCTCCTCTAGTTGAGATTTGAGCTTTCTACCTCTTAGTAAGCTTAGTCTTCTAAGGATCAAGTAAATTGGATGATGAACTGAGAAATTTCAAAAATTTCGATAGGAAGCTTCTCAGAAGGAGTAACGAATGAGAAATACAGGACTACACCACAAAATGGATTTAAATGGAAGGAGAAAGAAGGGCATTATTTTGTTCCTCCTGCATCATTTGTTGAATGCACTTCTTTAAAGATGGGTGCTGTTAGCATAAAGCATTTTGCCCTTTGCTAGTTCATATGTAACTGAAATGAATTTGTAGTTCATTCTTAATGATGTTGCTGCCAAAAATAGATCGTTTATGATGAGTAATACTCAGAGGAGAAATTCTAGATATAAATATTTTGATCTTTTGTTATGACAAGCATTCTTTCTCATGATTTAACAGATGCTTTCAGAAGTCAAGGTGGAAATATACTTGAGAATACCTAGCCTTACTTGTGTCTCTCTCATTCACAGTTTAAGTCCAATAATAATAATACTTTTCTTTGAAAAGGATTTTTCTAGAGACAGTTCAAACAGTGAATATGAGATTCAGGCTCTCAGAAGTGCTCAAGATGCGTGATTTTGTGGAACAGATGAAACCATCAAATAACAGTAGCAAAATGGCACAAGAGAGTGTAGTGAGAAATGTAGGATTTTTATTTTACTCCAAATCCATAAAATTTTTTAAAATAGCTTTCATAAGGCTATCAGAAGGAGAGAGGATAGGTACTGACAAAGCACAGTGTTTTACACTAACTCCTTCTGTACCTGCCCACTGACAGTGTCAGTGTTTAGACACCTGTTGAAGAATTGTAGAATGGCTTGGGTTGGAAGGGACCCCATCAAGTTCCAATCCCCCAGCCACAGGCAGGGCCACCGACCTCCAGATGTGGTACTAGACCAGGTTGCCCAGGGTCCCATCCAACTTGGTCTTGAACACCTCCAAGGATGGAGCATCCGCAGCCAGTCTGGGCAGCCTGTTCCAGCACCTCACTACTCTCTCTGTAAAGAACTTCCCCGTGACATCCAATCTAAACCTTCCCTCCTTGAGCTTAAAGAAGAAAATTAAGTAAAGAGAAAAGGTAATTTTTAATTAAATAAAAGATTTTCTCAGTTTCACAATTCCGTCCAATTATATGGACAAAGCCAAATACTAGAAATTCGATAGCAAATTAAAAACCTATACATTGTAAAGATTCTCAAAGCAACTATAGAAATTATGTAGGCAGTTCTGACCACCATGGGATTTTCAGTAACTGTTTGCAGTAGTATTACTTACATGGCTCCTGTGAATCAAAAATAATTTCCATCCAAACAAAGAAAACTAACAGTTCTTACCAGCATTGAAGTTAAAAAAAATAGCACTTTGCAATGGTTATTTATATAGCCATAAAAAGATTTGGCCTAAGTACCAAGGAGAGAAAAAAGGTAAGTCAATACTATAAATAACAGTTCTAGTAATTTTTTTCCCCTTAACACAAAAGGGAAGCCAATAGTTTCTTTGTGGTAACAGCAGATAGACAGGAATAAATTATTACCTAAAGTCCATGCACATATGAAATACGCTGTAAAGCTGTTTCAGCTTGGTGTCTAGTAATTTCAGTATGAATGTAATTCAATGCAGCCCATCTTCTGACTCAGCCACATTCTGACTCAAATTCTTTTTGTGGTAAGAGGGAAAATGAGTAAGAAAACCTTTCATATGAGTTCTAAATGAAGAGGGTGTTCTAAATGTGAGGGTGGATAGCGATAGGACAAGGGGGAATGGTTTTAAGCTGAGACAGGGGAGATTTAGGTTAGATATTGGGAGGAAGTTTTTCACACAGAGGGTGGTGACGCACTGGAACAGGTTGCCCAGGGAGGTTGTGGATGCCCCGTCCCTGGAGGCATTCAAGGCCAGGCTGGACGTGGCTCTGGGCAGCCTGGTCTAGTGGTTGGCGACCCTTCACTTGGCAGGGGGGTTGAGACTCGATGATCTTTGAGGTCCTTTTCAACCCAAGCCATTCTATGATTCTATGATTCTAAAGTGTGATTGATCAGGAAGGATGGGACTGTGTGCTACTTAACTCACTCTGAAGTGTCTGTAGCTAGAGATTGACTTCCATATTTAATTGCCTTTGCAAATCATGCTTTGCAGTATACCCATTTTTATGCTCTTGAATCCTACAAAACTTTGGGGAAGTACTGTGCATTTTGAAGCACATGACCAGAATTAGTGCAACTAGATCAGTCATAACCTTGAGGGAAGAAAACACTGGGATTACATAAATAATTGGTCCCTGTCTTCCCTTTATCGTATTCTTCCTGTTCCTCCTAATCTTTTGGGAAGGCATGACAACCAAGGAATGGAATTTGCAATGAAACAAGAGGAAGATTTGAAAGTGATTATGAGAAATAAATAAATAGAAATAAAGTAGCACAGTGAGCTGTTCGGAATCCAGGAGTCTCCTAGAATGCACTGAGGATAATTTCTTGAGTGAGGTAATAGACAGCCCCACCACTGGGGATGCAATACTGGACCTGTTGCTCAGCAGTGCAAATGAACTGATTGGTGACATCAGGATTGGAGGCTGCCTGGGCTGTAGTGACCATCCTATAGTGGAGTTCCCACTCCTGACAGATATGAGACAGTCAAAGAAAAAAATTAGGGCACTAAATTTTAGGAAAGCTAAATTCCATATTTTCAGGGAATTAGTCAACAAAACACCCTGCAAAACTTTCCTCATGATCAAAGGTATAGAACAGAGCTGGCAGATCTTTAAAGAAGCTCAGGGCACAAGAGCTCTCCATCTGTAAGTGTAGGAAGTCAGGAAAGGAAGGTAAGAGTCCAGCATGGCTGAACCAGGATCTGCTGGTCAAACTGAAGAGCAAGAAGAACGTACACAGGCAGTGGAAACAGACACAGATACCATGGGAAGAGTATAAGGAAGCTGCTATGTCATGTAGGGATGGAGTCAGGAAAGCCAAGGCCTAACTTGAACTAAACCTGGCAAGGGATGCCAAGAAGAACAAGAAAGGCTTCTACAGGTCCAGAAAACAAACGTCCAGGAGGGCGTACCCCCCCCCCCCCACAGTGAGTGACACAGGCAAACTGGTAACAACAGATGAGAAGGCTGAGGTATTTAACAACTTTTTTGCCTCAGTCTTCTCCAGTAATTGCTCATCACACAGCCCTCAAACAATTAGTTTGGAAGGAGGGGACTGGGGAAGCAACGTCCCTCCTGCTGTAAGGGAAGATCAAGTTTGTGACTACCTGAGGAATCTGAACATCCACAAGTCATTGGGTCCTGATGAGATGCATCCCACAGTCCTGAGGGAATTGGCTGTAGTCGCCAAGGCACTCTCAGTGATATTCGAAAAGTCATGGCAGACAGATGAAGTTCCTTATGACAGGAAAAAAGGCAACATCACACTCATTTTTAAAAAGGGTAAAAACGATGACCCGAGGAACTACTGACCTGTCTCAGTCTCATCTGTGCCAGGAAAGATCATGGAGCAGATCCTCCTGGAAGCTATGCTAACGCACATGGAAGACAGGGAGGTGATACAGGACAACCAGCTTAGCTTCACCGAGGGCAAATCCTGCTTGACCAACCTAGTGGCCTTCTATGATGGTGTCACTGCATCAGTGGACAAGGGAAGAACCACTGATGTCTTCTATCTGGACTTCAGTAAGGCCTTTGACACAGTACTCCACAACATCCTTCTCTCCAAAGTGGAAAGATGTGGATTTGATGGGTGGACTGTTCAATGGATGAAGAACTGGCTGCAGGATCGAGTCCAGAGAGTGGTGGTCAAGGCAACATCCACTACCAATACAAGCTAGGGGAAGAAAGGATTGAGCATACCTCTGCTGAAAAGGACCTGGGAGTACTGGTAGATAGAAAGCTGGACATCATCCGGCAGTGTGCTCTCGCAGCTCAGAAAGCCAGCCTGTGTCCTGGGCTGCATCAAAAGAAGCATGGCCAGCAGGTTGAGGGATGTGATCCTACCCCTCTATTCTGTGATGTTGAGGCCTCACCTGGAGTACTGTGTCCAGATGTGGAGTCCTCAGTACAGGAGAGACATAGACCTGTTGGAGCGCGTCCCAAGAAGGGCCACAAAAATGATCCAAGGAATGGAACACTTCTCCTAGGAGGACTGGCTGAGAGAGCTGTACCTCTTCAGCCTGGGGAAGAGAAGGCTCCAGGGAGAACTGATAGTGGCCTTTCAGTATCTAAAGGGGAGCTACAGGAAAGAAGGGGACGGAATCTTTTGCAGTGACTATGGTGACAGGACAAGGTGAAATCGTTTCAAACTTAGGGTAGATTTAGACTGGATGTAAGGAAAAAGTCTTTTGCAGTGAGGGTAGTGAGACACTGAAACAGGTTGCCCAGGGATGTGGTTGATGCCCCATCCCTGGAGACTTTCAATGTGTGGCTGCACAAGGCTGTGAGCACCCTGATCTAGCTGTCAGTGACCCTGTTCACTGCAGGGCAGTTGCCAATATAACCTTTAAAGGTCCCTTCCAACTCTAAGGATTCTATCATTGTATGAAATACTTCCTTATTGTAGAATAATATAATATTCTACATTTTTTTCACATGTAGTGTTGTTTTTTTTGTTTGTTTATAGTTATCACTGGCAATTCATAGTTTGCAGTTCTTGGTGTCTCAAAGGAAACATTTTCTCTTTTGAATGAAGATTGTACAAAATGGTGAATTTCTAAAACAATTTTGAGAGCAGGAATACCTATATTTATTATGATTAGTTTCTCAAAAGGGTGCACAGTAGGTTGCTAATGTAAAGTGTGATTGCAGGGCTAAACAAAATGTATCGTTTAAATTTTAAAATTGTCCATGCCTACTGCTGTTGAGTTTTATGAATGCATTTTAGAATAAGAAACAACATCAACTTTAAATTATTATTACTAATTTTTATATTGTAAAGCTTTACAGCTGCTAAAGAAATACATGGAATTCTCACATCCTTCAAGTCAATAGTTTTGATTTGTATTAATTTCCATTTTACCATATTTTTAATGTTTAAAGTAAGGGTTAAAAACCTTTTCAATATAGATTTTTGTTTTATTTGATAAATGCAGAGGAAGTTGCTAATGCATATTAATTCCTTTTAATAATAGTCACAGTTCTGTATCATGTTCTTATCTAATTCACAGTTCAGAGAGGTGTTTTGTCCTTTACTTGACAATAAATGAGATTTTAGAGTAGAAAATTCATCCATTAATACTTTTTGTTATGAAACCCACTGTTTTTCACGAGTTAGTTATCAAGTGTATTAATAAGTATCTGTCAAATGAGTTGAAAGTGAAATTAAATCCGTAGTGTCACAAGCATCATTTCAGTAGTGCAGTCACAGCGTACTCCTGTAAGCTTCCTAGTCAGCTTTTGATCCACAGATTGCAATATGCAGTATCTTCATACTTTACTTAAAACAGTAATTTTTTAAGCTTAATGGAGCATTTAAGGTTTCTAGCTCCAGTTTTTAATCAATAGGAAGTTGTCCTTTGTGTGTTCTAAATGACTACAGTTTTTAAAGCCTAGTCTTTCCAGTCTGTTAATTGGAAAGTGAAATGGAAAATCAAAACTTTGGACCCAGGAGAAAGAACTACAGTTTCTGCATTCATATTTTTAGCTGTGAATTGCTAGTAACTCAACTGTGCAGTGTACAGAGTTATGTTTATATCATATACACTGGTGCACAAAAGCAAGTGTTTGCCTTGATGAGTTACTATATAACAAATAATTATTTAGTCCAAACTCCGTGTTAATTTTATCTTCTTTCACTATACAGGGCAATATCAAAGGGAAAAAAATCAAAGGAAAAAAGTCTTATCAACAAGTAAGGAATTATTAGAACAGAGGGAAAAAAAAAGGCAATGAGGATCAATGAAACCAGTTGTATCCTTGTAATGTTAATAAGAAATAAGCACTCATTGCTTGCTGTAAGCTGTTACAGAATGGAAACAGCGGCTCAGATAGTGTGCTATTGTATAGCTGTTTCTCATCACACCATTGCTGGACTCCTGTACCAAGTCCAACATTTTCACTCACAGGAGGAAATCACCTCAAAATGGAGACAGAGCTTACTTGCAGTTTAGGGATTGTTACACTGTCTCCTTTTCTCCTGCCATTCAGTATGGTCATTGCAGGACTGAATTAGCCATTTAGTCATAGTATCCTTATTCAGATTCCCACTTGTTTGTTTTCCATCATGGCTTCTAGGATATAATATAGCTGTGATATTCACAATTGCAAATAGGAGCCTGGAAGTTTATCGGCTGTTAGCATGGTAGTTGCAGCCTGAGTAAAAAGGCAGCTTGGAATAGAAGCTGTAAAAAGATAAGGAATGTTTCATACATCTCTACAGCGTTTTCACTGACATTCAGTGTGATTTTATATGTATTCTCTCAAACATTGTGGTAGGTTATGCACAAAATACGTGAACTTCTGAGGTTAAAAAAAAAGTCTTTGACTTGCCGTTACTATTTCAGTCTCATCAGTTTATTGAATAAATTTATCTTACTGAAAGACTCAGTTGATTTTTCTTATGTATAAACATCTTTGTCAAAAGAAAAAGGTTAATTTCTCAGGACCTTAACATTTAGATTATTATCTTCCATTAAGGTTGTGATGCTGTTTTTCTATTTTTTTCTTATCTTACTTCCTCTGCTCAAATTTATTGCTTCATTGTCAACTGTAATTTTGTTATATTGATAGAAACTTTCTTGAATAAAAACATGTATCTTCTCTGTTTTTTTGTTTTCCTTGACCTTCCTAATCAAAGGTTTAACTTCTTCTCTTAACCTGTAAATATTTCATCTTTAATACCTCAGTCCCTGTTTGCTTACCAGGAACATAGCATTTACCTGAATGGATAGCCATGGAATCCTTCCATTTAATTTCCCTACCTGATGGAAAAGATAGAGAAAAAATGCGTATCAAATGCAGTCTTCTTAATGATAATCAGACTTCTACGTTTATCACTTACATGAATATATTTTAACTTTTGCTGCTGTATATGTTTACATTTGTAACAATATCAGACTTTTTATTTTTTATTTTTTTTCCTCTTTATTATATTTTGTCTGAAAAAAGTATGTTAAAGGTTTAAGCCCTCAACACTCAACTCATAGTATTATTGGACTGACTGTTTTCTGAAGTGTAGTTATCTTCACTGAGATGTGGACACAAATGAGACAGAATCCTGTCTTTTAATTTTTTTTTTTTGAGAAAATATTACTAAGATATTGTTTTATTTCATTATTTATTAATTTCTTGTCTAACTTCATTTTTTAGCTTAAGGAAATAAAAAACGGGGCTGTATTGCAGTGTGTGAAAGAAAAATTCATGGAAATACAAGACTTTTTAAATCCATCAGCTATAAAGAGATTTTTATCAAAGTAGAATTTTGTTAATAAGGTTAGCTTTACAGGTAGGAGACTTTTAAGGCCACTGGGATGGAAGAAAACAAATCGAAAATGCTGCATTGTCTGATTTGTTGGCAAGAAGGTATGAAGATCTGCCAAGAAATGGGTCTGAAAAAGATGTTTGTTCTCATTGTGCTTTAAAGCTGATAACCATACTAAAAGTGAACATTTTCTTGTCAAGAAAGTGCTTTTAATTAAAAAAATAAAAGTGTCTGAGAAATACATTTTCTTAATGCTTCCACTGCAAACAATACTCAACTCACTTCAAATATGGAACAGTTCTCCAAAATTGGTATTCATACATACAAGCTTTACATTAGTATTCAGTTAAAATCATATCTTGTATAATATTTTATTATATTTTTTTCTTTTGTTTTAGCTACAGATGCAGATGTGAAGAAAGAAAGCCTTTCATCGGTGCAGCAGCTTGGTATTGAAATGACAGTCAGGTACATTAAAATATTTACCCAGTGTGTTTCTAGAATTTGTTTGATTTTCATGAGGTGACTTTAATGCTATTTAATCCTTTAACTCAGTGCTTTATACCATCTAAATCTAAAGATTATCTTTTGAGAAGGTGAATTCTAACTTTCAAAATGAAAAAGCTATTAGTACTAATTAAATTCTCTTTACTTACTATATAGCTTATAATCTTTGATTGTTGCAAAGGCTAATTGTAACTTGTTAGTAAGATTTACTGCTTAATTTATCTTGAGTTATGTTTTGTTTTTTTTTTTTCTCTTCACGTTGCTTCTCTAAAGGGTTCTGTTTAGCTCAGCGTAGTTATATGTCATTAACACTTATTGCTTGACTGGTACTTTGCAGAGCAGTAATGAAGTAAAAAGTTGATGTGTATGTACTTCCACAGATTGTTATCTGTAGCATTAATATTTGAATTCAATGCCAGTAATTACATATAAAAATAGATGGAATTCTAAACAATATACATGAGGAAAGTGAATCATGAAAGCGTATCATTAGAGTTCTTGCTCCTTCCCACCACAATTTCTGAAATTTTAAATGAAATAGAATTTAGGTGAGGAATTCTAACACCGAGTAGAAAATGTTTGGGGTGTGTCCTTCCTAAATGAAGGATAGTAGCTTTTTTTAAACCATTTTTATACCTCTACTGTATCCTGTTTTTGATGATCAGTGCTATGACTTCTTATCTTTTACAGGCCTATTAAATAAGAGTTCTTGTTTACATTTTAAATTTTTTAAAATATATTTAATCTTAATTTCAGTTTTTAACTTTCTGTGTTAGATATGGAAAATATCTGAACTTGCTAAAAGAACATGCTGAAAATGAGCTGTGCTTCGTGTTAATGAATTGTGAACAATTTCTGAAACAACAGCAAAGAACTGTGGTATCCTCACTTCGTATCCTTTCTTAATGGCAGTGGAATTTGAACACACAATTTGGGCTTTCAATGTATGCATAATAAATACTGAATGAACAGAGAAAAGCACAGATTTTAAAATGTTAAAATGCACACTTAACACACTCTATGAAATCTTTTGCCTTCTGTTCCATTTTTTGTTAAAATTCTGCCTCATTTGTTTTTGTTATACTTCTTTCCATCTGTGGTAAGGAGTCTGGAGCAAAACACCTTTGAGCACTAATAAATATTTGTGGTATTTCCACAATATCCACAGTGTTAATGATATTTCCTGTGTAATAATCTGTGCCTGTAACTTGATCAGCAAGAATGTTATGACTTCTGACACTTTTAGATCTACTATGGAACATTGTTTTATTATTAAAAAAAAAAGATAACCCTTTCCAATAAGCTTTTTTCTTCAGGTGTTAGACTTAGATTTCACTATTAAAGTACACTTCAAGCATATTGGTCAGAATATAATTAAACTCTTTTCTGATAGCTTTTCTTTTCTTTTTCTTTTTCCTTGATCTTCACAATTCCCATTTTCCTCCTCTTCCTCCATCATTCTCAGTTCCTGTACTGTAGGCAAACTTGTTTTGATGTAAAGGTTTTGTATTTACAGATTTCTCTTGGGCTTTGTTTTCTTTTGCTAATTTGGTTCAGTTACTTACAGACTGGAAAAAAAGTAGACTACAGGGAAAATAGCTCAAAAATTCTCTTATTTTATCTGTAGAGACAGGTGTGCCTCTAGAAACTGCTTTCTGTGCAGTTGTATTCTCTTGTAACATCTATAACAAACCAGCTCTTAGTTCTGTTTGGACCTGGGGGAGGAGGGCTGCAATTCCTGGGTGGCAATGCAGAGTTCTTTCCTGAGTTCCTTAACTGAGAAAATGCAGGCTGTTTGCAGGGACGCTATGCTGGCTATGACTGGTTTGCATCCTCTGCGTTCCTCATAATGTCAGGGGATGGGAAGAAAACTCTAACCTTTCTTCAGCAATTTTCTCGTCTTCTTGTTTCAGCATTTCTCTGGGTACCAAGACTGCACATGTCTGTAAGAATGTAAAAGCTGATTCTTTCTGAAAGACAACTTTAAAGTTTTTCAAAGGAGACTTCACCAATTTCCTCAAGTGTTTTTTTTTTTTAATTGTATTGCATTATGTTTTCATTAAAGCTCTCTAGCTGAATGTGTGACATAAAAAAAATTCTCAGAAAAATATAGATTTGACATTTGCTTAAATGGTTGTTGGAAAGAGGTGAAATAACAGGTGGATGGATGGCCAATGTTACTGAATTTTAAAGATGACAGTAAAATAAACCTTGTTAGTACCATTAAATGCTGTGTGAAGGCTACGTGACCTTTTTGTGTGTGTGAATGACCTTTTTTTTTATCAGTGTGCAAGTTCATCCATTAGTTTTTTCAGTAAAACCCAATTTTATGGATGAAACCACTAAAATGTATTTAGTTACTTTGAAAAATTGTTACTGCCCAAATTCTGAATGCCTCACAATTTGAAATTATTAGCATTTTGAATCAAATTTGTAGTATAGGCACCATGATTTTAGTATTTGATAAGATGTGGCATCATCTATGTAAAACAAAACCCTTTCAGCTTGGCTTTGTGCATTGTCACATTGGCTTGAGTATTTTGACCATAAACTACAAAATACGTGTTATCTGTGAGTTCTAGATTTTGCATCTTTTCTATATGCAGTACTCTGTGAATGCAAATTGGTCAGTCTTTTCATGGGAAATGACTTGTATTGGTCCACTCACAGTGCTGAGTCCAGTCTTTAAGCTGTTCAACACAATGCAGTTTTGCTCCATTACGTGAATATAGTTGTGCTGTATGTCATTAGTACTAAGAACTTGTCTTCTTCCGTACAAGAACTAAGCAGCATTGCAGGGTTGCTGCATTCATTCTCAATACCTAAATGATGTCTCTTTCACAATATATCTTGAAGAAACAAAGAGAAAATTGAATTATTAACCTATTTGCATAATTTCCACAATGTAAATTAAAATAAAATGCCAAAACATGAATGATAAATTATTCAGCCATTAGGCTGTAATGTTGCCTGCCTCAGGAAGGTGGAACATCCAAAGGATGTACATTAACCTTGCATTTAGCCAAAGATTCGTTTGCTAGAAACCAAACACTGACATCCGTATGGCTAACCTCTGTTCCTTTTGTAGCACAAAACAGATTTTCACTTACCCCAGCTGTGCTTATTGAAAAAAAAGCATGCCTGTAGGAATCAACTTTAAATACCATAGAACTTCCACTTTTTATCCACCAGTAAAAGGCCAAAAAATCCAATAAAAATTAGTATTTGTTTAAAATATAGTAACATTTTCTCCATCCCTTCTTTGAAAATTAAAGCGTACATGCAGTAAAGACTTAAATTGCTAATGCAAACAAGTAGTCAAGATGTATAACAGTTTCTAGCCTCAGATTTTCCTTAGTTTAACAACATTTTTCTAGCTGGTAATACCACCTATTTCTGTTTTTGCTTATTTTATTTCTTATCTCTCAAATAATTGAGAGGACTTATCTTACAAGTAATTTTATATGTTCTTATGTATTGTTCTCAGAAAGGTATTTTACAATTACACATTTCTGTGATTTGATCTTTTTCCTCAACGTTGTTGTTGTTAATTAGATGCACCTGCCTATTACCACAGTGGAATCTGGCATCCATCCAGTCTACTTTTGCAGTGCCCACCACATTGAGATGTTGCTGAAAGCTGAGTTGCCACTTGTCTTTTCTGCCTTCCACATGTCTGGTTTCTCTCCATCCCAGGTAAATGATTAAATATCAGGGTATCATCAACTTCTTGGATTAAATCCACAAAATCAAAGAAATTCAGTGCTGAAGTTGGAACTATTGTGTTTTCTTCTATACAGCACTTTTGTGGTGTTTACAATACAGCATGAGAGAATGTTGAATGCATAGTGACTTAGAGTACTTTAACAGAGAGCTTTGTTTAGAGTATTTTAAAAGAGAGCTTATTTCTGTTCCAAAGTAAGAAAAATATGATAGTGAAACACTATTCGAGTCTGTGATTTAAAAATAAACAAAGTGATTCTTGGTCTCTTCTGTATTTTCATCCCTTTTCCTATTATAAGTAGGTTAATGTTACAGAGAAAAAGACTGTAGTATAGAAAAGTTAGGAGATAATGCTGATTAATTATCCAGACTAAATGTCTAGAATGATTTAATTTTATATAATTTCGTTCTCATCTAGATTTGTCTACAATGGATAACTCAGTGTTTCTGGAACTACATGGACTGGAGTGAGATCTGTCATTATATCGCTACATGTATTTTCCTTGGTCCTGACTACCAGGTTTATATGTGTATTTCTGTGTTCAGACACCTACAGCAAGACATCCTGAAGCATACTGAAGCCCAAGATCTCCAGGTTTTTCTTAAAGTAAGGATTTCTTTTTGATTTTTTTTTTCCAGTTGCTGAAGGGAATATCTCTGTACTGAAAATGAATATGCTTCTTAATCTAAAGCAGTTATTTTCTGCCTATTTCTTAAATAATATTGAAAGAATCAAGATAAGCTAAGCTGCATTGGCGAAAGCAGTTGTTAAACCAGGAGTGAAAAAAAAAGCTGAATATACAGAGAGAGAACCATTCTGCTTTTTTAATGTGACATGTAGATTCACATACAGAATGTAGTAAAAGAAATTGCTTATGTTCTGAATGGCACAAGACTCCATACGTTTCCTACAGATAACTAATATGGCTGAGAAAGGAGGTTCTCCATCTCCCGCGAGCAATATTGTCACTTACTGAATGAAGTAATTCATAAAGTTAGTGTCTTCACTAGTATAACTACTGTATTTTGAAGTTTCCCTTTTATTGTCATCACAGTAGCTGACAGAAGTCTTCTTCCCGAGATATTCTTAGTTTTTCTGACCTTTTTGTTTTTTTCTCCAGTTAAAATTATTTTAAGAGCTATGTCTCTGCATCATAGTCTTCTGACTAGCTTACATCAGACTTTTATGTTTTTAAATATTGAGTGGTATTAAGGTACTTGAATGCATCTGGAAGAGGGCAACAAAGCTCGTGACAGGGCTGGATGGTATGTCCTGTGAGGAGAGGCTGAGGACATTGGTTGTCCAGTCTGGAGAAGAGGAGGCCAAGAGGTGACCTCACTTTTCTCTGCAGCTCCCTGAGGTGGGGAAGCAGAGGGAGGTGCTGTGCTCTGTTCCTGGTCACAGATCAGGGCAGGAACAGCAGAAAGCTGAGCCAGGTGAGGTTTAGGGAGGAAACTTCTTTATCATGAGGATGGTGAATACTGGAACAGGCTTCCTAGAGAAGTGGTTGATGCCCCATGCCTGTTCATGTTCAGGAGGCATTTGGACAGTGCCCTCAGTAATGTGCCTGAACTGGTTGGGCAGTTGGACTGTGATTTTTGTAGATCCTTTCCAACAGAACTATTTTGGATATGAATAATACATCAATGAAGTCATTTTCTTAAAAAAAACTCATAATACTCATCATATTATACTCATATAATAGTACATGTACTGATGAGTACATCATTCTGTGTGACTGTTTTTGATCAATACACGAGCTTAAAAACAACTTAATCCTGTTGGCATTAACCAGCATAGTTGATGTAAATTATATAATACAATTTGCACGCTGTCACCGACACTGTGAACAGGCTAGAGATTTGTTATGGTGCTGTTAAATTAATGAGAAGTACTCTGTATTAATGTAGTACTGGAGTATTTGCAATTCATTGAGAGAACTGCAGAAAAAGAGGAGTTAATGATATACTTTCATTATACTCTTGCTTTTGATAGCTCTTAATTTATTTCAAGAAGAAAAAGTTACTCTGTCATTTTATTCAATTCCAGATGTAGTTTGTGCTTCAATATGGGTTTACCTGGGTTTAGTACTTGCAAAGGCATTAGTCAACTATCCTTTTGTTGAAATAGGCAAATTTAGGTTTGAGTCTTAGCCTGTAGTTTCTCAGCACAACATTCAAATGTTGATTACGCTAGTGGAGCAATTCCCTCCAAAGTGGAAATTTAAACTGCTCTAAGAACATAAACCACGTTTCAAAATAGAAGAAAAAACAAGAAAGCCCCTTGAATATTAATTTTATGTTTTCTTAAGCAATTTCATAGCTTGAACTTCATACTAACAGTGATCATTTGCTCTATGAACAAGTCCAGGAACTTAAAAAAAATTACTATCAGTTAAGTGTTTCACATGCATTATATGTCATGAAAAGATGATTTGACAGCAGTTCACCTTTGTTGCTATTACCTAATGAGTGGAATCATAGAATCATACAATCATAGAATCATTAAGGCTGGAAAAGGCCTTCAAGACCATCCAGTCCAGCTGTCCACCTGCCACTAATATTGCTCACTAAACCACGTTCCTTAGTACCACATCTACACAATTCTTGAACACTCCAGGGACAGTGACTCAACCACCTTGCCTGGGCAGCCCGTCCCAGTGCCTGACCATTCTTTCAGAGAAGAAGAGCTAGTTACAGCTAGCTAGTAAAATTAAAAACTAGTCTTTTCTTTTTAAAATATAAAGATACTTTCATTTGCACTTAAAGAAATTGGAGACGACTTTGCTGTCAATTCAGATGATGTTATAGCTGAGACTTGAAAGAGTGAATGTTTTTAACGTGTTCTCCTGGTGACAAAACACAGACAAAAAACTCTCAAAGATCATCTTCTGTTACTCTGTATTTTGCCTTTCCTCTGTGCCAAGAAGAAAGTAGAAGTAATGAGTTGTCAATGAACACATTTTTCTCTTTTCTCGGTTTGTCTATTGGCTGGGATGGGATACTGGCAGTTCTGATCCTTCTGAGATACCTTGAAGTTTCCACATTAACTGAATTTTAAATTTATTGCTTGTCCTTTTTTGAATCCTTTCCTGAAATGATGAAAGTGGAAAGCTAATTTCCACATATGAACCAAGAACTCTGTAACCTGCTGCCTCAATATGCCCATCTTGACTATCTTGTCAAGCAGAAGTGCTTATCCTGTTTTACTTAGCATTCATCTTCATTATTGCTTATAAAAATAGTACATAGTGTTACTTTCCTGGCTTTATTGAGAACTTAATTGGATACAAAAGTCATACTAATAAACTTCTGTGCAGGTATAAAAGTCTTTAAAAATATTATGCTAGTACCTGACTTTGCTTTTTTAAAGCTCACTTTGTTTTCATTACAAATCATCATATCTCATGATCTCCAAAAATGAGATGAACAACGTTTGTTACCAAGAGGTTAATTGGAAAGTACTGTCAGAGAGTGGATATCCTTAATTTCTAAATTAAATGTATTAAAATGCATGTATTGTACTGTGAGCAGTACAAAATTAACTCTCTTTAGCAGCCTGTAATTCTTTAAATTTTAATCATGCATCTTTTTTCTGAGGTAATTTTTTGTGTGTATTTGTGCAGGAAGAAGCACTCCATGGATTTCGAGTGACTGATTATCTAGAATACATGGAAAGCTTGGAGGTGATCTACAGACCAGTGCTGCTGAAAGACATGAGGAACATCACCGTGCAGAATAGATAGATCAAGCATGACAGATTCTTTAGCTTTGGTTACATTCTGTAAAAGATGTTGATTATTTCGTATAAAAACCTGCAGTAAAATAAGTCAGGCTATGTATATGTACATCCTGTAAAATAAGTAGGGTTTTCAGAATATAGTTCTTACAAAAGGTCTTCATTGAAATTGGATTACCTAAAAATACAGTATTTTTCCAGACTGATCATATGCATAGCCTCATTTTTATTTGGCGTAAAGCAGATTCAGAACCCACCTGTGGATTGTTGAAATGTCTTCCTTGAAATGCCTAGAACCTGTTTCCAAATCATTGCATTACTGTCATATTCATGCAGCACAGTCCTAAAGCCTCTATATTTTGTACAGGTCTGACAAACTGATTTTTTTTTAGAAGCAAGTGTTAGTGCATAATTTATATGCATGAGAAGTGAACAAATGAAAAATAAATTCCCTGTACAGAGCTCTTTTGACCTTGTGGATATCGTTGAGAAAGTGGAGTGATCAAATGCATGGAATGAAAGAAGACTGATAATTCTGCCTTACACTTTCTACCAGTGTAGGTAAAATTTTAACATTGTTGAAGTTGACTGAATTTCAGAAGAAACATGGTTTTCTTTAAGAACACTGTATCCCATTTGCTCTAGGAAAGGCAGCTAAGTAAACATTCTAACAGCTTTCTTTTCTGTATTACATTATGTCACTGTTAAGCATTATTTAAGAAATTAAGAAAATTAAGAAATGTAAGTATTTGTGCACCAATTAGTAGTTGTTTTCTGAATCCAAATTTCAAAGCACCAAACATGATGTTGAGTGAATAAATATATCTGTCAAATTAATAAATAGCATTGGTTTTGATTGAAATTCCTTCAGCATTTACAAGTAGGTTTAGGTCGTACATGGAAAATAATACAGTATAATATCATCCTATAACCGTTTATCATTTTTCATACGGTCATGCCCTGTTCCATGTCCACCACCATCAAGTGAAGAACCTTCACTTAACCCCCACCTGCCCATCCCCTGACGCAGCTCCATGCCGTTCCCTCAGGTCCTGACCCTGACACAGAGAGCAGAGCTCAGCACTGCCCCTCCGTTCCCTGTGAGGAGCTGCAGCCACCATGAGCGCTTCCCTCAGCCTCTTCTGCTCTGGGCTAAGCAAACAAAAGGACCTCAGCTGCT
The DNA here is from genome assembly GCF_002078875.1 of Numida meleagris. Taxonomy (NCBI): domain Eukaryota; kingdom Metazoa; phylum Chordata; class Aves; order Galliformes; family Numididae; genus Numida; species Numida meleagris. Next base: position 61,679,167 of record NC_034411.1, read on the forward strand.
CTTCTTACACCTTGCCCTCCAGACCCTTCCCCACCTTCACAGCCCTCCTTTGGTCATTCTCTGATAGTTTTATGTCCTTATGTTGTGGTACCCAAACCTGCATCCAGTGCTCAAGGTGTGGCCACACAGTGCAGAGCAGAGGGGACAACCTCTCCCCTCGCCCGGTGGCAGTGCTGGGCCTGGTGCGCTCCAGGGTACAGCTGGCTTTTTGGGCTGCCAGAGCCCACGTTCAGCTTGCTGTCAGCCTGCAATACTACACAGTATCTTAAAAGTAAAATAAAAAAACACACATATTCACGCTGGAACTTAAAATAACCTGGATGCTGAGTATTACTGTATCAAAAGAACTGCACAAACACCTTTCAAAATACAGAGCTGCCTCAAATTTCAGAAATTTATCAGATTAATAGTCTACCATTTAAGTAAGTGGTTGCAGTTAGTTATATCCAAAATAACCAATCCTTTCATGTTCCATAATTAAACCAGAGATCAAAATCACTGATTTTGCAGTGAACTGCTATTAACTCTTGACTTCATTTTAATGTAAAGCTGAAGATGGATCAAATATGTTACATCAGGAACTTAAAAGCCAAAGGAACGCGCATCAGTCTCATTCCAACTTGCCCATAAATGCTCAGCACAATAGAAAGAAAGGAAGGAAGAAAAAGAAAAAAAAGAAAAAGAGAGGAGGAAAGAAAAAAGGGAAGAAAGAAAGAAAAAGAAAGAAGAAAAAGAAAGAAAGAAAACATATCTTCAGTTGGATTCCAAGTTGAGCTCCCCATCTCTCCCCCAGTTGCTGTGCAGAATGCAGTTGCTATTATTGAAGAAGGGCTGGTTGTACAGTAATTGCTACGTGTTCAAAGTAACATAGCTCACTGAGCTTTGTGCCACATCTCTTTAGGCTTCACTGGGACATCACTGTGTCATGAATACCCACCCTTCTGGAGAACTTCAAGTTTAATGAGATCAGGACCACATAGACGGCATGGAATCAAATGCCCTAGTGCTTTAATGTGGTTATTTATGTCCCAGCAAGGGGAGGTGATCAGGGCAGTGTGCAGTAAAGCCTTTCCCTGGAAAACACTACACCACAGTTTTCTGCAAGGAAGTAAATAAAGTGTTATTTCTCTCACTTAATCTAGAATACTTACTGAATTTCACATGTTGATTTTAAATGTTTTAAGAAGCATATTAATTTTCAGTAGAGAAATCTTTGCTTCCCTTTAGCAACTGAAAAAGTAAATCAAAAAGAAATCCTTACTTCTCTGAAAAACCTGGAGATCTTGAGCTTCAGTGTGCTTCAGGATGTCTTGCTGTAGGTGTTTGAATAGAGAAATACATATATACAGCTGATAAACAGGATCAAGAAAAATATATGTCGCAATGTAATGACTGGAGTCATTCCAGTCCATATAATTCCAGAAACACCAAGTTATCCATTGTTGACATCAATTCCTTTATCAGCAGCTGATATTTATCAGGAAATACAGCTTCTATGCTACACATTTTGGATAACCCTGGGACTCTTAACAGCTAAATACCTGCCATTTTGTATTCTTCATCCCCCAGCAAAGAGAGAGGCTCTCCAGAGCTGACCCTCAATATCAAAGAGTTTCATCAATACTGCATTCCATCAATGCAAAAAGGTACACTACACAATAATCAGGAAGATGAGTTGAATACAAATATAAAGCCCCACAGCCCGAGCATTGAGTGCTGCTACTGACAAGAGCACTTTTACATTGCCTCCAGCAATTCAGTCAGGGGCAGTTTCTCCATCTGCAAAACAGCTACAGTAGCATACAGTCCATGAAGGAGCAGAAATGATTAATTAGAGAGTATTTGTAAAGCATTTAGTGCATGAAAATTCTGTGTAAATGCTAAATATTAGTACCTGATAATAACAAAATTCTATTCTGCCCTATAAGAAACAGAATATCAGCCATTAGTATCTCCTTTGGATCAAGGACAGTCTAAAGACAAGTGACCATTTTAGAAACAGATATCTGAAAACAAGCTGATGCCATATTACTTTTGGTTTGAAGACCCTCTCACCCAGCCTTGCTGGCTTATAAATACTTGTAAATTTCTCTCTATACTCAACTACATATTTTTTTTTTCAGGGAAATAAACACAGGAAAAATGTAAAATAAATAGCTTACATCTGTATCTGTAAGCCTACTAAGATGCTGACATTTTTTGTCTCTACATCTACATGTATTTTTCCAGTTTCTTTTTCTCTTCTTTCCATCTTTATCATATTTACCCCTCAGCCTTTTTTCCCCTCTTTGTTTTTAGATTTCATTGTCTCCAATCTTTAAAGTGCCCCCAATCTAGGCACTAAAGGATAAGTGTTTTCGTGCTTGTACCTAACAAACAAGCAAAACAAAACATGATTTAAAGGAAACAATAAGAATAAAGACGGGAACACTAAATAAAACCACAATTTGGAAAAGTTGAGAAGCCAGCTGCAGGCTAACACAGGACCCCAAATAAGCTATCAGCTGTCCTGACCTGGTCTCCTACTGCAGGGAGCTAGCGATGTACTGCTGTGTCTGCTTCTTGCACCCTGCTAAGCATGAGCTGGGATGCCATACTGAATTGAAACATCTGCATTAAGCTTAAGAGACATTTCCAGACCACCTCCTTCTGCCACTTCTGCAGCATGACTCAGCCATTTGGGATTAAATCAGTACTGTGCAGAAAAAAATTTCACTAGCTCATGTCTGTCATGATGCCTTTCGACAGTTACTTTACTTCTGAAAACTCTGAGCATCTATTATCTAAAAAATGCAAGTCATGCTCACCTGGTTCTGTAAAGATGACAGATCTGTAGGTGGAAGTAGTTAGCCTCCTAATTGCCATATATTGCGTTCATGCCACAAGGGGATTATCAGAAGTGGAAGTAACTAAAAGAGAAAAAACACTGTTTGCATTTAGTAGGAAAAAATATCTAGATCGAAGTCAGGACAGATACACTCTGAACTCCATTTTTCATTGTTTTAATATGTCCAACTCAAACAGCCACTAAGTCAAGAGATAAGCAGTCTCAACTTCTCTAAATCAATTTGTTGTTGTCTTAATGTCCAGGTAATCCATAGCAATATTGCGTTAATTTCAAAATAAGCTAAATTTGGTTAACATTAAGCTCAGGTTATGGCAGGTCCCTCCTTCATTAGATTGAGTTAGAGCAGCTGCTTCCTTGGGAAGAAATCTGTGGGTCTACCAAGATGTGAGAAAAAAACATATTAACAGATATTGTTACTAAAAAACAACCACTGAAAGCAATTATTTCAAACTACATTTCCTAAGGAAACAGGAGGCTCATCAGGCTCATCCATCTGCCCAGGGCAAGGACACCTAACAGGAATTGCACCAGCAGAAACTGAAATGTAACCAGTGATTTGGGAGGAATTCACCCTCTTTCACAACATTTCCAGATGACCCAAAAACTGATGGAGTGGTAAATAAAATCTGAGACAAGTAGGTCATGGAGATTTATCTGGGTCACTTGGTGAAACAGGCTAATTAGGATGCACGCATCTTAATATAGCCAACTGCCAGACCGTACATCAACCAGAATTAGCACCAGGATTAAGCATGAAGGACTTTGTTGTGAAAGGCAGGGACAAATTCACTATTCCAAGTTTCACTTCCTAAGATACACAGTAAGTTAACTCCACGACAGCTGATCTTTCTTGTTTCTAAAATATATTTTTTAAAAAACTACATTCATTTAGTATCAAATGGGATATGATATTTTCCAGTTTTCTTTGGTGCATTTTGGGCAAATAACAACAACAGAAGATTTAGAAATGGACAAAACTGAGGTAGAATAGGAAAAGGAAAGGGGAAGGAAAGGGGAAGGGAAGGATATAACAGTGGACAGTAACGACAGAAAACATTTCAAATTATAATATATCCCACACTGGGCTACAACTGTAGGTACAATTTTAACTACTCTGAGCAGACAGAAAATCAAAACTTGTTTGAAACATAACATCATTATATTAGTGTCAGGAGAAGCAACAAGCATTTATTTGCTGTAAGGAAGTCATTTGCTGAGCTGCAACATTTGTACCATTTCTGCAAATCAGTGAATTATATTCATGACACTATTTCTGGCATTTTATCCATTAACTGACCACACATAAATAGACAAAGGTGCAACTCTTACTTCAAAGCTAGATCATTCCACCTAGTTTCCAATTATTTAAAATGCTGTTTCCAGACACATAGAGCATGTGCTTTAGGATTCCACTTTTGATCAAATTCTAAGTTAACACAGAGCAAGGCTTTTAATTTCAGATCATAAATGAGGTATCAGTTTTGTTGCTTCAGCTCACAAGGGCTGTTGAAAAAGAGTCAAATACTGAGGAGACTGACAGGAAAAACCCACCTTCCCTGTTCATACAATACCTACCAACCAGTAAATTAAAGAAGCATAATGCAGTTTGATTCTGTACCAGTAGAAAAAGAAATTCTTGAAGCATAAATACAAATGTACTTGTGCACAGGGAGGAATCAGCATGGTTTGAAAAATTAGTTTAGATGGGGTTAAATTGGGCACTGACACTTGACTAATATATGATCAGGCTTGTCTCCTGCTTAGAAATAGAACAAGACAAGGAGAACACATGAAATTACCCTAGAACAATGAATGGGGAAAGCAGGCATTTCTATGGTAGATTTTTAAAGAAATAAACATAGCAAAACCAAAAAACCTCAAATGAAAATTAACCATGTGAAAGAAATCAATGTTTTTTGTTTGTTTGTTTGTTTGTTTTCTCACAAAAGCTTTTATCTGATCTTGGTATTTCCCGTGTTCTAAGTCAGAGAACATTATGGTATCATATTCATCCATTTTGTGGGAACTAGCTGCATTTAAAATGGACTCTGCTTTAAAAATGTTTCTTTAAATTAATACAGACATTCATAAGCCAACACAAGGATCTATATATATGACAGCATCCCTCTGCACTATGTCTGCATGTAAGGTCACTGCTGTAAGAAAGTAATATTTCTAGTAAAACAGGATGGAGGGTCTAACCATGCTGGTAAAGAGAACATTAATTGAAAGGAGAAGGAGGGCTGAATAACAAAATCCATATGTCAGCTGTTCTCTAGAGTTGAAGATAAAAGGTTCAAGCAAAGCAGTAAAAGAGATGAAAAAAAGAGAATGAAATCATTTAACTAATTGGGCCCATTTTGTCATATTTGCATTCATCCAATTGAATTTCCCTCTCCTCTAAATTCTTGGTAATTCCATGAAATGTACTTTATCTAAACAATCAAGACAACATCCTGCAGCACAATTTTCATTCAGAATTCTTTCTTAGATTAACCTCTTCTTGGTTTGTAAGATCTCATGTTGTGAACAACCCAGTATACTGCCACAGGTTATGTCACGGACCTCCTAACTGCAGCTTTCATGTTCAAATGAGCTTATTCCCCACTTCGATTCCAGATGGCATTTAGTTGTGATTTTTTTTCTCTACTTTGCTCTATCTCTAAATAAACAAAGAAAGGCTTCTTGTTAGAAAATAGGAAACCAAGGTTTGGAATAAATAGTTTTGGCAAGGAATTTCTTCTGAGGGAAATTATGTACCCACAAAGCCAGCTGGACCATCTGTCTAAACCACTTTGGAGTCATTCACATACTGTTAGGAAATTCATTTTGTACATATCATGGAGGCAAGGGGAAACCATGGTCTTTTCTAGATACCTCAAACTTCTTGGACTCCCAGGAAAATAAAATGTAATGAGTTTTCAGCCAAATCATTTGGAGTCAAACTGCATCATCTCTTACTGAAATTCATCTTATATCTTGAATAACTGTCATCACCTTCAACATGCAGCAGACTTGAAGCTTCCAGACCATCCTGCACTGCAGGAGTGGTGGAATCTCAGCATCATGCATGGCAGCAACTCATCTGGATTTATTGTATTTATTGTGCAGTGCTGCTACAGACGGCACTGTGTTTTTTCTCAGTGCCAGCTGCTTTTCATCAGAGCTTCAAGCAGCTGCTGACAACATCATGCAATACTGACATGCTATGCTGAAGAGCATCATCTTCCATCTGCAAGCTGCTATCTCTACTGGCCTCAAAGTAACACTATATTGTGATACATCATTACCTTTAACAAATAACTTTTTTATTATTATTAGTATCAGAACAAGTGGCCTGTTAAGATCCATGGTTTTCTCCTAATAGAGTTGAATGTTAGGTAAAGTTTCTAGTCAGATTCCAATATGGAGAATGAGAGCTCATAAAATTCAGCAGAAGTTTTAGCAAACATACTGTGATCACTTGTGAGGTGACTGTGTAGTTTGATAGATTGCAATTATTATCAGTTAAATGTTCAATTCTTTCCACAAAGTAATCAGCCAACAAAATTGAGCTCATTATGCAAATGCAGACAGTGAACACTGTGTGCACAGTGGTGTAGCAAAGATGCTGCGTTGGCAGCAAGATTCTTAAGGTACTGAGAGAAACCAGAATTTAAAACAGTAAATGTAATAATAAAAAACAATTAGAGGAAGTGTAAACATTAGGTCTGAGACTAAGAAATTAGAAAAGAAATAACTATCAAATTAGTATGCCAGCATGAAATTGGAAAGCAAGGCCCTTCATAAAATAATCAGAGCACAACAAGGACAAACAGAATTTAAATTTGCAGTCCCGGTGGATAGGAAAGTATCACCCACTGGCAAGAAAAAATCCATGCCAAGGGGTATATGAAATAAGCAGAGCTCTCACCCTCCTGTAGAAGAGCATCTTCTGTGCAATGCTGTCTTGTGTTTATGCAGCTGACAGTTGCTCGATAGAACCATTTTGATAAAATTGACAGTGTGTTGAGCCTCGGGCATCTCTGCAGAAACATCTTAGAATGACGAGTTTTCCGTAAACCCAAGGCAGATATTAAAAACCCTTCTTGGCCCAGCTGAGACAAAGAGCTTCCCTTTCTCCCAGTCTGGCTGCTCTGGGCAACCTCAGCAGGAGCAAAGAAGAAAGTACTCATCTTGTAATATCAGACACTGCTGCCCAGGCTGTAAGCCAGCAAGGCATGGCTTGGTTACTCCTGGGAAGACCTTTAGAGACATGAACACACATGAGGCTGTGCTATGTTAATACGACCTCCAGGCATGAGCGATCATCTCTGTGCACATCTCCACATCAGCTGAGCCAGTTCCAGTCTCATGGACAGCAAGCTCTAAACACCTTCTTACTATATGGAAGTGCTTACATAGTTTCAGGTTTTGGAATAATAAAAAACAAACATACAAACAAAAAGCCACCTCAAAACAAGTTAAAAAAAAAAATCAAATGTAAGTCCCAGCTCTATTCATCTCTTTAGGTAAAGGAATTCCAGCTCCACTACAACAGATACCACATCCTATAAGCTAGCTGAAAGAAACACAACCATTCCAAAGCTTAAGCACCAAATACCTGGCATCCAATTCTCTATAAGGCATTCAAATTGCCATACGCACTTAAGCCTTTCCACACCTTTGGAATGACCTAAGATGCAGACTTTCCAGTGTGGGTGGGTGCCCCAAGCATTTGCTTACTTTCATTTAGATATTCTGATCATTTGCCATACTGCTTTTCAATACAATCTTCTTCGAGTTTTATCCACAAGCAACCAATAATTTATCTCACCTGCTTTTTGCAAAGCACAAAGCAGTACAAAATTTTGACTCATACAGTAGTAAAGAGTTAAATCAGGAGATTTTGTTGCTGAATTCTTTCAAAGAGTGACTAAACTCATCTTGTCACTTTGTTTTCATGCAAGTCTGCAAGAGCTGCCTTTTTTTGTTTTTGTGAATAAGGATCACAGTTTTAGAAATTCTGTTCTGAAATGCAGCAATGCAGTACTCTACCTGGTCTAGAGCTGAACGGTACAATAACACTTAGGCAGCGGAGGACATTCATCAGAGGATTTCACAGTAGAAAATACTAATCAACGTGCCTCACCCACCAAAATATAGGGATTAAGTAGGCGCCCAATTTGGTAAGGAACATTTGCCTTATTGTACATTAGAGTGAAAGCCAAATACAAGATGTAGAACCTGACGTAGCTCAGATGTTTAAGATAATTTATAAAAAATTCCTCTGTAATCCCACTGTTTTTAATTTCTCAAATTTCCCAATAAATACCAAAAATTAACTGATGAGGGAAAGAGGGAAAGTCAATGAACAAACAAAACAGGCAAATAAAAAACCACCACAACAAAAATAAATGTGTCCCTCCCCTGCTCCCCCAATTAAACAGATATGGAGATGGGTAGGATACATTTTCTCACTCTCTTCCAATAAGAGTTTCTGTTCTACCTCTCAGCCAATAGGAAAAAGGTATTTATACTTTACATTTGTGAAGATATGATAATAAAGGCAATTTCCCACAATAACAAAGGAATTAGGATCAAGCTTATGAATTGCTTTGATTGATCTGTCTTTAATACTGTCAAAATCACTGCTGATCTAACCCTGTGGAGACTTCAAGCTCTGGAATTTTAGCTAGGGAGATTTCCAGACTGAATCCAATTCAATTTAAGTCCTTGCTCGAGTCAAAAGATGCAAGCTGCAGCCAAAGCCTTCCTAAAATTTTAAAATTTACACTTTTCCTTACCATAATTCCCAATTCTGTACCATCTTATTCCTAACTCTTAGATGCAATTACAGTTTGCTCACCTGTGGACAAAAGAGGTCATTATGAAAGTAATGCCTCCTATTTATTTCCATGGAAACTACAACAGATATAAGGAGCACAATAATACTATTCCATAGAGCACATTCTCAGCTACCAAACACTGTTTTTCGGAGGAGCTCTCAGACAATGGCTACTACCATTACATGTATAATATTTCTAAAGAAACTCTACGGGTCCATTTTTCACAACAGAAGGCCACTGGTAGCACCCTTCCTGTGTTCACCATAGTTACTTTTTTAACTTTCTCTCTTTTTTTTCATACTGCTTGGGCACATGACACCAGTCCTCATTTGCACTGCTTCAGTTTCCATCAAGGTCACTTTGCCTGTAACACCAGGGTTGATTTAGGCTCACAAAGCCTTGTAGTAATAAGCAGCAGAAATTCACTCATTGAACACCAGAGTCCTCTGGTGTAAACTTTATATCTAATAACTGATCCAAAATTATATTAGCACGTAGATAACTACTTACTTAAGTAGCATTTCTACTCATTTGTTTTCTGCTTAATATCCAGGAGACAGGCAGGAGCATGCAGAACTGTAGTCTGTGTGAGGCTCACAGTAGGGGCTCCATGATGATACATGCTGTTTCTGACATGGGTTCAGCCCTGCTGAGTTTCCTGTGGATCACTTGAAACATGAAAGTCCTTAGTTTTTCTGTAAAATGTCTTTTTGAACCTTTGCCAGATCTGAACTAGATATTTTGCATTTGAAGCTAAGATTTTAAGACTTTGAAAAGCAGAAAGGAAGGCACCCACCACCTCCTATGGAAACCACATCAAGAACGAAGCAATAAGAATATTTTGGTGATCCCTCCCAGAAGTCTGTATAAATTAATACTGCAGTTTCTTCTTGTCTGCTTTCCCCCCACATCTCTCACTCTTCTTCTACAGCAAATGCTAGAAGTTGTTGTTTTCAGTTTTTGCTCCTTCCAACATTCCTTTCATGTGTGTACAGACAGAATTTATTTAATGGTGATATGTGCATGTACATTAGCACAGTACAGAGTTACGGGTCTGAATAATTCTGCATATTATCTTCTGAAGTTTGGCACCAGTAAACTGTAATTTGTCTTGCAGACTTCCAAACACAGTCCAAAAACAACTTCACCTACTTATAGTTAATTTTTGTGTGCTGATACACAATTCTGTTCCTGATTATGTTACCCAAGCCTTCCATACACAGCTTGTCTAAAGATCTAACAGAAAGTTCCTGATTTATATTACCATCTTTCACAATATATAGGAGTTGGACTTGATGATCTTTATGGGTCTCTTCTAATTCTGGATATTCTATGATGAATCTCCAGCAGGAGATTCCTGTTTTCCTCAACACTCTCCAGGATAATCACCTCCTCTCTCATGCCCTTAATCAGCACAGATAAGCCAAAGATTATGCTTTTTTTGTCATGAGCTAAAATCAATCTCTCCAGCTTGCATTTGTGCTGATCAATAAACAGCAGCTGTGTTTATAGTCTGAGGACCTCTCGTGTTGTCCTGTGACTGCACTTTCCAGGCCTTAGTTATCACCCCAGGATTGCCATCTGACATCCTTTAGAACCCTAAAAGATGTTTCCTTCAAGGTAGTTTCCTACAAACTCAGCACACCATAATGATGACTGTTGTATTAGGCGAATAACGGAGCACTCGGCTTGTAACGTGGAAGGCCCTTCCCCATTTTGCTTTCTATTGGTTGGCCTACAGGAGAGGCTGTACTTCTTTGTTTTCATAACAAGGAGTATGACCACTCTATATATGGCTTTTCGGAAGTGAGTGGACAGAGAGGGATATTCAATATGATTGGCCAGGAGCCCGCGTGAGCTTCTGGAACAGTCTAGTAAAAGATAAGAAATACTATATAGTTCTGTAGCTTTTACCAATAAATGCCATTTTGCTGCTCATCATATTGATGTGCTTTGTGCAGTAGCTGGCCAGGACTGGGTATTGGTTCTCTACGTGCAAGGGTAATACGAAAAGAGTCGCCGGAGTTTGGTAACAAATGACTGGTACACACACTTGCTACAGGGCAACTGAATATTCCATATGCTGGAGGAATTCATTAAAATAATTTATATAAATAACATTTCCTTAACGAATCATTAGAAATTACTATGTGAATTCCTTAAGTATGTCTTTTTTTTTTTTCTTTCAGGTTATAACATTCCTCTCCTCTAGAAATACTTGTCCATATATGTTTACTATACTGTCTGGACAAACACTGCTAGTAGGTTTGAGATGTTTTGGCTAGCAATGTTTGTTGTTTCACTAGGAGAATATACTAAGAGTCCCGCTACCTCCAGAAAAAGCACCACACATGGCTATAAACTGGAACTTATCGTGTTTCTTCACACATTGCAGAGGTTGCTTTTCCATATCCACTTTTAAAAATAGAGTAATAGTTCAATGCATCATCTATCAGGACTAAACTTTTACAGAAAACTTCAATTTTATTACTTAAAAGCTGCTTTACTCTAAGGCACATACTTATCATTTATATTGTCATTAAAGTGTGCAAATTTGCAAAGCTAAAATTTCCCCAGCCTATGAGCAGTTAATGGCATTCAGCAACTTTTGATTTGCTGAGCACAGAGTACCTGGAAAGCAGACATGACACTGGTATTTATGTTTCACAAAACACTCAGCAACCAATAGCATTTAACCCTCTCTTACACAGAGTTGAGTGCACCCTGTCACAAGGTTGGTTGGCACAAACGACTCATATGGGAAAATCAGAAGGCTCTTACAATTGGTATCTCACTAGATAACAGTTCTTCTGTTTTAGAAGTATGTTACCAATACAAAATCTTCTGTATTAAGCAAAGCAATACTGGATACACCACAGGAGACCTTAACGCTGTCTACAAAGACAGCCCCAGGGGAGTCATTATACCATCCACTGCCACAGCCCAGTGATTACGGTTCAAGAGGATTCTTTCCCAGCTAATGGATCATGTCAGGTATTGAAATAACATTGACTAGCAAATTGCCTGAAATCCCAGCAGCAGGGGGGCTGTAATGAGAGCAGAAGCTCCTTTGCATTATCAATATTCTTATTCTTCTCCTCTCCTTTCCTTCTTTCCTTTTCCTATGGATATCAGAGCAGTGGAAACTTCTCCCCAGGTATACTCTTGAATGAAAATGGATAGGCTCTTCTTTTAGACTTCATAAGGAACCTACCATTACCAAGTAAGCACTAGTCACCTTCTTCCCCGCCTAGAAAAAGAAAATTCATAAGACAGCTTCAATTCCTCCATTTTTATTTCTCCTTTTTCTTCCCCACTGTCTCCATCCAAATACAAAAAAAAGGTATCTCTCCTAGAGCAAGTTCAGTCCAAGCTAAGTATCCTACCACTGCCATTTTCCATGTGGTGATGGCAAGCTAGAGGCAAGTGAAGGGGATTTAGTCATACTGAGGTGTGTATCAGCCAGCCAGATGTACCTTCACTAGCTAACATCAGACATGAACCTTCAGCAATTGAGAGTTCATTCTGAGTTCACAATGGCCTCTGATAAAGTCAAGATAGTTTTTCCAGCAACTTCAACATCAATAATTCTCCTTTTGTTTCTCCACCTTTATTTTTATGTAAAAGATAAGACTTAGCGGCACACCATGCACATGCTCAGATACAACGTGGAAAGAATAAAGATGTTTCTTGTTTCTCTTTGCCAGCTTAGGGGTTTTTTTTTGTTTGTTTATTTTGGTGTTTTTTTTTTTTAAGTAATAATGGAGGTACTTGCTGTAAGAGGAGCACTAAGAAAATCAGGAAGAAAAAAGGAATAATCATCTTAGTGTTATCACTATCTTATTTTAGCAGTTTGCCAAGGGTTACGCACATAAAGTGATTACAGAACACATTTCAAATCTGCAGCATTACATTTTGCTTCGAACAATCCAAGCAACCTTCACTAATTGCATTGATCGCTAGAAAAATGCAATTCCCAAATTAGCAATGGGATCATTATCAATAATTTTCACCTAAGAAAAGCAAAATCTTGTTCCAATAAAATTAGTTAAAGATCTGAATCATCAGAAAGAATTACTAAGTTATTAACATTCCAGTTTCATTTTACTGCTACTGGCTTTAGCAATAGGTCAGTAACAAAAACAATTTCTTCATTACACAAAAATCAAATAACAAATAAAGCCACACATTAAGTCCTTAATTATTTAGCACAAATTTGTTTTGCTTTATCTGAATGACATTTTTTTGGTTCTCTCTGCTCTACAATGCTGCCTGCAATGATTAGCTTGGTGCTAAGCATCTAGCATACCATACCTGCATGCAGACCAAGGTCAGCTCTGCCAAGGACTGGATTTTTGAAAGCCCCAGATGGTTAGTTCATCACAGGACTTTTAGTGCCATCCTACCTTGAGATTAATATGTACCATGGTGTGGAACAAAATGGTCTACTCTTCTGGCTGTGAAGATGCCTGGTAATCTTACAGCATCTGTGGGTAGGACAAGAAGGAGTTCATGAGCTTCGTCAATGGACTTCATTAATGTTGGCAGTGCAGTTGTCAGGGAAATGGACATTTGGTTCATGCTGATTAGATAAATTGATCATTCTTCAAACTGAGAGCGAGTGACTTGGTGCTTTAGCCTCTTTGAAGCACGTAGGATGATTCTCTGTTCTCTCAGAAATGTGCGAAACAAAATTCCTCTTAAGAGAAGTAAAAGTCATCATCATGAGCTCAGTCTTCTACATAGGGATAAAATATAACTTATTTCTTTTGTTTGACACTGGTCTTGAACAATGGCTTTTTAATACATAACTGACAGGAAATGAGACTCCTTTTACAGTGTCACTGCCACTGAATTGATTTGGTATTGCAGAACAAACATAGACCGCTAAAAAGGCAGATGAGGAAAACAAGTAACTGTTCATATTGTTTTCTCAGCCCATTTAGAACTGATGCAACTCTCCAGGAAGCCTTCCTTTCCAAATCGTCAGTTATTTGCTGTGAACATAGCTGACTCTCATCATATAAACTCTCTTTATCCACACTCAGAATCAACCTGATTTTATCAAATATATAGAAAGATTACAATTCTGTAATCGAAGTTATGATTCTGAACATTTATGGTGCATGCAGAAACGTATACAGTGCATGGGCAAGAGTCTCAGAATTTAAAAAAAATTTTTCTCCTCTTGTATGCTACCAGAAGTGAAAAGTGAAGATTTGTATTCATTCTTAGCATCTTAGGAAGAATAAAAAACTATGCCTTTTTCCATTATTGTGGAGTTCTTGTAACACTATTCATTCTTGTAACACTAATGAAGCTAATGGAGCCGTGGCCCCAAGTTTATCTCATACAAGCTGAGCCAATGCAAAACTAAAAGGACTACTAGATATTTAACAAACTTCACAAACCACCATTTCAGGATCCAAATTTCATAGCTCAGACTTTTTCCCACTCCTTTCTGAGGGCAATGCTCACCTCAGCCCACACCACCTATGCAAAAATGAATTCCACAGCTAGCACAGGTGACTCTGATAACCAAGAGCTAAATGGTGTACTCTTAAAAGCAAGGATGATAGAAAAAAACAGACTTAATGAAGTAGGCTCCCACCCTATGCTTCTCCTTCCAAGAAAGTGAGCACATTTCTACATTCCTTACATAACTTTGTAACTTTCATGATTCTCAACTAAGCTACAGAAAACTGTTTCATTATTTGTTATTTCTTTATGCATTGCAACTGACAATATTGATCCCCTCACCACACATTCAGCAGAGTCTCAAGAGTAAGACATTTATAGGGTCAATTTGGAAAGACCTTTGCTGAAAAACTATTTCCTTTCATTCGTCAACTTCAGCAGAAAAGAATAGCAACCCTCAAAACAGAGCCTATCGGGTATTCTAGAGCCCAGTTAAAAGCCTTTCCTGAGGCTAAGTTGTTGCTTTCTGCTCTAGGCATTACAATAGGCTGACATATTCAACAACTCCTGTTTGCAAGTATCCCTATGCTAAAACTTCTTCCTCAGGTGAGTATATTTAAAAAAAAAAAAAAAAAAAAAAACACCCAAACTTTTGAGCAACTTCCAAACATCACAACTTTTTATAAAGCACAAAGCACTGGCACAAAGATCTATTTCAATATAACCTTTTGGGACAATGTAATTTCTATTCTGCAGCAGCAAAGGAGTGATTCGCTCATGCTGTCTCCTGGTAGTGGTGGTTATACTAGATCTGTTAAAGCTGTTATCAGCTCATAGGGAATGCTGATGCCTTTCTGTTCCAGCTAGCAAGATTTGATGAGGAAATCACTCTTTCCCAAATTTAATTCACTGAGCTCCCACTGTCCTCACAGGGCCAAATCTGTGGGCAGAATACAAGTGGGGTGACTAAGTGCACCCTGCAGCTTCCTAACCCACTGCAGTATATGCAGACTTACAAAGACCTTACAAAGAGATACAGATGCCCCCTTCATGTGAGAGAGGTCATTCCTGAAAGAAGGAATAAATTGTGCACCACTGCAATGAATCCCTGTTTCATCTGCATATTATGGCCAGATATCTCAACTCTTATAAACCATTATACCTTCATCTCCCCATCTCCTTCTCCCTCTGAAGTCAAATCTACAATGATTTACAGCTACTGAGGATATCGTCTATTCCCTATGTTTCCTTCAGGAAGAGATGAGAAAAATCCAGGCAAGATGGATGAAACGTTAAATCTGAGCAGAGCAAATGCTGTGTTGACATAAAGTGGTCACTGCTTCACCTAAAATCGTGACAACCACAAAAATTGATCCATCTGAAGATCTGTTATCATGGAATCAAAGAATGGCCTGGGTTGAAAAGGACCTCAAAGATCATCTAGATTCAAACCCCCTGCTGTATGTAGGGTTGCCAACCACTAGACGAGGCTGCCCAGAGCCATGTCCAGCCTGGCCTTGAATGCCTCCAGGGATGGGGCATCCACAACCTCCTTGGGCAACACGTTCCAGTGAGTCACCACCCTCTGAGTGAAAAACTTCCTCCTAATATCTAACCTAAGTCTTCCCTGTCTCAGTTTAAAACCATTCCCCCTTGTCCTATTGCTATCCACCCTCGTAAATAATCGTTCCCCCTCCTGTTTATATGCTCCCTTCATGTTCCAAGAGCTTCGCGTCCAAGAGATGAGCAGAGGGGGACAATCACCTCCCTCTCCCTGCTGGCCACTCCTCTTTTAATTCAGCCCAGAACATAGTTGGCCTTCCGGGCTGCCAGCACACAGTGCTGGCTCATGTCCAGCTTCTCGTCCATCAGAACCCCCAAGTACCTCTCTGCAGGGCTGCTCTCGAGGAGTTCTTCCTCCAGTTTGTATCAATACCTGAGATTGCCCCAGCCCGGGTGCAGCACCTTGCATTTGGCCTTGTTGAACCTCATTAGGTTCTCATGGGCCCACTTCTACAGCCTGTCCAGGTCCCTCTGGGTGGCTTCCCTTCCTTCCAATGTATTGACTGCACCGCTCAGCTTGGTGTCATCTGCAAACTTGCTGAGGGTGCACTTGATTCCATCATCTATGTCATAGATAAAGATGTTGAAGAGCACCGGTCCCAGGACTGAGCCTTGGAGGACACCACTCATGACCGGCCTCCACCCTGACATAGAACCACTGATCACAACCCTTTGGCTGCGACCAGCCAACCAGTTCTTAATCCATCAAACAGCCCATCCTTCAAATCTATACCTCTCCAGTTTAGAGAGAAGGATGTGGTGAGGGTGTTACTTTGACTGCAGTGAGGATTAAACTTGAACACTGATTTTTAGCAATAAACAATGTGAACATACATGAGCAGGTAAACGACTGGGTAATGTAATATAAGATGAGATGCCTTAGGTAAAAAAAAAAAAAAAGTTCTCTCTGCCTTCCTCTGTGACACTCATATTTAATGCAGTCTCTGGCTATCTCAGTGAGAGATAGTGTGGAGTATAGGTAGAAGTGCTATATAAAAGCTGAAATAAAGCTACAATCTGAAAAACACTCAGAATAGGAATTTTAAAAGCCCATTAAGGCTATTCAAGAAATCCTTAAGTGCTGTTCTGCACCTTTGCAAAAGTTCAGACTTCGTCTTTCAGTCTCAGAAATAAGTAGCAAAAAGAGCAAAGGGCTTATCTTTTCTGTCCTCAGATTCACTAGGAACTTTATTAGTAAGAGCCTAGTCTTCATTCTAGAATTATAAATTGAATTCTGCTGAAAAGATGTAGCGCATTTGGCCTCTAGTTCCCTTACACTCCATAAATTCAGGAAATTTTAACTGCTGTGAAAATTGTTTCAGGCCACATCTAGAAAGCAGAGCCCACGTGGCAAGCATTATTTCAGTATAAAGGCCAGTGTTTTCCTCCTGTTTTTAGGGGAGGAAATGTCATAACTTAGACTCATGTGGCACTTATGATTTAGTTGAAGAGGGAACTGTAAACCCGGACAACACTAGTCTTACAAAGAAGTGAGGCTGACTTACTTATTGTTTCTGCATTCCTCCAGAACTGAGACCCAGGATCTGGATGTGTAATGCACAAATCTAACAAATCTTACTAGAGAGTGAGTGAGGACAGCACAGACTGTTTTTTTTTTTCACCACTTCAATAATGATTCTTCCCTCCTGGGTTTTCTGTCAAGAACAAAGTGAGTAGCTTTCTTCTATTTGAAGTACAGTTAAAGGATTTTCACCTAGATTGAAAGGAAAACTGGATGAATCTCATCAATCTGGAGCTAAATTAAATGGTAGTGCAGACCGTGTCTTTTAGCGCGACTTAATCTGTGAGCTGACAATCCTCCACTATCTCCATTGATGGCTAGACACATGGGAACTGCATACAGAGAAGTGGCAAAGCCCTTGCTAAAATGAAACATTTTATCCTAGGTATGATACCAACCCACTTCCACAGATGTCTTTCTGCTTGCTGCCACTGGCTCTCCATTTTTATTGCTGGAGTTGAATAATAATTACATCAACCAAAGACTATAGTTTTGTTCTGTTTTGGTACCAATTTACCTCCATAGACAACATGTGGAATAAGAGGACATCAGCTCTTGTGGCAGCATTTCCTGGCAGCCCAAATGCTCTATGTAGCAAGTTCACAGTCCCACCATCCATGATGTTCTATCCCATGGAGACAGCAAGGAGTTGGACTGAGATACTTCCGCATCTGCCAAACAAAAGTTAATATACATGGTAAAAAAAGATCTGCATTCTGCTATCCAAGATCAAAGTAGGAGTTGTGGCATCAAATAATCTGAATGCAAATACACAGGGAAAACTCGTTGGTTCTCAACATTTAGTCTACTGTTTACACACCTCACTACTGCTAACTGGAGGACTGTCCTCATTTCTGCTCCAAAAGTTAGTATGAGAGCCATGCACCTTGATCCCCATCCAGTGATACACAGAATATGCTCCTACTCTTAAAAGGGCCAAGGAAAGGCAGCAGGCATGTCTCGGGTTACCATTATCTGTTTTGTACCATGCTCAAGTCTTCTCATCACAAAGTTAAAGAGCCCGAGTATACACAGCATGTAGGCTCTGTGGACAGTTTTGAGGAATTAGTATGAGGACATTCAATCAAGAACATTCCAAAAAGGACAACTTAAATACTGTCTGTAGATAATCTGAGGATTAAAGGGAAAACTCTTTTACTTGGAAATGAGTAAATTCAGGCCAAATAAATCATTTATTATTGGGTACTGTATTCTTATTTGACACAGGCTACACACTTCCCCTACTGACACCTCCTATTTGACCTGTATCTCAAAGTCTTGATTTAAGGCTCAAGCATTAAAGAATTGTCATGCTGCTTGATGGACATGTTCAATTGTTATCCTGAGATAAGTGAAAATTAGCAGTTGATTTTCTTTGGAGACATATGTTGCTGAACTCAGCCTTTCTTTAATGTTTGCTTTTTTCTATTACTTTAATAAGCTACTCACTTTCAGAAATCACAGCAGCTAGGTGTCTCTGTATTGTGGTCAACTCATCTTTTAAGTCACTTTAAAATAAAACAAACACTAAATTGTCTGGGCTTCTTAAATCTCTCACTAAAGTTGTGTCTTCATTGTTGTTCTATTGTTTTTTTTATGTTGCTGTTGAGGTGTTATCTTTTTTCTTTTCCTTTTTTTTTTTTTCCTCCTCCTTTGGAAGAGTATTGTATTCTTATTCTTACTTGTATATTGGAAAGGTTCAACTATGTTCCTAAGTTTGTTGTTTCATCCTTCCATTCTCTTATTTCTTTCAAGAAAAGAAGAATGTCTTATGCAAATGATTAGTGGGTTTAATTAGTTATAGGTTTACTGCTATACTAAATGTTTTGTTTCGTTGATCTGAAAGGCAAAAATATCATCTTCCGCCTTTCACCTTTCACAGTGAAGCAAAAGCCCCCTTTTAATAGGAATTATTCAAAATTTTATCTGCTGCTTATTAGAAGTCATGGCATGTGAAGAGTTTCTTCAGTACATTCTGCCAATATCCCAAAATCTGTGGCAAGAGCCGATGTCCTAGCCCTGTCACTCAAATGTCAGAGATGAAAAGATTTATCAGACACACTAGAAAACACTGTTCATGGGCTCTGGCAGTATATTCAAAGGAAAGAAATATGGAAGATGAGAGATACAACAATGAAGGTGGAAAGCAAACATGGAACTAGCAAAAGAATGTCATGTTTTCTGAAGGGGAAATTTAATTTGTTTAAATAAAAGATAACAGTTATATAAAGAGACTGATTTTAAATAAAAAGTCTTCCTTCAATTTACAATGACTGAGATCTTAAAGAACTACTCTAGAACATTTGAAAACTTTCTGCTAATCAAAATGCTTTTTAATAAATAGAAAAATGGCCAATCTAAACAGCATGGTAACCTAAGGAAAAAGAATGATAATGATCCATATATTCTATCATTTTGAAACATGATAATTAACACTCCTTCTATTGTATTGCAATCAATAAAATCATATGCTCTTAATTAACACCACACATAATGTAAGCGAACAAATTATTTCATCTACTGCAGCTACCTCATTATTAAAATGCAATTACATTTTAGAGGGTGCGTTTACAATGCCAACAAAAATACAAATGAAAAGAATGGAGTGGTGGTTATTATCTCTATTTCCTAAAAGTCTAAAGTAATCTCCTGCCTAACAATCACATATTTGTTCATCTCTCACTTCCTGTAGGATTTAATTCATTCACTTGTATTTCACTGCATTCCAGTAGTGGAAATTTTGACTAATTTTGAGGCAAAATTCAAGAGACTGGTTGATTTTGATGTCAGTATAGTATAAGCCATTAAAATTCTCTTTCCTAAATCTTTTCCTTCCCAGTTTTGTAGGACAACAGAAATACAACATACAGATTACAGATAAGGACTTCTAACAAAACTTTCAGACTAGAAACATCGCTCCCTAACATTTTAATTCATTAAACAACATGTAGGAATTCTCCCTAGAGAATTTCTTGCAACAAGGAAAGAGGAATAACAGCTAATATTTTTACTTGTCCCTCGGAGATGAGTTGAAATCCTCCCCTACATTTACAAGAGGCAGAGAACAGACAGACAGCTAGTCATGCTCAAGAATAACCGGTTAAGCAGAACAATGTTTTACAGTCTGTACTTACCTCAGACTTGAACATTTTGCACAGTTCTCCCACAGTAATCTTCTGCTATATGAGGTAAGTCCAAGGCTCTAGCGCAGAACTTTCTACCTGCTCAAATGAAATACAAATGTGTTCAGATTCATTCTCCATCCTTGCACAGTTATTGACAAGGCCTGAAAGACCACAAATTGAACCTAAAAAAGACAGTCACAGTCTAAATAAAGACTTTCTTTTGTATCCAAATATTTTCTCTAGGAGATCCCTTCACTGCAACCTACTGAAAAGCATGGTTTCTCAGCAGCCAAATAATTTTCTTTCATACCATTCTATAGTCTCAAACTTCACTGGTTAGGATTCAAATCTTCAGAGAGGAGGATGGAATAGTTATATAAATGTCAGTTTGAAACTGCATAGATTCTTAATCCTATAATGAAACATCTTCCCCATGCACTTGTAGAAATACAGTTCACTACAGCAGTCTTTCAGAATCCCTGGATTTATAGACTATCAGCTGTGTAAACAATGTCCACTCTTTCAATCACTTTCCAAAGGAACTG
Source organism: Numida meleagris (assembly GCF_002078875.1). NCBI lineage: Eukaryota > Metazoa > Chordata > Aves > Galliformes > Numididae > Numida > Numida meleagris. Next base: position 61,700,016 of record NC_034411.1, read on the forward strand.
CTGCAAAATGTTTTGTTTTAGGGGGCCTCGATTTGGGTATTCTTTAGTGAGCTGTTCCATGCATTCATCTCTGCCCATGATTGGTTCAGGTTTCTGCTCTGCACTGATCCAGCAGCCAGTGAGTTCTGTCATCCACATGCTCTATTCTTCTTGCAGAAACCTCTGCTATGCCAGAAGAACCAACTTGTAGATGGGCTTTTCATGTTGAAGCTGCAGATGTCAACATGTAGCTTAGAAAACAATCTGGAAGATGCAGAATCCCTGAATGTAACTTGACATTGTGTGGAATCCAGTACGCAAATAAAAAAAAAGATAATGCAATACGCACTTTGAGCAATATGCTACCTCCTTTACAGATACAAAAGCTATTACTTCAGTTGATATTCCTCTTGGTGAAGAGAGAAGAGGGGCACTGCAAGAGATAGAAGTTATAAAATGAATGCCATTTTACAACATTGCTATAGTTCTGCAAAGCATACATACTAAATACACTGTCTGCTCTACTTGAATGAGGTAAGGAATAGAGACATGTTACTGTCATTGTGCCTCTTGTCTACCTAGCCTTTTCATAAGTAATTCATCAAGAGGGTTTTATGTGTCCCAGGGTAAGGGCCAAGCACTGCGAATGTCAGAATCTACTGTCAAGGCTGATAATGCAATACCTTTTAGTGGGACAACAAATAAATTATTATGCAGCAGGTTTGAGGGCAGAAAACTTCTGTCATTGTTGGATGCTGTCAGCATTGCCAGAGTATGGCATTTAAATGAGGCAGCTGATTTAAACCATTTCAGCTGTCAAACTTAAATTACATTTTAGGCCTAAATCAAAATAAAAGCCTTGTGGGAGAAACAGACAGGCAAGATGTCCATAAGCTTAACTTCCTCTCTCTTAGAAGATCTGTCCTGATATGTCTGTCTATACAATTATTCCATGCTTTTCTTCACAACTATTATTGACTTACTCTGATAGAACAAATGAAGATACCAACAAAATAGGTTCTGTGAAAAAATGTCAAACTAAGAAGCAGAAGTTGAGATACGGTACCTAGTGAATTTGCAAGTGTTTCAGGAATCCTTGAAAAGAAGCAGGAGTTTCTTGGAATGCCTTCCAAGGACACCACTCAACAGTTGATGAACATTTACAGAAGCAAAACAGAGACAAAAAAACACATCAGAGTTCTGTTTAATTGGAAACTAAGCCAGTCCAGAGGAAAAACAGAATACTCCAATGGGAAAAAAAAATAAATCCTGCAGTTCAACCACTCTGATCAAAGGAAGTTCTCAGTTATTCCAGTAACATGTCGACCTCCAGCACACTTGGATGGCTCTTTTTGGTGAAGGCAAGTGAATGGTCAAATCGTGCTTTTAGTAAAGGTTCAAGAATGGGAAGTGAAAGAGTAAAATTTTAAGAGAAGTTTTAAAACTTCCCAAATAGTTCTAAAGGCATCTCACTTGCTGCCTTTGATTTAAACACTGAAAACTATAATCACGACAAGTGTAGATGAAGTTTTACTTGTCTTACTTAGAAGAGTAATGTAACACATTAAATTCCCTCCTGAAAGTGATGCAGAAGGACTGCAGAACCTGAAGGCAGAGACCTCAGCTCTAGGCCTCTGGCAGGGAGCAAAGCAGGGGACGGAAGTCTGGACAGAAAGCTGACAAGAGTCCCTCTATAACCAGTCTGCAAATGAACTGTAGCTGGCCAGGGAAACCAGCATGAGAGCACGTACCGCTCTGTTAGAAGTTACTCAGGTTGCAAAGAAGCAGGTTTCACTTGAAGAGGGTCACTTTTAAGCCTTCCGCTAGCAAGGTGGGTCAGGCCTCTTTGATCAGCTATTTTCGTTCCCTGATGCCTCTCTGAGGAATCGAGGTACTATTTCACTATTAGTAAATCCTGATGCTACGTGTGAAGATAACAGATTATTCCCGTCCTCCTTTACAGTGCCCAGAAGGTTTTGTATATAGCTGCCATTGCTGATTGCTTTATGACTCATTTAATGTTTTTTCACCTCACCCAGAAGTGCCTCCAAATCCCTCTCTCTTCTCATAAGAGTTAATTTCACTGCAGACTGCAAAATGATGAAGAATCACTGTACTTTTTAATCTCTTAACAATGCCAAATTAGTGCTCCCTGTGCTAAAAGACAGCAGTAAGAACTGTTTAAACAAGTTTCCTTAATCTTTAATTCCCAGTATAATGGAACGATGACAGTTAGCAATAAGAAGTCACTTTAAAACAATTGTGTAAGGGCACTAACTCATCAGCAGGATGAACTCATCAGGGTTATGTGATTTGTGGAAATCTCAAAGCCGTGAAACTTCATAACCTACACTATAAAAAGGGTAATTTTATAGCCTGAATGCATGATAAGAACATTTTGTTTAGTAAAATGGGAGATGCAGTTGTCTAACATCTCAGAAAGCCTGTCGCTAAGTTAGGACATATTAAAAAATGTAGAGGATCTGAGCAATACTCAGTGTCTTATTTTTAGTAATTTATAAATTAACCTTTTCCATTATTTGAAATAACTTATAAACTTCATCTCAGCTAGAGATTTAGGTGACAGAGAATGACAGAATCATAAAATGGCTTGGGATGGGAGGGATCCCAAGATCATCAAGATCCAATCGCCCTTCCACAGGCAGGGCCACCAACCTCCAGATCTGGTACTAGACCAGGCTGCCCAGGGCCCCATCCAACCCGGTCTTGAACACCTCCAGGGAGCATCCACAGCCTCTCTGGGCAGCCTGTTCCAGCTCCTCATCACTCTCTCTGTGAAGAATTTCCCCATGACATCTAATCTAAACCTTCCCTCCTTGAGCTTAAAACCATTCCCCCTCATCCTATCACTATCTACCCAAGTAAAAAGTTGATTCTTCTCCTTTTTAGAATCCCCTTTTAAATACTGGAACGCTGAAATGAGGTCTCCTCACTGCCTTCTCTACTCCAGGATGAACAAGCCCAGCTCCCTCAGCCTGTCTTCGTAGGGGAGGTGCTTCAGCCCTCTGATCATCTTTGTGGCCCTCCTCTGGACCCTCTCCAACAGCTCCACATCTTTCCTGTATCAGGGGACCCAGGCCTGGACGCAGTACTCCAGATAGGGTCTCACCAGGGCAGAGTAGAGAGGGACAATCACCTCCCTGTCTCTACTGGCCATCCCTCTTCTGATGGAGCCCAGGATACCATTGGCCTTCCAAGCTGCAACAGCACACTGCTGGCTCACGTCCAGTTTTTCATCCAGCAGGACCCCCCGGTCCTTCTCCTCAGGGCTACACTCAAGGAGTTCTTCTCCCAGTTGGTATGCATATCTGGGATTACTCTGACCCAAGTGCAAAACCTTGCATTTTGCTATGTTGAACCTCATTAGGTTCACATGGACCCACCCTTGGAGTTTGTTGAGGACCCTCTTGATGGCATCCCTTCCTTGTACCATGTCAACAGCACCGCTCAGCTTGGTGTCATCAGCAAACTTGCTGAGGATGCACTCAAGCCCATCACTGATGTCACTGATGAAGATGTTGAAAAGCACTGGTCCCAAGACAGATCCGTGGGGGACACCGCTCATCTCCAGCCTCCACCTGGACATAGTGCTATTCACTACAGTCTTCTGTCTACAGCCTTCCAACCAATTCCTTATCCACCAAATAGTCCACCCCTCAAATATGTGTCTCTCCAATTTAGAGACAAGGATGTGCGGGGGATCATGCCAAAAGCCTTCCACAAGTCGAGGTAAATGACATCAGTTGCCTTCCCTTTGTCCACCAATGTCATCACTCCACCATAGAAGGCCACAAGACCGGTCATGCATGACCTTCCCTTGGTAAAGCCATACTGGCTGTCTCAGATCGATCAGTCATTTTTGCCTTTTTACTTCTTCTAAGGAGGGCTAATAATAGTCCCTTTGACTTTACCTAAAATGTATTACTAGTGTTGTCAGTGTGTTGATAATAATTAACAAAGCAGTATAAAAAGAAACACAGCTGTCTCTCTAGGCCGGGAATCAAATACCATCTGTGGATTCATACAGAATTTTACATTTTCAGAACTCTGTGGATAATTATTTCTTCAATAAACATTGTTAAGAAAGCAAGTATGTTGTGTGTTACTCTCATTCTTAAGCATGGATGCAGTGACACAGAGGTAAAATGATTAGCCTAAGGTCACACGTAACCAAGTGGGCAGATGCACTGTTACTAAGGAATACCTTCTGCCCAGCTCAATACTTTCTTTGCTTTGCAGCTGCACTCACTAGGAATTATATAGCTTTGCTCAACAGTAAGGGCTTTTCTGCTTATTTGCAGAACATTTTAATCTATTTTAAGTGCCTAGGAACAGCAGCTAAGTAGGTAATAGCTTATTTGACCTTTATATTTCAGAGGTCCAGCTGTAAATCCCTTCCCTCATTCATAGACACTGGATAGGTGGCAAACATCTGTTGTTCATTTTTGAGAGGGACTATCAAAAGCATAAGCAGAATTTTTGAGAAATCTTGGTCTTTACCACAACAACAGCTGAACTGAACATTACAAAACAGCTGTCCTGTCTTCTTTACCCATTAAAAGCTCAGTGACATGAATGTATTTTTTTTATTTTCCTTCTTAATAGCAGTATGCTTTGTGTATTGATCCAGACACACAATCACAAGACTCTCTTGCTTCAAAGATCACTTCACTCATCTTGATGGAAAAAAGAACCTGGATTTTCAGCTTGGTGATGAATTTTTTTTTTCCACTGGCTTCAGAAATATAAATGCCTTAGCAAAATTAGCCTAATGGATTAACACTCCCATGCTGGCTTTGGAAAATCTTAACCAATCTTGTGGAAATACAGCTGTATGGATCCACAAGGACTTCCAGAATACTCAGCTCAGCTGGAAATGAACAGAATCAGATCTGTAGACCTTAATTTTTTTTTAATCAACATTGCCCTGAGCCCATGGGGCACAGGCAGATTAGGCTACTTACAAGCTGTGAAAGAAACTCATTGCTTCAAATAGGAGATGAGATGAATCTAAAAGGGAAAAATTCAAAACTGCCCTTACTTCTCTGACAAGATAGTGAAAACAATGAAGGGCTCTCATTTCAGAAACAAAACACGTCAATAATTCACATACGGATTTCTTCCTCCAAGTATGTTATTACAAACTCCTTAGACATGTTTCATCCACATTTGGGCATTTCAGAACATGTACTAAATTTGAAGTTTAGACATATTAGAGTCCTCTTCAAGTCAATGATCTAAGACCAGCAGCTCCAGAGACCTTTTGTGGACTTTTTTCTCTAGGCATTTACCTTCTTCTGATCATCATGTGAGGTCTGGTCACTGGGAGCTCCCTATTCAATACTTCATTTAAGCATCCAGAACTGAGGGGGATGAAACTGCTCAATTATGTGTAATGTATACTTCCACCAAAAGATTAAGCTTATTGTCCCATGAATGCATGAAAGAGATTAGCAATACAGAGTTAAACATTTAGAGCAAAGGGAAAGTAAGCAGGCAAATATTCATAGATTTGTTCCTTTGTGATAAAAATCTGTTGAGTTAAGGAAAGAAAGTGAGTAAGAGAGTCTGTTAGGCACAACTGCCACCCTTATATATCAAAAGATGATCAGTTCTCCAGATCCATTTCTCAGCCCCACACTGAAATGCTCAGGACATGTAATAACAGCATTTTCAATTTCTTAACTGGAAATTAAATAATCCAAAAGATACTTTACCCCTCTTTACCCACTGGCTGCTATCAACACTCTTACAAACAGATTGTTTTGAAGCCTGGCAAACTGGTACAGGCTAACCCAGTCCAGTTCCAAGAAACTATTACTGCAAAATACCAAATATACACAGATGAAACAAATGAGATACACTAACTGTCCCAAAGATATGGGATAACTGACAGATGACCACTCAAAACAAAGCTGTAGTGTTATTATTAGTCGTATTGCTATATTGGGTATTATAGATTTTAACAACTTGAAGCTGTGGAGGAAAGCCACTGGAATAGAATACTCCAATACTAGAATATTTCAAAGTTAGTTCTCAGTCAGTATACACAACCCAATCTCCCCACAATGATTCTGTGACTGAAAAGACAGTAAGTAGGTTAGTGGAAGAATAGAGAAATCTAAAACTCAGCATTCTGCTAGGAGCTGCAGAAATTGTTTTACTGTAGAGCTGGGCTGGTTTTACCTTGCAGTGTGCTGGTCAAGAGTCTCTAAGTATTAAAATCTACAAAACGTCTATGCAGGCAGGTGCATGCTCCAAAGCAACCAGGTGTGATCTGCTTCCAGTTAAGTAGCCCAACAGCCAGGTTAGCACAGGACTCTGCCTGATCTAGCAAGGAGAGAGGTTTTTGCAGCTTGAGACATGGTAACAGATGCTATAAAATGAACTTCAGAGGAAGGGTCATCATTTGAGCTCTTTGAGAAGCCTGCTGAAATCATTTGGGAACACAGAAAAGGTTTAGCAACTAGCGTCACAACATAAACATGCATATCTTAATGCAAGTAGAATCATAGAATAGAATCACAGAATTATCTAGGTTGGAAAAGACCTACAAGATCACCTAGTCCAACCATCCACCTACCACCAACAACCCCACTAAACTATGTCTCCCAAAGCTATATCTAAACGTTTCTTGAACACCTCCAAGGATGGTGACTCAGCCACCTCCCTGAGCAGCCCATTCCAGCGCCTGACCACTCTTTCAGAAAAGTAGAAAGTAGTATTTCCTAATGCCCAGCCTAAATCTCCCCTGGCACAACTTGAAGCCATTCCCCCTCGTCCTGTCACTAGTTACAAGAGAGAAGAGGCCGACCCCCAGCTCACTACAACCTCCCTTCAGGTAGTTACAGAGAGTGATAAGGTCCCCCCTGAGCCTCCTCTTCTCCAGACTGAACAATCCCAGCTCCCTCAGCCGCTCCTCATAAGGCCTGTACTCCAGACCCCTCACCAGCTTCGTCACCCTCCTCTGAACACGCTCCAGGGCCTCAATGTCTTTCTTGCAGTGAGGGGCCCAAAACTGGACACAGTACTCGAGGTGGGGCCTCACCAGTGCTGAGTACAGAGGGACAATGTCTTCCCTACTCCTACTGGCAACACTATTTCTGATACAAGCCAGGATGCCATTGGCCCTCTTGGCCACCTGGGCACACTGCTGGCTCATGCTCAGCCGAGCATCGACTAATACCCCCAGGTCCGTTTCCTCCATACAACCTTCCAGCCACTCTGCCCCAAGCCTGTAGCATTGCCTGGGGTTGTTGTGGCCGAAGTGCAGGACCTGGCACTTGGTCTTGCTGAACCTCATCCTGTTGGCTTCAGCCCGGAGATCCAGCCTGTCCAGATCTCTCTGCAGCGCCTCTCTACCCCCAGGCAGATCGACACGTCCTGCCAGCTTGGTGTCCTCTGCAAACTTACTGAGGGTGCTCTCAATGCCCTCATCCAGGTCATCAATAAAGATATTGAAGAGGACAGGCCCCAGCACCGACCCCTGGGGAACACCACTCGTGACCGGTCGCTAGCTGCATTTAACTCCATTCACCACCACTCTCTGGGCCCGGCCCTCCAGCCAGCTCTTTACCCAGCAAAGAATGTACCTGTCCAAGCCACGGGCTGCCAGTTTCTCCAGGAGAATACTGTGGGAGACAGTGTCAAAGGCTTTGCTGAAGTCTAGGTAGACCTCATCAACAGCCTTTCCCTCATCCACCAGACGGGTCACTCAATCATAGAAGGAGATCAGGTTGGTCAAGCAGGACCTGCCCTTCACAAACCCATGCTGGCTGGACCTGATCCCCTGGTTGTCCTGCAAATGCCGCGTGATCTCCCTCAGGACAATCTGCTCCATAACCTTCCCCGGCACCGAGGTCAGGCTGACAGGCCTGTAGTTCCCCGGATCCTCCTTACGACCCTTCTTGTAGATGGGAGTCACATTGGCAAGTCTCCAGTCTTCTGGGACCTCTCCAGTTGACCAGGAATAAAACTCTTCCACCAGCTCCCTCAATACTCTCAGGTGGTTCTCATCCAGCCCCATGGACTTGTGGCAGTCCACAAGTAATACATTTCTTCATAGAAAGCCCAACTGAAATCAGCTAATGGCAGAAGAGAGGGTTCTGTATAAGGTAATAGAACCTGTCCTATAAAAATACTGTTGGCAACCAGTCTTAGATTAAAACACTCAGTATAAAGTAAATGGAGATATATGGATGGATACATACACTCACAGGCATGCACAACAAAATGTGAAGATCAGATAAGAATCATAGAATCACAGAATCATAAAGGTTGGAAAAGACCTCTAAGATCATTGAGTCCAGCCAGACACTTACCACCAATACTGTCCACTAAACCATGTCCCTAAGTACCACATCCTTAAATACCTCCAGGACAATGACTCCATCTCCTTCCCAGGGAGCCCATTCCAGTACATCACCACTCTTTCTGACAAGAAATTCTTCCTAATATCCAACCTGATACCAAAGTTTTAGTTTTAACAGAGAATAAAAATATCATTACCCTACTGTTATTTTAACTTTTATTTCTTTTCCTTATTGTATCACATATAATGGTGATTTATACATCACCCATGAACTTTTCTGGATCATAGTTATTGAGGAAACAAAAGAAGCTCTACATGAGTATCATTTTCCTGCTGCAGGGAGCCTGCTTTGGCAGGGGGGTTGGACTCGATGATCTCTAGAGGTCCCTTCCAACCCCTACAATTCTGTGATTTGCAGGTACTTCTCCAACATGGCTGCATGTTCAAACACCTAGAAATGGGGCTGGGATCATCTTGAAAGGTTGCCTAATTCACTGCTTTAAAAGGTTCTTTTAAGACCATACAAAAAAAAAATGCACATATTCAACATGGCATTATTGAAAAAAAATTATAGTCATAGAAAATTGATTGTGCATTAATCTGGCTTGTTATTTCACTACAACATTTCAGTGTGCTATTTGCTATCCTAACCAATAAACCAACATAACAAGGGGCCTTTCCAATGCTATTGTAAATAAATACTATTGTGAGTTCCTCAATTTGTCTTATTTTCTTACAGCTACATTACAGGTTTTTATTTACAACTGTTAAGTATTATAATCAGTAGAAATACGCATTTTTTTATAAATGTGATGCAACATTAGGATAAAAATTTATAAACTTAAATCACACAGCCTCAAATGAAGCTTGTTCCAGACTATAAATTGAGCATACACAAACATGCCCACATTTGTATGCAGTAGGGAGTTCTAAATTAACATGAAGTATAATATTGCAGAAGATAAGAAATAGTCTGTTTTTCTAGATCTTTATATATGTATATAGTACAAAACACTAGTTCCATAAATAAAAACACCTTGTAATACTATAATATTTGACTGTTTGTAAAGCAGCAGGTTTTTAATTTCTTGTGAAGAATGATCTCACATCTCCAGTGTTTTATAAATGCTCAGTTGTCAAATCTCTAAAACATTCAGTACGGGTAAGAATTTTCTGATACAAGCAGTGCACATGCTAAGTGCCTGCTAGAAAAAATAAAAATACCAGTTGCACACTTTCAAATATCAGTGCACTCTAGTAAAACTCATTTCCTTTGCTGATTCATGTTACAATACACCACTCCTATCTAACCCACATAGCATCAATAAAAGAAAAAAGACCTTTCCTGCTCAGACCTGTCAGTGAAGCCTGGCTCCAGCACATGTTAACACCATTTCTTTCTTTCTTCTCTTTTTTTCCCCTCAAATATTTTAACACTTGTGACTCCCTTTTAAATAGCACTAAGTCACATAGATATGTTCAGGATGTCATTTAGTCCCTTCATCATGGAAGTGTTACCACAGCAAAAGTAAAGGACATTAAGTCACCCCTAGAAAAATCAACTTGACTAAAATATTTTCACATAAACATTGTTTCAGAGGTTCTGCATCAATTCTGCATCTGACAATACAGACAGAAATCAATCTGATAATAATGGAAACCTCAGTAAAAAAGAAGAGTGAAAATAATAAGAAACATGCCACCAGGTTAAGTTCTCAGCCTGACTTTCAAATGTAAGCTGTCTAGAGGTTAGATGGTTCCAGCATTTTCACTAAGACTGCCTTTGATCTGAGAATCTGGCTCACTTTTTTTTTTAACACTAGTTAAAACATAAGGACATGCAATATCCTTTTAGAATCAGAGGCAAAATATTTCTTAGTCCAAGTAAAAATGGTGTATCTACATTTAAAAAAAAGAAGAAGAAGAAGAAGAAGAAGAAGAAGGAGGCGGAAAAGGAAATGGAAACAGAAAAGGAAAGAAAAATAAAATATCCAAACTGGTATCTTCCAAGCACCTTACAAAAGTGTTCAAAATTCCTTCAGGAAAGGAACACAATTATGTACTTGCACACAGTTTCAGTGTCAGAACCTAGAGTCAAGTTTTGATACACTGTTCTGCAGTAAAGACTTGATACACATGTGCAGACACAGCTATCAGAAATTCCCATTTCTATCCAAATATTCTATTCTATCTCGTCTAGTGATGACTCCAAGAAAGATCATCCTTTACTTCCCCTTTGCTCTAAGCATTCAATGGTATCATAGCCTAGAAGAATGTACTAAATTATTCTAATTGAAAAGCAATTATATTTCAAATCAGAGTATGGGTAGCTTTTGAAACAAGTTAAACAAAGAAATGGTAAATGCTGATTTCTTAACCAAGAATTGATCTTCATATCAATAATTTATGCTTCTTTAGTCAGACATGCCTATCAGATACTGGTTACTGAGTTCAGTAAATGCCTCAACTGGAAATCTGTTATACATGAATGAACAAATGAGATCTCATCTTCCACTGTTGCGCACCATGAAACTCATTATCACGTATGTTTCAAGTCCTAATTTCAGATGTACGAAAAAAAAAGGTTTAAGGCTTACCTTCCTGCATGCATAGAAATATCAACAGTTTTCAGCCACCATTCCTGAAAGGCCTAACTTACCTTTCACTGTTAAGAGTGAAGCATTGAATGTTAGAAAAAAAGTAAAGGCTTAAAGCTTGTAAGAAGTCTAGGAACAACAATATTCTGCACGAGATTTTGTACTTTAGTTCAAGTACATAATACTTTGGAGACAAAAGGTTTTGATATACCGTGTTAGATTTTGATTATACCAGGCTGCAAAATTTAATAGATGTTACTATTTCCTCCTAAATTATTATAAAAGCAATGTTTAATTAATTCTACTTAAGATATTAAGATAAAGAGGCAAAAGAGTTTGCATTTGTAAAAATAAATTTTACAAAGATATCTTCACTGAAAGCTTTATCTATTGTAATGGTAAAACTGAATTTACTACAAGGAATATGGAAATTTCTTAAAATTACTGAAAGACTTCCAGGGCACAAAGATATTTTTCTATGACTGTTTGTTCCTCATGTTAGAAAGGAAATCAAAATAATAGATGTTCTATCTAACCTGCTGAAAGGCTTCAGATTTCAGGTTGGAGGCCGGTCACGAGTGGTGTCCTCCAAGGCTCAGTCCTGGGACCGGTGCTCTTCAAAATCTTTATCTATGACATAGATGATGGAATCAAGTGCACCCTCAGCAAGTTTGCAGATGACACCAAGCTGAGTGGTGCAGTCATTGCACTGGAGGGAAGGGAAGCCACCCAGAGGGACCTGGACAGGCTGTAGAAGTGGGCCCATGAGAACCTAATGAGGTTCAACAAGGCCAAATGCAAGGTGCTGCACCTGGGCTGGGGCAGTCTCAGGTATTGATACAAACTGGGGGAAGAACTCCTCGAGAGCAGCCCTGCAGAGAGGTACTTGGGGGTTCTGATGGACGAGAAGCTGGACATGAGCCAGCACTGTGTGCTGGCAGCCCGGAAGGACAACTATGTTCTGGGCTGAATTAAAAGAGGAGAGGTCAGCAGGGAGAGGAAGGTGGTGGTCCCCCTCTACTCGGCTCTTGTGAGGCCCCATCTGGAGTACTGCATCCAGGCCCTGGGGGCCCCAGCACAAGAAGGATCCACAGCACTTGGAATGAGTTCAGAGGAGGGCCACCAAGATGATCAGAGGGCTGGAGCACCTCTCCTATGAACAAAGGTTGAGGGAACTGGGCTTGTTTAGTTTGGAAAAGAGAAGGCTCTGGGGAGACCTCATCGTGGTTTTCCAATACTTGAAGGGAGCATATAAACAAGAGGGGGAACAATTGTTCACAAGGGTGGATAGCGATAGGACAAGGGGGAATGGTTTTAAACTGAGACAGGTGAGGTTTAGTTTAGATATTAGGAGGAAGTTTTTCACTCAAAGAGTAGTGACACACTGGAACATGTTGCCCAAGGAGGTTGTGGATGCCCCGTCCCTGGAGGCATTCAAGGCCAGACTGGACGTGGCTCTGGGCAGCCTGGTCTAGTGGTTGGTGACCCTGCACTCAGTAGGGGGGTTGAAACTCGATGATCTCTGAGGTCCTTTTCAACCCAGGCCATTCTATGATTCTATGATTTTACTCAGGCTTGATGTCAGACCTACAAGAGATTCCTTGTTCTATACAGTCCTTCCCTAGTTATTAATGAAGTTGTACACTTCCCCAGAAATACAAACAGTTTTGTAAAATTACTTTTGTCCATGTGGTTCTCCATATCCTTTATGCCTTACATCTGTTATATGTGCCTGCCACTCATGCCTGTGAACTTTACTTAACTTTAGCACCCAGTGAAGATGACAATCGTTTTGATAAAGGTAGAGACACAGCTCCTAACCCTCACAAATATGTGACAGCAGATTTTGGACAGTGGAACTTGGCTGATTCGACAGATATTAGGGTTGCAGTACCTTCTTTCCAAAGTGATTTAATTTCCACTTATGCAAACAGATGCTTTCAGTCTGAAATCACTCTGAACAACCTGTTCCAGAGTTTGACCATCATCACAATGAATTTCTTCTTCCTTACTTCAAGTCAGAATTTCCCAGGTTGTTTCTACTGCAAGAAAATCTAGCTTCTTGCTCTTTGAATCTTCAAATCATAGAATCATAGAATCATAGAATCATAGAATTAGCTAGGTTGGAAAAGACCTACAAGATCATCCAGTCCAACCATCCACCTACCACAAACATAACCCTACTAAACCATGTCTCTCAGCACAACATCCAAACGTTTCTTGAACACCTGCAGGGACGGTGACTCAACCACCTCCCTGGGCAGCCCATTCCAGAGACTGACCACTATAGTTTACATTAGATAAATGTTAAATAGATAAATAGTTTACATTAAGATAAATAGTTTACATTAAGATAAATGTTTAACAAGACTGAAAACAAACCCTCTTGTGACATGCTGAAAGAAAGAGGAAGCGAGAGAAACTCTGCCCTACAATATCAAGTTCTTCTTGAGATAAGTACATCTCTTCAGAAATTTTAGAGAGAGAGTTTTATATAACCTTTCTCTCTTATGTTACTGAGTCAAGAGAAGTCTGAAGTTCATTCGTTCAAATAACATCTTAAAAAACATCCTGAGGATGCCATGCACTCCAAGATATTTAAAAGAGTTTGCCAATTCTGAGAACTGAACAAGGAAAAACCAAATTCAAAATAGCCATGGAAAACATATTTCTTTACCTGCTAGGCTCTATCTCCATAGAGATGTTATCAAGTTCTTTAAGCCAATACTAGATTAGTCACATTGTTAGACACTTCTAGTAAAGGGAGTTGCACCATCTGCAGTTTATCTTTTTAAGTTTTGGATATTTTAAAAGACAGACAATGGATGTATTCTAGAAATGTTTCCCAGAACAGTACCGTAGTCATAAATCTCACAGCATACTAACTCTGTATAGCGTAGGTTATTTATATGTTGGTAGCATACTCTCTTGCAACAAGTTTAAAATCTGTTTTAATATACTACACTTACTAATATTTGCTTTATAAAACTTCAAATGCACTATGTTATTCACCTTATCTATTATGCACATTCCTATATTGTCTTTCTCATTCACATTCTCAATGTTAATTTCAGTAGCAGTCAGAAATGATAATGCAAAAGTAATAAGATTCATGAACATGCACTATGAATGGAAGGAGCATTTTAGGAAGTCTATTTTATGCTTCAGATTCAGTAGTTTATTGCTAAATGCACACTGAAGCAATGCTTTTTTTTCCACTGTGACACATAAAAATAGAGTCTTGAACACTCCGTTCCACTGGTAATGGATGAAAAATGCAATAATGTTTAAATTTAACTGAAATATTCTGCTACTTGGCTACCCAGTGAGCAGGTCAATGTTAAATGTGTTTGGAAAAATGCTGCAATTCTATAAGTACCCAGAACTACATATTCAAGCTGTTACAGGCTTACCTGAAAGGATATACTACAATAACTTTGTGACTATTTCAGTAATTTGAATGCATTTGCTTTTGTTAGCTTTGAATGAAGAGAATAATTCCTAAAATTGTTGTTTCCTAACAGGAGGGCATCTCAAGTCAATGCAAAAACGAAGGTGTCTGCTCTACAAACTGCAAAAGTAAGTAGGCCAAAAAGTCAAAGGAGTTGTTTACAGTATCTCAGACACAGATTATCAAAGATAATTATTGTCAGAGTATCTCAGTGACAAAGGATAGATTTATGTAAGATTCTAGCTACTTACAAGTAAATACAAAAATTAAATCTAAGCTAATTTTACTCATTAAATGATCCTTTCTCCTACAGTTGTCATTAAAATATTAAACTGATTGGGAATTCTATTTTTTATTTGGTGTTTTTTTTTCTTGTAGTTTGAATAAAACCTACTCCACCAAAGTAAGCAAGGAAGGACGCCTTGAGCATCACCAAAATACCATATAATTATCTATAGTAAGGATGGTATCCTATAGTTTTATTTAGAAGATCTACAACATAATCTAGCCTTTAAATCAAACTTGCATTTTTTCTTGGTACTCACTGCAAAGTTTTTCAAATACAGGGAAATTCTTTCTTGCTACTAAGCTCTCAAATTTGGATTTCTGAATCCTATCAGGCTAAGAAAAGAGGATTAACTCAGCTTTAATTGTATGTTTATTGTTACCATTTGAACAGTTCTGTCTTTCCATACTCCTCTTTCTAGTTGCTTCCACTTGACCTTCTTAGATTGGCTGGTTTGGCACATAAAGAAACAACTACATCCGTGTAGTTAATCAACTTGTGATGCAGCACAGAATTTATCTATCCATAATCACACAAAAATAGCAGTATTTCATACCTAGAGGAATATCTAAAGTGCGGGAGTCAAAGGGACATGGCCAATCTCTTTTCAGCGGTCTGTGGGGCAGGAAAAGGGTAAAAGGAAAATGGCCATAAGTTTGAGCATAGGAAGTTCTGCACCAATATGCAAAGGAAATTCTTCACAGTGAGGGTGATGGACTGGCTACATTTTCATCAGTTTCATAGTTATAGGAGTTCACAGATATTAAATTGCCTCTATGTAGATATATTCTTGCTCCATAACATCAGTAGAAATTGATTAGGAGTTGCAAAGAAATTCTAATAAAGATGCTAAGTATCAATGCCTATGAAGTTTAAAGCCAGTATATCACTAATTCATTTCATAAACTGACATTTTAATTTCAGCAAGACTTCTTATGAGATACCTTGTATGCCTCAAAAATAAGAAGTGAAAATGAAGATTAGTAAATTAGATTTATAACCACAATTTTGCACAATTTTGATTTATTATGCCAATATAAAATGCAAAGACTTAAAGTTCCAGCCACCTGTTTTACTATCTGGACAGCAATGTAATTTTCTTCCCACATAACCTGAAAACAGCCACTCCAAAGGTAAATATCAAAATTCATACTGACTTCAAAGAAAATATACATAACAACTCAATTTGTAATTTGGCTTAGAGTTACCACTGAAACATTGAATGTATGCCTGTCATCGTAAGAAAGAAAAAAATCCCTGAGTCATAAGTCAATGTAAAGTCACAGCAACTAATTCAATGCAAAAATATTTCAGGAATTAAGAAACGATCTAGAAAGCTGAAATTCTGTTTCTTCATATGATAATGCGGTCTTTTCCCAGTTAAGGCAGTACTTCTAACTACCCTTTGAAGAGAGCAGCATAGAGAAGACTAATTACACCACAACAGCGTCTTAAAAGTCTACAACTAAATGAGAAAGCTAAATGAAACTGAGTCTTAGACCTTTCCCAAAATTAAAAGAAATTAAGTACTTTTCCCAAATCACAGGAATTTGCAGGGAGTTCTGAAGTGACAGTCAAACAAATTGCAAACACTGGTAGCAATTAAAACAATGCTGAACTGATAGAACACTTGAAATACAAGAGCTTATTTCAGTTTTACTATATTGCTATTAGTTTCTAACAGTGAAAAAAAGCTCTTTAAAAGATCCAAGAATATTAATTAGCACAAGGGGACTTTGTATTTCAGAATAAATAAACACTTGAAATTTTTGTGTCAACCATGGAAGTTGCTGATAATCACCAACTGTGTCACAGTTCTTTCTTTCCCTTGTAAGTCTTCTGACAAAGAAAAAAAACAAGATCAAAATTCAATATCATATCAAAACAACATCAACACAGCAAAGCAGAAGACATCCATTACCTAATTTCAAAATCTTTATCTTCTAGCAAGTGCTACACTTTAATCACATACAGTCCTTCACAAAGTATGGAGATCACTGAGAAAGGAATGCTTCCATGGAGACTATAACAGATACAAATAGCACAATAACACTATTTGATAGAGCAAATTCTCAGCTACAAAAAACTACTTCTTTCAACACAGTCAGCACCACTAGCTATGCATTTTCACCAGTGATGAACAAGAGCTTGCATGATGCACTCACAAAAATCTGCACGAGCAGAGGAAACCCACTGTCACTGCTGCCAGTGCTGAAATGCACCAGCCACCAGCTCACCGTGCTCACATCCACTGTTTTGGCACCATCAGAGTTCAGCAAGCGTTGATGAGTGTCAAGGGTGACATTTTTTTCACATGGAGGAATTAAAATGACATACTTTTGTTTCATACACACTTCCATGTCAGACGTCATTGTGTCAGACTGCCCCTCTGTGGCCATCTGCCGCACCGGCAACAAAATGTAATGGAATATTGTTGGGAAGGTTCAACTTCTACTGCCATACCACCACCATCTGCCTCTGACGTTATGGTCCAACATAATAAAACAGGAGACATTACTTTCGGAGCAGGCCTTGTTATACATAAACATGTATAAAAATATACATGTTTATGCATGTATATAAAAATATACATGTTTATGCATTTATATTTTTGTTCAAGAGCGCTATATAAAAGAAAAATCACTTTCCATCTCTATCTCCTTCCAGACTCTGGAATCTCTTCTGCTCAAGTAGTTTATTACTCCCAACCTCTAAGTGTCCAATCTTAAGTGAATCCCTTGAGACTGCAGGAGTTTGTCAGAAGCACAGGCTGCCTTGTGGTTTCAGAATCTCAGCTTCCCATCTGAGGAATGTCGTCAGAGATTGCATCAGCAAATGAGGGTTAAGAGAATTTACCTTTATCACCATTTTAAATTATTTCATTATTCAAAACCAAAAAGACCACTTTTTAAATCCATCAGTAGGATTGCTTTTCTTCCCCCAATTTTGAAGTATATATTTAAAATACAATTTCTTTCACTAGCTTGTGTGAGGAATTGTGCCTGAAATGTAAATGAAGGCCTTTTGTTTGCAACTACTTTTATCTTCCAGATCAGAGTCGTTTACTACAAAGTAGCAGAATACACTGATTCCTTTTCAAAGAAATGTTTTCAACAGAGCGGCTTATACACCTTTCAGAGTAATATAGGATGTTTTTTGTCTTAAACAAAAAATCAACACTCCAGGAATATGGGTATTAATTGTTGTAAAGTTTCAAGAAACAAAAACATACAGGAAAAATAGCAACCACCTACATAACATTGTCTAGAAATTGTTGGAAGCTAATTGCAACAAATTTGAGATGGCTGTCCCAGCATTCCTGTTTCACAGTGCAGGGACTTCAAGAAAAAATAATACTTTCATCTTTCTGGCTTCTGAAACTTTTCTTATCGGTTTACTTCACATGTAGCGACTGTTGCTTTTAAATTGCTACTGTAGCCCAAACTGTTATCTGAACTAGAAGAGTTACTACTAGAAGAGTTACTGCTTCAGGGAGTAACATCGTTCATGGGGAGACCAGAGGCGCTACTGCGTCTGCACCACTGCGACTTGGTGCCAGGGTGCTGCTGGGCATCAGATGTGGCAGCTACTCTCTCAGCTGCTGGTTCATAGCAGAGCCCCACTCCTCTGTGGCTGCTACAAGCAACTAGGATGCATTTCTGCTTTGACTGCATCCAGCGGAAGGAGAGAAAAAAACAATCCAAAAATATAAAGCAAGCCCTCAAGCTACTGTTTTGGGAGATCCCACTGATTATCAGGGAGGCAGTGCTAGCATTTTTATTTGCAAATAATGTAATCACTGCAAAGTAGCTATTATACCCGTAAAAAAAATACATTCCCATTGTAATTTGGAAACTGTTTTGATTTTAAATCCTGTATTTTCAAATCAAGTAACCAGAACTGTGAATTTAAAAAAAAAAAAAAAAGAAGTAACTCCTTCAGGTCAAAGACATGCCTAGTTTGTCTCAAACGTCATGGAAAATGGGCATATATGTATATTTATAATTAGTTCTATCATATAGTATGGTCATAAAGACATACTTATCTAAGAAGACAACTGGAAATTTTAAAATAATACATTTTCTTGATGTTTCAGTGAGTGTTCTCTAGACACCTGGAAAAATGGAATAACAGATACTTTAAATTATCATCCCATATTTTGGAGTGTTTTGAAAGCAGAATGAAGTAACCTTAATTTGCCAAATAGAGAAGCAGCTGTTATATCATATGCAGTAAAAAGATCTTTAAGTTTCCATCTAAAAGCATACAGGCAGACTTAAAACCAGTCCAGCCCCAGCAGCCTGATCCAGAAAGCACTGACGAGCACTGTGTGCTCTAACATTGTCAGAGCACACAGCTGTGCTACACTTGCCACACAAATTCCTTCCTGTGAAGATATATCTGGGACAAATCCCATCAGCTTAAAGAGGGCCAAAAATTTTACTCTGAGATCCATTCTCAAACTACTTGCCAAACATGTTTCCCAAACTCAGAATTCATCCTTAGGCTTAATCATCATTTGTTACACAGAATGTCTTGCATAAGGCCTAAAGAGAAGAACTTGAGAGAGAAATAATATTTAAAACAAACAAACAAACCCACAAAAACAAAACCCAGAACAACAGATGACACAGGGCTGAGGATGGATTTTTCTGACTAAATATCTGTGGCTGAGCCATTTAACATGGACTGCCTTTTGAACTTGCAGATAGCTGGTCAGAGTTAATTCCTTCCCAAACACTAAAATCAGCTAAATCAATCTTCCTCCAATTCTCTCCACTGATGATGAAACAATAGATAGCTGTACTGCCAGGCCTAAGGTACAGTGAGGCAGTATCACTCATCTGGACTCAAAGTGGAGCAGGCTGCAGTGCTTGGTTAGCACAGCAAGGTACAACAATGTCCATGTTGCAGTGACAGAGAACACTTGACTCTGCTGAGGATAATGGTGGCTGAGATAGCAGTGTTGTTTTTTTTTACTGCATATACTTTATGCATGAAACTGGCTAGGTAAATGCAGAGCAGTAATAAGGAGCAGTCTTTTAGCAATAAGGAGAATTAACAATGGCAAATACTATGAGGAAAGTGGCTCTCTTCAGCATCGGTAATCTCAGCTTCACAATGGGAGTATGACTGGATGCGGAAATTTTCCCAGATCTCTTACCTTGAGCTCCAAAGTAGAAGGAAAGGGCAGTGCTCGCTCCTCCTCTTCATATCCCTCTTGGCTTGAAGTCTGTAAACTGTACTCTCAAGAAAACCAGATTGGATGTTCCTATCTGAAATAAAAGCACATGTTCTTTGACTGCACTGACAGCAAACAAACAACAAGCTCCGTACAGCTAGGACTTTACTTCTATGAATTCCCAGCCTAAATTTTAAGTGGCCTTTAACCTTAAAGCTGCATTTCAGAAATAGGAGCCTTCTTGATTTGATTCTTCTGTTGACTATATTGTATTATAATGAGCTTTTCTAAAATATGTCATAAATATTTATGCTGTCTATCACTGCCTATCCCCTCAATAAGTTGCTTTCATTTGAAAGTGGACAAGGTCTTAGGGATGTGCTGGTTTTTGTTTGTTTTCCAGTAGAACTTTACTTCTAGTGAGAAGAAAAGGACGGTAATTATTCCCTCAGTAAAGGAAATTGAGAAATAGCTCATTCCAAATCTACTCCAAGAAGCAGCAGCCAAATATAAAATAAAATAAAAAAAATAAAAATTTGTCTATTCTGCAGGTGTACAGCTCCAGACAAAGAACACTGCCTGCTGTGATGATTGTGTGACAAAATATGCAAATGTGGGCTGTGTGCAAGGACTAACGCCAGTAGGAAAGGGAGTTTCATTACTTCTCCTACTAATGGAACAGTTTGTTTTAACTTATAAATGGTCTAGAAAAATGTAATGGCCATTAGTAACTTTGAAGGTGATATTTGATCATTAAAGCGTGAAACAGAAAAATATATGTCTGTTCTAATTAAAAAGGTTAATGCAACCTTTACACCAGAGTTACCTCCAGATATATCTGCAAATGTCTGCATAAAATTTTTACAATGCATATTTTACATATGCCAGGAGTTTCTAAATATGAGAGTTAAATGGAGAGGACAGAGACAAATTAATGGAGATTCAATTAAGATGTTCATAATTAAAATCTGTACATTGAAGATTGATCAGTTTTTACTTTCTACCTTTTCTCATTGTATGAAACAAGTGCAAAAGTTGGTGCAATCATAAAGCAGCCATGTTGGTACTTCGCAAAAGAACACCTCACCATATGGTATACACTCAGACTGTAGATTTGATGGTGAGGAAATCAGCACCTTGACTCCACACCTGCAGCACTCTATGGAACCGAATTACTCTACTGCAAATCAAATTTGTAATTATGAGATAAAACTAAGATAAAGAAACTGCAATGGTCGGCAATGATAAGACACTCCTCCTGCTATCCAATGCTTCTGACAGAAACAAACCAGTCTTCACTGTGAAATACCTATTTGTACCACCCAGGGGATACATGGGAGCCACGTTCTTGCCATCTGTGAGTCCTTTGCTCCATTTAGAGCACTCTGACTACCCTGACACTACAGATGTGGTGCTCCCAAGTACAAAGAGACATTCTAGCTCAAGTTATCAGTTGAAATCAAAGCATAGGAAGCAGCAAAAAAAATCCAAACGAACTGTATTCCAGAATCTGACAGACTGTCCATAGCTTCTGTAAAACACACTGAAGGAGGTGATTACTAAATGGGACACTAGACAAGTGTCCTGAAAGACAGATAAATAACTGTTGGCTGACATATACACATAACTTAATTTTAACTGGCATTTTGAGACAT
Source organism: Numida meleagris (assembly GCF_002078875.1). Classification (NCBI taxonomy): domain Eukaryota; kingdom Metazoa; phylum Chordata; class Aves; order Galliformes; family Numididae; genus Numida; species Numida meleagris. The sequence continues at coordinate 61,721,498 of NC_034411.1, forward strand.
GAGATATCATTTGTATCTTTACTGCACAGCAAGAAATATTGTAATGGAAGACAGCATATAAAAAGGAACAAAAAAAGAAAAGCAAGCGCTTTTCGTCATCAAATGCTAAAGGTCTTCAACAGCTAATAAACATAATTTAGGGATGCTGCATGTGTGAGAGAAAGATCTCATCCTATAGAAGTTAATAGAAAATTACATCTCTGTAAATTTCTACAGAGGATTCAGAACTCAGCAACTTTTCTATACAATGCTTACTTTCAAAAAAAATGCTATGTTTCACTTGTGAACACTGATTTAGGTGGGACAATTAGACTAAGTCTAAGCCTAAACTTTACTACAGTGATTTATAGGAATTTTTTTATTTAGGTCTATGAAATTAAATTAACAGCAGAACAAATCAGAAGTTCTCTGGATTCCACATTACTCTGATGAGTGTGGCCAGCAGGGAGAGGGAGGTGACTGTCCTCTACTCGGCTCTTGTGAGGCCCCATCTGGAGTACTGCATCCAGGCCCTGGGGGCCCCAGCACAAGAAGGATCCACAGCACTTGGAATGAGTTCAGAGGAGGGCCACCAAGATGATCAGAGGGCTGGAGCACCTCTCCTATGAACAAAGGTTGAGGGAACTGGGCTTGTTTAGTTTGGAAAAGAGAAGGCTCTGGGGAGACCTCATCGTGGTTTTCCAATACTTGAAGGGAGCATATAAACAAGAGGGGGAACAATTGTTCACAAGGGTGGATAGCGATAGGACAAGGGGGAATGGTTTTAAACTGAGACAGGTGAGGTTTAGTTTAGATATTAGGAGGAAGTTTTTCACTCAAAGAGTAGTGACACACTGGAACATGTTGCCCAAGGAGGTTGTGGATGCCCCGTCCCTGGAGGCATTCAAGGCCAGACTGGACGTGGCTCTGGGCAGCCTGGTCTAGTGGTTGGTGACCCTGCACTCAGTAGGGGGGTTGAAACTCGATGATCTCTGAGGTCCTTTTCAACCCAGGCCATTCTATGATTCTATGACGACACAAAGAGCCACCAGACAGCTTGTGTAGATGTTTGTATGTTAGAAAGAAGGAAGCAAAGAGAGGTGAGGGGAAGAAGGATGTCAAAATGATGGCTTAGAAGGAAAACTGCCCAGGAGAACAAACAAGATGTCTAGGGAGCAGAATGTTAAGGAAAAGATGTACAAGAATCTCAAGTGTGTCTTCTTGAGGGACAAGTCTCATAGAAGAAAATGGATTGGAATGAAAGACCATTAAAAATAAGAACACTGAAAGCCATATGCTTCTGCACTGTTAAAAAAAAATACATATTGTGTAGACAACACATCTATGTGAATAAGGAAGAGATATTCTTCCCCAAATTGAGTGCATGCTTATGTGGTGTATAAGCATTCAATACAACTGAATTTCAGATGCCTGCATTACATACCAAGATCACTTTTGGAGCTGTTATTTAGCATCCATAAAGGTTACCAGAGTGCTGGTAAAAGGACCGTAACAGGCCAGGGTGTAATGCACTTTTTTAAGCTACACAGGTGCTGATTTGGGTAGACTTTAGAACTGCAGGAAGCACTTTTAGCAACATTATTTTTAAAAAACCATCACTTCTAACACGTCAAGTTTACTACTTTGAAACACATGGGAAGAAGTCAAAAGGAAGGAGAAAAACATTCAGAGATTAATGAAATGTGGTATGCTTCAAAAGGTAATTCCTCTGTAAGAATGTAATTACTATAAAATATGATTTCTTTGAATGTTGTAGTTCTAGTAGCCAACAAGAATCCAAGTGGGAAGCCAGACTGGGGTGTTTGTCTTTCTACTTATTTTACATAGTTCCTCCATATTCTTCTTGGTGTTTTCACATACAGGAAATACACAACTGTAAATTTTGTGAAGGGCTGAAGAACACACTAATCTATGTCTATAAAGATACATTCATACTACAAATGAATCACATGAGGCTCTTGAGTTCCCTAGAGACAGAAGACAACAAACTTACCTCTGGAACAAATTATTTTAGCCCTTAAATTCAGAGTCAGAATAAGATCATCAGAATTCATACATTTGAGAAGAAAAAAGTCTCCTAAAACATCCTGAAAAGTCTCACCTCCAAGTAATCCTGGATAAGTTATTGCTTTTCTTTTGTTGTTTTTATTCCACATTTACTTCTGCTCCACTTTGGTTCAGGCTTGTTATTTCACTGTCTTTGGTATAAGAAATAATCCTAAAACAATTCCATCTGCTAAAATGAGGTGTTAAATAAGCACATACATAAAATTTGTATTATGTAACAGCCATGTCTTCCTATCTGAAAGCATGGTGAACAGCACTGCAGAGAAAGACTTGCTTCACTGACACAGGATCAGTTCAAATGTCACTGTTCCTGGATTACCTGTCTTCCACAACCTTTCCTTACGTCATGATATTTCATCCTACCACAGTCATTTGGGGATTCTCTTCCACATACTTCAAAATTTAAATTTTTTATACTGAGTTAATTTATTCATCCACTTGACAAAAAATGAAATAGTAATGTCATCGATCAATACTATTATTAGGATTGGGTAATGCCTGAAATTGTTTTGATGGAAAATTAAATTTATGACATTTAACTTAGAGCTAAATTTGATATGAAAAAATATAACATTTTATAATTACAGTAAGAAACCTAAAATGAAAAGTTATTGTACATGAAAAGCAGAAACTTTGTCTCATAACAACTTCAAAACATCATGATCTTATACCAAGATTAGCCTCCTTCCTCCTGCATTACCATTTAAAAAATAAAATGTATCTCAGATGTTTATTGAGATAAACTTTAATAGTTTTACTTTAGAAACATGTTGAATAATTCATGTTATTTTAAATTATTCTGGATTTTTTTGTGGGGGTGGTTTTTTTTTGTATTTCTTTTTAAAGCTTTTCCAGTTTGCTCTCAATTTACATCAATTCATAACTTTTGTTTTGAAGAGATAGGGAAATGTTCCACACTATTAAAGATTCAACACAGTAAAGCAGCGACTGACAACATAAAAAATCCAGATAAATGCTATTTCAGTCTTTTGATTCTGAGAATAAAAATATGCATCTCCATTTAGCAATATCTTTACTTATTTAATAACAATTTGTGTCTTAGAAGAGAAATTTCCCAAGGTCAGGTCTTGTGCTAACATTAAGGTAACATTCAAACAACCACTGAAAGAGCCCATTCCTCAAAGACTCTGCAATATAAGAAAATCTAAATCTAGTAGGCTGGACTTTCATCCTCTTTCAGTAGTGTCAAATTGATGCATGAGCAGTTAACGTTTCCAAGATATCCGTCAGGGCATCATGTAGAAAGATAAATGGTTGGTTAAATGTATAAAATTAGCTGATTCAATAGAACTTCTAGATTTAAGCAAAAGAGATCAAGATCCTTCAGGACAGTAGGAGACAGAATCTGGACAATGACGCAGATCACATATGGGTTAAACCACCCTCTTTGGATGCCTGTCATTTCAATCTTGAAATTAGTTGCCTGATCATAATCAATGATCTTACATAAGGAATCTTAGTTAAATATATAAAAAGTCTGGCGTCACACACCCTAAAGTTCAGTATCATGGACTCTCAGCTCAGCCAAGACACTGGAGCCAACTTTCTGCCATATCAAAAACCCTGATGAGATTCACAGTCTTGGCATCCTGATCTATGAGGGGCATCCAATGTGAAGAATAATTCCAGGACCTTCTCATTAATTTTGTATCAAAAAGCCACAGAATGAAAAAAGAAAGAAGGAAAGTCAACCTAGAAGCATGAGTGTAAATAAAGTGATCTTAGGTAGCTGTCTGAACAGACTAGTCAGGCATCCAGTTGTTGCTGCTCCTTCCATTTGCAGCATCCTGCACATTTTTTGTATAATGACTAAGGGCTGGTAAATGAGTCTGAAACTTATGCAAACGCTCTGTTGATCTGGTTACAATACACTGCTTCTGATCTTTTGTATTAATCAAGAACCTACAAGCCCATATAATTGAGCAAAAGTTTATCTTTGAATCTGGGCTTATATTATAAGACAACACCTGTATGCAGCTCTTTTTTTCTTCCAAATCCAGACTGTATAAAAACAGAAACAGAAAAACAAATTAGATTATTTAAAATGAGTGTGTAGGTGTTGGTTTATAGGTATGTATGTCTGAATTCAGAATCAAGCCATTATTTATAAACATATTGTTAGTTAAACAAGTACCAATACTTACAAGACAACAAAATAATGTATTCTTTCTCAAGTTATGCCTTAACATGTTGATTTTCCCCATGTCATTCTTTCCTTTACGACAAAAGGCTACGCTTTAGTCATTTAGAAGAAGAATTTTTCCTTTCAAATCAATGAAGGCTGCAATTCTGATTTGAGTGTTTTGGGAACGCTGTCAGTTTCTGAATTACAGGTTTCTGTATGCTTGTCTGACTCAGATTTATAAGCAAGGTCAGACACAGCACTGCAAGAATGGCACTGTAATTAGAAAGGTGCTTATTCTGTCAGCTAGGTGTAAAATGTCCCAGCAATGCACGGTGAAGCCTTTATTTTACACATAAATTAATTGTAATAACTATCAAACTACAGCTGGCAAGCCAGACAGCAAAATATAAACAGGAAGTTCAGATTGCCAGAGCATTTCTGCTGAAAAAAACGGCATCTCTACAAACATGATTTCCAGACATTCAAAGAGAGTAGCACGAAAGAGAAAACACCAGCTTAAGCTCCTGACTTGAAAGCGAGCAACTGAACAGCTGATAGTCTAGATAAAGACAAAAGAGTAATAGAAAAGGCTTTCAAGAGGTACTATGTGTCAAGGCACAAGACTAAAGACTGAGTCTTTGTGAGGTCTCTTATTTTTGAAAATCACATCTGAAAAACTATGAAAACAACCACTGGTGTCTACAGCTTCCACACTTTTCTGTACTTGGTTATTCCTTCATCAATCTCCTCCTGCTTTTCCCTACGGAGATGAAAAACTGTCAAAAGAAAGCAGTTGTGCAGGAAGGTTGCAGTACCATGGCAAAGCATTGCTAGCAGGAACTCTTAGTTCTCTTACCTGCATCCATTCTGTGTACAGTGATCTTTTTTAATGATAACTACTCATGAGACCATCCTTTGAACTGAATCACTGAACAAACATGACTGAAAATAAATCCAGAGGAAAAACAGTTCTTCAAGTCCAGTGCAGAGGTGATGTCCTCAACATCTTTCTTGGTCAGAAGAGATGGCTTGCTCTCGCTCCTTCCATTCCAGAGAAAATCATTTACCCTGTATCTTGTAAGTTTTGAGAGTGAGTGATGTGGGTGAAAGAGAACAGTGTGAATTGATGCAAGATCTGATCAGAAAAGTGCTATAGGATTGCAAGAGAAGAGGAACACTAGAATACCACAATGTAGTTGTCAGTAAACGTACTGAATAATCTCCTTCACTATCTGTTTTAAGTGTACACAGCTAATACTCCATCCTTGCAGGGACTGTTTCTGATATTAGGAAACAAGTTTGTGTGCAGAGTTGGCAGGAGGGAAGGATCTTGTTCCGCTGTTCAACAGATGAGTTAGGACATCCTGACCACAGTAAAAATGGTTAAATCAAAATGTGTCTTCTATTTCTTTCTTATGCTAAAGTTAAAATCATACTATGAAAAGCTGGCACCACGCTGAAAAGGCTGATTTGATAGTAGGAATGCTCTCTTGCTATATGTATCTTGTCTGCTTATGTGCTTGTCACAGTATTATTAGCCCACTACACCCAAAAAAGATTGCGTCTCTTTCTTGTTAGCGGGTGGAGACATAGCAGTGATTTTGTTGATCACATTTGCTGGGATGTGACGACGCCCATCTTGCCACTTTACTCCTAGGAACTGAATTTCCTGTGCAGGCCCTTTCACTTTGTTTCGCTTAATAGCAAAACCAGCTTGCAGAAGGATTTGGATTATTCTCTCCCCCTTCTTGAAAACTTCCTCTGCTGTATTGCCCCACAAAGGAAAATCATCAATATACTGCAGATGCTCGGGAGCACTGCCCTGTTCCAGTGCACTTTGAATCAACCCATGGCAAATGGTTGGGCTGTGTTTCCACCCCTGGGGCAAATGGTTCCAGGTATACTGAACACCCCTCCAGGTAAAAGCAAACTGTGGCCTGCATTCTGTGGCCAAAGGAATGGAGAAGAAGGCATTAGTAATGTCAATGGTGGCATACCACTTGGCTGCTTTGGACTCCAGTTCATACTGGAGTTCTAGCATGTCTGGCACAGCAGCACTCAGTGGGGGTGTAACTTCATTCAGGCCGCGGTAGTCTACCGTCAGCCTCCATTCTCCACTGGCTTTACGCACTGGCCATATGGGGCTATTAAAAGGTGAGTGAGTTTTGCTGATCACTCCCTGGCTCTCTAGTTGACGAATCAACTTATGAATGGGGAGCAAGGAATCCCTGTTGGTGCGGTACTGCCGTCTGTGCAACGTTTTTGTGGCAATTGGTACCTGTTGCTCTTTTACTTTTAGCAGCCCCACCACAGACGGATCTTCTGACAGGCCAGGCAAAACAGACAGCTGTTTAATGTTGTCTGTGTCCACAGCAGCTACTCCAAAGGCCCATCGATACCCTTTGGGATCCTTGAAATGTCCCCTTCTAAGGTAATCAATACCAAGTATACACGGAGCCCCTGGACCAGTCACAATAGGATGTCTTTGCCAGTCTTTACCGGTAAGGCTTATTTCTGCCTCCAGCACAGTCAATTCTTGAGAGCCCCCAGTCACTCCAGAAATACAAATCAAATCTGTCCCCTCATGACTCGAGGGCATTAGAGTGCACTGCACACCAGTGTCCACCAGTGCCTCGTATTTCTGTGGGTCTGAAGTGCCAGGCCATCGAATCCACACAGTCCAATAAACTCTATTATCCCTTTCCCTCCCCTGGCTGAGGGCAGGGCCCCTCTATTGGTTACCTGTAGTGACTTCAGCAATTTCATCGGTGGTTAATCTGCACTGTAATTCTCTCACCCGTGCTCGTAGTACAGGAGTGGGTTTCTTATGCCATTTTTTCATGTCTTCTCCATGCTCGTGTAAGTAACTCCACAAGGCGGCACGTGCCATAGATCTGCCACCATCATTAGCTTGAGCAGGAAGGCGTCTGCCTTTGATAGCTGAGATTTTTGATGATATAGGTGAGGAGGAGCATTCATGATCTTCCATCACTTTGATCAGCTTCTTCATTAGGCTCTTCTGATCATCCTGATCTCCATCAGGTGTTCCTGATACTGCTATGGGTTCATCACAATCCATCAAGAGGGACATATCCTCCACTAAACCATTCTGTTTCTTCTCCACTTTCGCCAATCTTTCTCTTACCTCTGAGATAGCTGAAATAGAAGCGTGGTTTGGGGGGAGTTTTTGCTCATAATTTTGGAGTGTAATAATCAGTTCATAAACAGGGGGTCTTCTCTGTAGGTCCTCCAATCTATCAAATGTGGCTAAGAGTGTACTGGCATACTGGGCTGGTGCTGTTTTGGTGAGTTTCCGCCATATATCCGGCGTACTTCTAACTCTCTTGGGATCATGCTGCTGGTGTGGATTGTTAGGAACAAACGTGGGGTCATACAGCATTTCCACCACAGCTATTTCTCTCAAATACTGAATGCCCTTTTCAGCAGTGTCCCACTTTCTCATCTGAGGCTCGAGGTCATCCTTGAAGGGATACCTTTCCTTCACAGCTACTAACACTCGTTCCCAAAGGGTGGCGGTTCCATCCAGGCATCTACTGATCCCTCTGTCAATGCCTGCGTCCCTGGCAATGCTCCCTAGTTGGCGAGCTTCGTTACCATTCAGGAGCACACTGCTGGCCCCATTGTCCCAACACCGAAGCATCCAGGTGACAATGGTTTCGTTCGGGTGCCGTGTAAACTCCTTTCTTGAGCCTATGATCTTGGTCATTTTCAGAGGTTGGCGGACAGTTGTAATAGTGACGCCTTCCTCCTCGCTATCCCCTCCATGTCTCTTGTTATTTTCTGTTGTCTTTGTTGATGATGATGGATTTGGGGAGGGCCCCTCACCTGGATCTTCCTCTACCTTCTCCACTTCTTCCTTCCGTTCCAGCCACGAGGACACCTGTTTCCATTTCTGTCCTTCCACAGGAGCAACTGCCACGGATACTGGTGCCTCCTTTGCTTGCTCAGGTTTAGCCTGGGGGCTTCCCCCTCTGGTTCAAATTTCAGCCGGGAAGCTCTCTCTCTCAAGAACAGTGTTGTATAGAGCTCGATAAGCACAAGCCAGGCCCCAAATAAGTTGTGCCTCCTCAGATCTGCCTAGGCCGCACCATCCCTGACTCAAAAACTGACCGAGCTTCTCAGGATCCCACAGGTGTTCAAGGGTGAAATCCCATGACACCGTGGGTCCCCATGTTTCTAACGTCTTCCCTAGGCCTCTCCATATTCCCTGCCACTCAGCATTTTCTGGTTTTGGGGAGAGTTTCCTCCACATAATGTAAATTATTACTAGGAGGAAAACATTCAAATCAATTGGTATCACGATTGCTAGATTGAAATTCCAAGGGTGCGTAAAGAACTGAGAGGAGAATCTGGAAGCCAGCCTCACCACGGCACTGTTTGTAAAACTAGCCACTCCCTCCAGGAGGTACAAGCACCAGGCCGGTATCTCCATCAGCGCCATTATGTAGTTATATGTACACACAACTCCAACACAGAACATGATAGCCTTAACCAGAAACCAGTATGTTCCAAGGAACATGATTACCGTTAATCCTTTATGCATCATTCCAAAAATTGAAAGCAGATCTATTGCCCGCATCCTCCACCAATATTTGTCACGGTATTGTCTAAGGGTCTGCGTCCGTGACAAGGGGGACAGGCCGAAAAAAAAAAAAAACGAGAAAAGAGGAAGGAAAAAAAAAAATTGCCGGCGAGTAGGGGCCGGCCCCCGGGGGGTCTGGCAGCTAAAGCAGCAGAGAAGCCGCGGAGCCGCACCCTGGGAAAACAAAGGGGAGAGGGGAAAAAAAAAAAAAAAAAGCAAGGGACTCGTAGGCGGATCTAACACAACAAAAAAAAAAACAGCGGCACCAATCTGAGGAGGAACAACCAACTTTACTAAATATATCAAAATGAGGCTAGTAGAATTATATTAGAGAGTTTACAGGCTGAAAATCTTACACAGTAAACTGCAGGAGGACCACGTGCTTTCTCCGTCGGTCAGGAAGGAAGAGACCACGCGTCTCCCACGCGGCTTCACCCCCTTCCCTCCAACGCAAAGACCCCTGGGGAGTGCACCTCCTCCCCTCCCCCTCAGAGGGCCACACCAAAAAAGGTAGTTTGCAGTAACCAGGGAATTAACTCTTTAACTGCCCGTACCTTACATGATGTAATGATGTGGAATACCGACAACAAAAATCATAAAACCATAACAGTGCTTTTTTCTTTTTTTTCTTTTTTTAAATGAATATGACCTCAGAATAAGATGGGAATTAATGTTATCTATACTCCAAAAGTCAACTTAAAAAGCAGTCAACTGAAAAGACATTTCAGAGTTCATGTGGGTTAGAATGATCTAGAATTAAAAACTTCACAAGCAAAAACAAATGAAATCAGTAGTACTAGTGTGTCAGGGGCAACCCACATCAGTGTGTGTGTGACAAGCTGCAGTCCTCAGAGGTGCCCCTGCTCCGGTGCGGGCATCCCACAGCCTAGTCCCTCAGCTTCCCCAGCATAGAGCATGTCCTTTCAGGAGTGTGTCTCCAGCTGCATCTCCTCCTGTTTCTGTCACCCTGTGTTGCCTACTCCAGTGGCTCCTGCCCTTCCGTGGGTGTGCCTGAGTGGAGGTGCCATGATGTGGTGTGCAGTGGGCAGCTGCCATCCACCAGCAGCCCTGCAGCCTGCCCCAAACCCTTCCAGCTATGCCAAGTGCTAGTGACCACCCTTAGAACTGATGCCTGAAAAAACACTCTACATAGTACATTATAGGGTATGAAAAAAGAAAGAGACCAGAGATGAAAGGAAACATCAAAAATCACTGAGGAGGAAGTTTAACTGCAGCACAGCCTTTACAATGATTGCCTGAAGCTGAGAGAACATGGTTTGCCCAGGCAAGCTCAAAATGTTTGCAAAATAAGCTGATGACATCTTGAGCAAATTTGTTTTTTTCACCTATGAAAACAGTAGTTTTATCTCAAAAAGCCCATAAAATATAATTCTGCTATAATCTCAAGAACACTTTAAAATCATATGGTCTTTTAGAGTTTCAAAATTTAGTGTTTTCACTACCTAATCAGTATACAGAATGAAAACAAAGCCAATTAGGGAAGTAATGAGTAGCAGTAATAAAAATGTCCTCTACTGCTTCAGAAACAACCTCCTTGTTTTTGGAGTCCTAAGGTTTTATTTACTTCTGTATAATAATACACACAATGGACCTGCTTCTATTTTGTGCTTTAATAACTTTCTCTTGTCAGCAAAATAGTCAGGGAGCTGTAAACCTCCCAATCTGTGCAGAGGCTGCAGTCACGGAGTGATTCAGAGTTAAAACAGGGCAGAAACCAGCCAGATGTTCCTCTGTGCCCTGTGAAGATGTTTTAATACATGAGGGTCTGGTTCCTGGTTGAATGCACACAGGGGAAAACATCTGTACTGAACCCTTGTCCTTTCCCTTCGCTTCTTTTAAAGCTTGCAAATTCATTCATACAGGCTCTGTTAGCAGAGTCAGCTCATTTAGGAAAGCACTTTCTAGGCTGCTCTGATCATCGACAACCATGAATAATGAATTGAGAAAAAATTCTCCTGGAATAGTGCATCCATCAGTTAAAATGAGGATAAAACACAAGCTCACTCACAGAGTGTATCATCTGTGCTTATTTTTGCACCTGTTCATTTTTCCTTTTGTCATCGAACAAGGAGGAATATGCTCAAGATCAGGAATTAAGAGTACCAATCTCATGCTGTTAAACACCCTCAGTGGGCTTCTCCACCTCTGCATTAAGGACATAATGCTCAATTTGCCTGGCACATACTTCTCCTTGTCAGCTATCTACTTGCCAAGTCCATCGGTCCCTAATTTGAGTTCAGAATCACACTCAAACTCGGTGACAAACCTAGTTGAAATAACACAGGTGAATAAAACACCAACAGTCTTGAAATTTCTCCTAAAGCCATATTTTCAAGGGAAAATCCCTACCCTGAGAGGGGAACTGAGCTCTTTAAAAGTATCAGACCTTGAAAATAAGCAAGATAATCACTTTCAAATAACCTAAATTAAAATTAATAAATAAAATAAAATTGGAGCCAAAGATAGAAGAGCCTGCTGAAGGAGAAATAGTGAGCTACAACTAGATCAGAGGCCTGTGAGATACCTGGAAAAAAACTTGTGAATTAAAATGGCCAATAATGCACAAACTTGGCTTGCAAAGGCTTTTCAACTTGTGCTGTTTTAGACAGATGACCAGAACTCATTTTGTATGCTTGTAATATGTATGTTCTGTAAACACTACTGTCCATTTAAAAAAATATACACTCATTTGCATTATTAACATAAAGAGCATTAATGATAATCTGACATGAATTAGTTACCTTTTTCAAATTTCATCTGACCAGAAAATTTATCTAGACTCTTCCTTTAAGAAAGATTAATCTTAAGAAGAAAACTATTTAGATAAAATTGTTGATGATGCTGAATGGATGCTGTGATTCATATACTCCCATTGTACCCTCTAAGCTCAACTTAAGATGCAATGCAGTGGAATACATCATTGGAGATGAAGCCAATTTTCATTAATTTAGTGTCCCATTAAAAATTCTGGATCTTTCCATGGACAGGAGGCATGAAATCATTCATTTAGTCAAGACCTCAGTTTTCCCTTACAAGCAGTTTAGACAGAAGATGACTGATAAGCCCAAATTAGAAAGCTGAAGAGCAGAACTATACTAATTTGTGCACTGAAGCATCACGAAACAATCACTTGGCATTCCCTCCTGGAATATATATCCTTTAATTAAACACATAACTAAGGTTCAGATATGCTCAAATCAACAGTGTTATTATTGCCACTATTCTCTGTCTCCCCTTCCATACTGTTGTTTCAACTGAAACAAACTTTTTTTTTTTAAAACACTTCTAGCTATTCTTAAAAAGCTTCTTGTGTTCTGATTTTCCATATCTGAAAGAGATATGCAATGAGCTAATTGGTTAGTCACCAGATAAAATCAGTTCTTCATATATATTCATATGAAGGCTTTACTGAAAGTAGTGCCTCCTATTTTATAATGTTGTCCTGTGGTGTCAGGGGTGGATGTTGGTGGTATGGCAGTAGAGGTTGAACCTTCCCTCCAATATTCCATTTCATTTTATTGCCGTGTGACAGACAGCAGCAGAGGGGCAGTCTGACAAAATGGCACCTGACATACAAGTACATATGAAGCAAAGATATGTCATTCGAATTCCTTCATGTGGAAAAAATTGCACCGCTGATATTCATCAGTGCTTGCAGAATGTTTATGGAGACCAAACAGTGCATGTGAGCACAGTGAAGCGGTGGATGGTGCCTTTCAGTAGTGGCAACAGCAACAGAGGCTCATCTCCGCTTGTGCAGATTTTTATGAGCGCATCATGCAGAATGTTTTTCATTGCTAGTGAAAATCATAGAATCACACAATAGCACAGTTGGGAAGAGACCTCAAGGGATCATTGAATCCAACCCCTCTGCCAAAGCAGGTACCCTGTATTAGGTTTCACAAGTAGATGTCCAGACAGTTCTTGAGTATCTCCATAGAAGGAGACTCCACAGCCTCTCTGGACAACCTGATCCAGTGCTCCATCACCCTTACTGTAAAGTTCTTCCACATGTTAGTACAGAACTTCCTATGTACAAGTTTTAGGCCATTACTCCTTGTCCTATCGCTAGGCACCACCAAGAAGAGCCTTGCCTCATTCATTTGCCTCCCACCTTCCTTCAGATATTTATGAACATTTATCAGATCCCCTCTCAGTCTTCTTTTCTCCAGGCTGAATAGACCCAGGTTACTCAGCCTTTCCTCATAAGGGTGACACTCCAGGCCCTTTATCATCTTTGCGACTCTCCTCTGGACTCCTTCTAGTAGATCCGTGGTTTTTTTTTTTGAACTGAGGAGCCCAAAACTGGACACAATATTCTAATTGTGGCATCACCAGGGCAGAGTAGAAGGGAAGGATCTCCTCCCTCACTCTGCTGGCCATGCTCTTTTTAATGCACCCCAGGATACCACTGGGGTATACTGCTAAAAAAATCACAAGGGCATACTGCTAAAAAAATACATAGCTAACAGTGCTGACTGTACTGAAAAATAGAGTTTTATAGCTGAGAAACTGCTCTATCAAATAGCGGTATTGTGCTACTTGTATTGGTTGTAGTTTCCATGGAAATAAATAGGAAGCATTACTTTCAAAGTGACCTATGTAAATAACCTAAGCAATTAAAATTACTGAAAGCTTCAGAACAGGCTTTACTGCCAAAAAACTCTACTGATGTTGGCATCTTCTCCAAATGTCTAGGCCATTCTAAAGTGGTAAAGGTCTCCTTAGTAATTAAGTTAATTTGAAAATATGTTGATTGGTCTTATATGCACTTACAGGAAAGTATTTCCATACAAAATCACATGGTGGAAGATAAATTTATCTTTTCATATACACGTATATGCATATATACATATATATTTTTAAGCAAAATAGTATTGTTGCTACAATCCTACAAAATGTGTCCAATTAAAAGTAGTTTGCATATTTTTGTGGATCAGCTTATTGATTGAAGTAACCTTTAGGCAGAGACAAAACCCTTAAGAATTCCAGCTGAAAGCATCAGAAAGTTCCAATAAAAATCTCAGAACAGGAACAGAAATCATCAGCGTAACTTCTGCATAAAGCATATTTTTATTCTTTATGCAAGAAGTTAACAATGGTAAAAAGATATGCAGAAGACATTTAGAGACATTTGAATGACCAAATATATTTGATTCACTATAAGGAAAACAAACTCAACTTCTTTCATGTGTTTCTGGAAGATCAAAGCATCTTTGTTGGGTTATCATACCCAGAAAACACGACTGTCAAAAACTAGATTTAAGCATCACAAAAAGAAAAAACATCTAAACGTCTAAACTCTCCATTTTGGTGGAAACTTCTTAATAGCTGTTGAAATTTTTTTTTTCTGATTTTGTTACTAATGTTTTCATATGTGAAAATGAGTTCATTTTTATTAAGAAAATCTGTCATCTCTATTAGAAGAAATTCAGAAATGTGATTTTTAGCAAAGAGGCCTTTTCCATTCAGGCCAAACAGCATTAAACTATCACTTCTCTTCTATCCTAGAGAGTGAAAGCAAATGAACAGATGCTGCTCACTACCACTGAGGCTAAACGAACCAAATGCCAAAACTGATTTGAACCTCACCTGAACTTCTGTGAAGTCAGAAAACATATAAACAAAAATTAAAAAATTGATTAATAGTAAACACAAAAAAAACCTGTACAGTCTACCACTACAGAAACAGTAATCAAGAAAGCTGTGCTGGTTAACCAAAACAACCTTTCAGAGACTGAGCAAGTATACAAATGCAACTGTATATAATTGTTTGGATTTGATTCTGCACTTAACTAGAGTCCTAAAAATGCATCAATTTCACAGACAGCAGTCATTCATTGTAGTGTCTGCAAGTCCAAATGCATGCAGTCTGGAGCATTAACTACATTAGTTATTACATTAGTTATTACATTACTTATTAACTTTAGCACAATCAGCTGTTTCTCAACTGAGGACCTCAGTCTATTTTATGTACGAAAACACAATTATTTTCATTCACAATGTATTATTGCCAGGGTGCTCTTCTATAATGAACTGTAATGTTCTGAAGCTAAGGAATCTTGGAAGACGCTTATAAGAAAACATCAGTTAATGAGGACCATGTTCTGAAATGAAACCACTTCAAGATCCTTTAGATGAAAGAGTAACATTAAGTCAAAGGAACCAGATAGCCAACTATTTTACCCGGCACTGCAGAGGAGTACGCAATCATGTTAGAGCAGAAACAGACCTAAAAATCAACTTCTAAATAGCTCCACACCCTTTTCTCAGAAGAATGCTTGAGGAACAAGCACTTGTCCTACAGACAGGAGTCCTTGAAAGTCTACCTGGTTACATGCTGTTTCAACTCTCTTAGAGAGTCACTTGGAAGAACTGTAAGATAACAGGCTGATAACAATGAAGCCTATGAAATGATACTTATGGTATGTCTTCTTTTCAATTTAATACTGCTTGACAATCTAATTTCTTTTTTCAAGTTGGCTCAGGATTAAGATTGATAAAGTCAACCTTGCTCATTCCATAAGAAGTAGGAGTGACATTTATTGTCACTGGAAGGAGTAGAATGGTGTCTCTGAAACATCATTTGTAGATGACACAATTATTGCTAAAATAGAGGCATTACTGGCCTTTGGGCTTTGGAGGAAAGAAAAAGATTCAGTTTCTCAAACAGCAGCATAGATCAGATTCACTTTTTTTCTCACAGCTAATCAGGGAGAAAAAATAACTAGCTTTCTATGTTACGTTAGATAAGACAACTCAAGGTGGCAATAAGAACTGTCTCACCATACAGTGGAGTAAGCTGATCTAATAATGAGCATACTTATTCCACTTGGAAGCAGAGTTATTCATGCAGGCTTTTTGTAGGCATTTGGGTCCAAGCCCACTGAATGAGAGACTTTGCTACAGGCAAAATTTTGCCTTACTATGTGGTATATACCTATGTGATGTCTCTAGGAAACAACAGCTTTAATATTTAACAGTTTCAGTTAAGTCACTGTGGAACTGAAAATGCATGGACCAGTTTTCAGAAATCTAGTTTTACTTCAGCAAACCAATCTTGTAATTTCAGACTGGATATTCCTCTCATCTACATCTTCTGGAAGCTGAGGAAAACAAGGCAAAAACCCCACAGTAGTTAAACAGTATTCTTTTCATAATTTGGTAGTAGAGCAACATTTTCTATCAGGCATGCAGAGTTCTACTTACAAGGCTTATATGGCAACAACCTCACACGGAGCTTTGTGAAACCTAAAAGCTAATGCTGAAAGTTATGCATGCAAACTATTTCTCAGTATTTACTTGATCCATTTTCTTCCATAGACACTGTTTCTCTTCATCCATCTCATTCATGAAGCACTTTGAAATGTCTGACTCATAAAAATCTCAAGAAGAAAAGAACTTTTAAAGAAACAGACAAGAAACAGAATAAAAACTGAATGGAAGCCACAGCTTTTGTCTTTTGCCTTTTGGGAAAGACTCAGAACCACAGGGGATGTTCTGGAAGGAAGAGCCATTTTACTCTGTCATGACTAGTCAGACAGCTGACTGATTAAAGGTGTTCTTGTCCCTGAACACCTTAAATGATCATAAAGCAAATCCTCTGTGTATTATCATCCAGTATCCCCAAGGCAAGAAAAATGAGGAGAGGAACAAATATTCATTACTCATACTATATATCAAGAAATAGATCACCACACTAAGAAAGCTCTTTTTTTATCCAGTTCAGGCATGGGTTTTCAAGACAAACTGTGGAAGATATCATTTCTGCTGCTTCTCATCAATAAAATAAAATAATATTTATTTCCAGTGATTTCTGAAACTTAGCTCTGGATATAGACTAAAAAACCCACAAGCTGTTACAAAAAAAACCTACAATCCCTCTCCCTTCCTGCAAAAGCTCTAAGAAATATCAATTTAGATATCAGATTAAGGACACGAAGCTTAATGAGAAACTCTAGAGACACACTGCTTTCTAACAGCTACCCTGGGGAAAATGTGACAGAGTACCGAAAAGGGGCTGATCACAGTGTGTAGGAAGCAGGCAGATTTCTAAGCTTCCTCTTTTCTTCTTGATAAAGCATTCTTGTAACTACCAAGAAAAAATATCCAATCTTTCCTGCTTATCCTGACCTCATTAGTGTCCTGTCGATTGTTTAAAAGAAGACTCTCTTTCATTGTAAATTCTCTTTCAAACAGTGCTGTTCTCCACCAGTTCCCCCCATGGGCATTTAATTGTGCAGACTACAGACATTTGACAAGTATGACAACTACTTTGAATTAATTTCTCAAGATTATTTATGTGCTGCCTTAATTTTAAAGAGCAAACCTGATTAAAACCCAAACTGTGAGTTTCAGGATTCTGTAAAAGAGCTGCAAAATCAGCAGCACAAAACAGGCATTTCCAGCAAAGGACAATTTTACTAAGACACTTGAAAGAAAAACGGCAATACATCATTGCCCATACCAATTATGAACACATACACACATTTACCAGTCATAAAGTGAGATCTTCTCAAAGTCTGAAGCCCTGAAATGCACTTGTTCAAAAGAGTCAGAGAACAGAAATAATTTTAGTTAAAGAAACCTGCTCTACACTCTACAACTGTGCTTGATTATGGAGTTAACACAATTAAATACCACATGAAAATCACAGTCTTTTAGCTTTTAAAGTGAAACAATATGCACATCAGAACACAATGTAGAGAAAAGAGATCTTTGAGAGGATTTCATACTGCTGCAGCAAGCATCATAAAAAATAACCAAAAACACAGAAGGCAAGGAATTCGGGAATGAAGAATATTTGCCTCAGTGCTAATAACATTACTCTGGTTTCACTTCTGTAATGCAGTTCTTGAAGCATACAAGCTTTTGACTGAAGGCTGTGAGTATGAAATCCCTCATCTTCTGCATGAGGGCAAAGTAGTATTTTATTTTTTCTGAAATTTAAGTACTCAGCTCTGAAAATCTGAAAAAGAAATAGTGTAGAGGAGAGCACACAGAAATTCTGGGGTTCCAAAACATATTGCAAGCACACTCATGTTAAATTATTATGTTATGTTGGTATTCCTCCACAGAAATGCAGCCACATCTAGGAGGAAGCAAATAACATAATAGTACACTGCACCTTGGCACAGTTGCTTAACTCATACGAAGTAGATAAAATAATAAAACAATACAATAATAAAATAGGAAATTACAAAAAGACAATTCTAACTGAGAATTGCTTGGGAAACTTGTTGGTATTGATATTCCTGTAGGCAGTGAATCAACACTTAAAACGCAACATTGTGGGACCTGTGGTAAGAACCTGCTCTTCTAAGGCATGAAGAAGCAGAGGCACCTCAATAACCCAGCCAAGGACATAGTACTCCTAGAGCCCTTTCACCTCCAATGCATCAGCCCCACAGGGCTGGGGGGACAGCAACCACTATGAGGCTGCAGGAGACTGAGACCTGTGGTGTCCTGAGATCACTGCAGACTGAAGGGTCGCTCCCAAGCATTTTGGCTCAATGTTGGGGAAGAGCATTTGGGAACTGCACAAAACTTACCCTGGTCAGACAGAGAGGGGAACAATATGAGGCCATTAGTGCTGTCTGCGTTTGTCCAAGTGCTGAGTGTGTCTGCGTTAACTAGTGTGGCTGACCATGACTATATAGGTGCTGTAGGGTCATCCATGCCTATGCACATGTGCTAAGCATGAACATGTGCTCAGCCTTGTTACTGGCTAGACCTGGGGCCTGGTGCTGTGCCAGCCTTGCCTCTACCACACTGTGGGTACAGCAACACCTGCAAGGGCAAATTCCAAGCCAATACTGAAGGACGCTCTAAGCTTTTTTTGTGGAAAAATCCCCAAGTGAATTTTGGCCAGGCAGAAAGTGAATACACCATCAGCTGCCTTTTCTTAATTCATAATACTGTTTCTAATCTGCAGCCCTATTCTCATACACTCTGATTACTGATTGAAGAGATGAGAAAATTAAAATTTGATGAAAACCAGAACATCAGTGTCCCAAAAATGGAAAGGAACCCTCTCACCAAGACAGTCTGCAGCAGTGCACAACTGCTTTATTTTTGTTTTCATATATATATATATATCCATACACACACTTCCTACATAAGCTCATATGTATACACACATCTGTAAAACAAAGGTAAATAAGAAAGCAGAGGCAATGCCATTAAGCTGGTAACTGATGGTATGTCCTCAGTGAAGACAGATTTTAAAAGTGAGTTTTCAGCTTTCAGATCAAGGGCAGGTCATTACAAAAAAGCAAGACCACTACTGAGAGCAAAACAAAGAAAATTAACATAAACCATATTCTATTTTGAGTTGCTTCATGCAGTTTTATTTTTCAGTCTGAAATAGTTCCATTGTGTCAGGCTAGATCACCTCCCAGCATGATGTGACCTTCCTTCAGGCTGGCCACTCAAGTGAAGTCAGGAAGTTTCTAAGGCACTTCATTTGAACTGTAGCAGTTTGAGGCTATTTTAGACCCATATGAGCAACTCTCTTCAGTTTGAATTGCATAATAAATTCTCATCAGATTTTATTCTTGAGCTCTCTGGTCAAAGTTGCATATGGAAATGTCAGGACAATCATGACACCATAGAATCATATATACTTCTCCATGCATCATAGCAAATAGGTGAGATTGAGACAAGCTAATGTAAAGGGCTAGTATGCAAACTTACATGTATAATTTCAATGGATTAAAGTCCTTGTTTGGTTTTCCTCTTCCCGCTACATCTAGTTTGTTCACCTTTGTTTATCTATTCAAATTTTATCTACATCAAAGTGGTTAAGCAGCACCTACCATCTAACAAGGTTTGACTCGGCTACTGGAGTTAAGATTGAATCTCGGCTGGGATTTCAGTAGGCACATAATGGAGATTCTGATCTCCTTACAGTTAGGACCAACTACCATCAGCAGAAATCATGGGTACCCACTGTGTGTCAAATAAAACATGTAGCAAGAGGTACGTGGGCAGGTATGTCCAGCTGCATGCCTCCTCACCCATGCTCTGAGCCAGCCCAGTTCGAGCTATTCAGCTGTGTTGTATGTCCTGGCCACCCCCAATCGCAGCACCCTGATCATGGGGGCTGGCACCATCTCAGAGTGCTGGCAGGATGGACGCTCACCTGTCGAAGCAAATGCACATGCCTCAGAAACATCACCTCATCTTGGATAAAGGCTGAGCATAAAACTGGCATGAAAGCATAAAGCTGGCACAAAACATAATGTAAGCATCAGATAATTAAGCAATCAAGTTGGCATAGTTAAATCCAACTGAGCTTCAGTTTCATGGATTAAATTTTAAAAAGTGTAGGGACACAGTCTGGGACAAAGGAAGGGCCAAAGGTTTCACTACATGTTGGCAGAGGCACTAAGACAACTTAGAAATCTAAGACCATTCTGAAGTCAGCAAATATTTTGCCACTGACTTCAGTGGGGCCAGTGTTTTACATCTTGCATGCTGAACACTACTAGGAATGAAAAGAAGAACAGGAAATCACTTCATGCTTTAGTGAGGAAGAATACCTTCCCCTCTACAGACTGGAAGAGTCAGAAAAGAGGAGATAATTTCTTCTTTGAAGCTTCATTGCCAGTGGGATATTAATATACAGAAATTCTTTCAATCCTTTCCACATATGCATTTGCTCAGCTACAAGTGGAGTTTATCTTAGATATTTAATGTCTGTAATTTGTGAGCGGGGCTTAAAAACTGAAACTGAACAATCCATACACTCCTTTATGTCTCTGCAGGTTTTATTCCTGGCAAACTATCCAGGAGAACAAACATAGATTTGAAACAATAGTAATACCTTTGAACAGACTAACCCCCAAATGCTCCAAGTGTTCTTCAAGGCAGCCTTGTTTTCCTTAACCAGAAGGAATTCAAATAAGCTGAGCACTATTTAAAAACAAACAAATGTCTAAACTAGAGCACAGAGAAGAAATGAGGCATGTCATTTCCATTAAGCTATGTTCAGCATACACAAGAGAGAACTCACTGCATTTTTAAAAGACTTGCTCCCAAATGTCTTTACTTGTATATGCTGCACACGCTTACCTATATTTGCATTTGTTTTCTCTTTTGTCCTTATATGAAATACTCCGATTTATTTCAGCTCCATCTTTTACACAAGAGCAGATATGAACAGGAGGCACCTGTAACCCCTTATACTCCTTTCAGTATCGTGCACATCTGCTAGGAAATGCAAGCAGAACCTAATGCTACTGGTCAATCTTTGCTTTCCTACAGCTTGGCCCATCCTTTGGTTATGGAGTCATTCCTGTTAAATCTCACGTTCATCTCCATGAAGGTGCAGGCCTGAACATCTTTCTCTCCAGGAGCCATAAGTTTACTTTTCTTGCAGTCTTCTTCCAAGACAAAACTGAGTATTTCTTTCATAAATTGTCCCTATTGCTCTTTGATAATCTGTGGCCAAAAACACCGTCAGACATCGAGATGGTGATTCCCTAAAAGATGTTAGGACCTCAGCTGTCAGTTCATTCACGGAACTTCATACTACACTTGGGCAATGCTTGCTTTGACAATTCTATTTTTCCATTAGTAACAAAAGGATAATTGATTTCACACTGAGAACTATGGATAAAGGTGCTAAATGCGATTACTGTTGAAGTAATACTGAAGAGCAGAGCTACAACTACTTCTTACTTTTTCTTCACTGAATAATTTGAATTCCCTCTTTCACAGTAAGCCTCCTCCAGAGAGTATTCAGAGCTTCACTGTGACAGTGAAAGGAGTTTGTCCAAAAAAGCTGGACATCACCACAGCTCACAGTATTTAGTCTTCATCATGAAATGCAAGCAGTCATTGATCATGTTTCTCCACGATAACAGAAAAAGATTTTCTTTCCCTACTCACCTCCAAGAATCAGTTAATGTTATTATTCTTGACAATACCATTAGACAAGCTTCCCTGCTACCCAGACACTGCTCAGCCATCTTTCCTTTATTTTACTAGTTATGAGACTTAGTTCATTAAGTGCCAGATTATTCTGAGACTTTGTACTGCTTCAGTTCTTGAATTTTGGGGAAAACTGTGAAAAATGTATGCATATTCATGCAGACACACATAATCACCAAAACTGAGATTCAGGCTGGTAATGAGGCATGTATTATCAGACATGTACTAAACAGCCTAAAGATGGAACTCCAACAAGACCGACAGGTGAAGACTTGAGGTCCTCAAAATAAAACATTACAGAAAACTGCTTGCAGTTAATTCATAGAATGACATCAGGCAGAAGTCAGTTGTCCCGGTTTCATCTGAGACAGTGTTAATATCACACCAATGACAGATGGTGACCATGTCATGGACTAAACTAACTTCATGGATAATTTAGGGGGCTGGGCCATAAAAAGACTGTTGTGAATAAACCCAAGAGGCAGTTAAGCACTGTACAGCCATTTGCTCACTCCCGCCCCACAGCAGGGTGAGGAAGAGCACTGGAAACAAAATAGAATTTGTGGGTTGAGGAAAAAAAAAAAGTATTTATTACAACAGAAAAGGAAAAGCACCCAGTGCCAGCCCCAAGTGTGGGAGCAACAACCAAAACATCAGTGTGCTTTTAACACACCGCTGAAACCAGGACAACAATCAAGAGAAGGACAAACACAACAGATAATCCTTGGTGTACCTATCAGGCACACAAAAGCTTCAGCTGGTTGTCTGCATCTGCCAGATAAACAGCGCCCATTTCCTAAAGACTGTGCCCTATGGACTGGCTGAAGAAGGGTAATGTTGCATACATGACTGTAGAACAAAAGGGAATGGTGCAGCAGGTATAGCAAAGACCCTGCAGAGAAAGGAGAGTTAGATACAGTACACAGCCTGCTCCCATGGATGTTAGTTCAGATATTACAGAGGACAGAGGACATGCACAGTCTCTATGCATATTTATAGCTTTGACACTTTACTTTCCTTTCTGATTTTGCAAAGCAAGCAAAGCTGCAGGAATAAATGACAATATTAACAGATTACATTCAGGTATGACTATTGCTAAGTAATTTTCACCAATAAAATCTTTTTGTTGAAGACACAAAAATCAAAGAAGCTGGACAGCAGGTTCTTTTCCTAAGAAAACCATTAAAAAGGAAAGTAAGTCACCTGAAACTTAAAACAAACTCTGCCTTTACCAGCTGTCATTGACTACTCACCACTTCCCTCCAAATGTACTGTGAGCTGCCTGTTTGGAGAGGAATTGTGCTTTTTTCCCCCCACAATTTAGGATGATGCATACTGCTTCCCAGTGAGGAATAAGAATCATTTCAGCTCATAGTAGATCTTTTTGACTTTACATGTGCCCTTCTCTGGAGATGGATTACTATCAGGGTTTTCAGCTGTAATTCACAGAATGACTAGGTGACTAGCTCAGAATTGTTTCACTATTTACATATATTCACAAGCAATTGGCAGAAAAAAAGATCTTAGAAATGTATCTATGAGGTAAATCTAGTGTGTTCCTCCTTAGATTTCAAACCAAGACGTCCAGTACCCAGTGACAGGATAAACAGGACTTACTGCTATTTGCTTCTCGTTTAAAGTGTGGCTATGGGCATATAGATGTACTTACAATTTCTGCATAGCCCAAACATCTTCTGCTCTAAAAGAAACAGTAGAATTGCATTTTCTTTTCTTCAAAAGAGAAAATGAAGCATGGCCCAGGGCAAAGGACACTGGCTGGCACTAAAAAGAGTCTCTTCCCATATCCACTACTAATTGACCCTCAGTAAACTGACAACTCAATTAGTCACTCTTCTTCTCCTGCTGCTATCCTTTAGCTTGTTTTACAGAGCCTAAAATGTGCACTGCCTCTACATCCAAAACTGCGCCCTTTCAGATGAAAACCAAAAGGATTAAATACCACCATGAGACAAAAACCTGGCACCTGCACCCTTGTCTTTGACTTATAATGGTGTCAGTGACATCCTGTGGGCTTCCTTCTGCTGAGAAAAGGTCAGATCTAGAGCACTCAACATCACTTGTAAAGCGTTATTTTTAGAAGTGATTTCTCTCTGCATGCTTGAAAACACAAGGATAAAGGATTAAGTGTTTTACTGTCATTTTCACAGATTAGTTGCATTATCCTGGACAAATCATTTCACCATTTTGTACTTCAGTACCTGTATGCAGGAGAAAGTGCTGTAGCTTGAAAATTATGTGAATTTTGCTTCATCCTCATTTGCTGAACCTGTCCTTAAATCACAGGGTCTATTCCTCTCAAAGGCACAGTCTAAATACACTGAGAGTACATACTAGCCACAATACTTACAAATTACAAAAACAGAGATAACTAACATGACCCCTTGGGGCAGGGGGAAACAAACCACTGGAGCACAGATAGTGCAGGGTTTGCTGCTCCTCTCCTTTGTAAATACAGCAAATTGTGCTCTGTACCGAGCTTCATGTTTCCTCCCTGCTTCTAGGGCAAGAGTCAGAATTTTTCTCAGTGTGATGTCAGGTTTCCAGCAGCAGTGCTACCCAAACTGCCAGCCTCAAGGACAAGGAGTTAAACAAGAACATAAATGTCACTCTACAGGGAGCCTGTGTGTGTTCCAAGCTAGAATTTAAACTGAAAGGCTGTAGGAAGCAGACCTCCATCAAGGCCAAAGATTAAAATATAATCACTTCCATACGTGCTCTGTGTATAATATTGCAGTAGTAGCCTGGCATGAAGTTACTGCTCAAATGAGATTTCTCAATTAACGAAATAGCTTTTCCTGGCAAGCTCAGCATTACTGTAATCTTTCAGTAGCATCTTCCTTAGCATGTGTAAAATCATACATTATCAAAGTAAATTCTTCATTTGTTAATTCCCTAGTGTTGCAAGTAATGCATCTTTTCACCAAGTACTGCATGACAGAGACCAGGCAGTGGAAATACATGGTTTCAAAACTGCACAGCACTAACAGTTTATACACAAGACTAAGTTTTCACCCAAACCCTTCAAAAACACAAACATTCATTGGGCAATCAGCAATGGCATGAAGTTCCACAAAAGAAGATGCCCCAGGTTCTACACCTGGCATGGAGCAACGCTGGACACAGGCACAGACTGGGGGACATATGGCTGGGGAGCAGCTCAGCAGGGAGGGACCTGGAGGTGCAGGTGGCTGCAGCCCAGCAGGAGCCAGCAGTGTGCCTGGCAGCCAAGGAACAAACCACATGTTGGGGTGCATTAAACAGGCAGTGTCCAGAAGGCACTGGGTCAGTGTCCTCAATAACATTCTTTAACGTCTGGTTAACCATGAAGCTGTTAAGCAGTTGGACACTAGTTTCAACAGCTGCTGTAAAGGGCACCCTTACAGACTAACTCCCATTATCTGGTAAGGATTCACATCACTTTTTCACGAAAAGGCTATCTTTGCCCTCTCTTTTTTTTTTTTCCTCCATTTTCTTGCTCACTTCCTCCTAATGAAGACTTCTCTGTGCTTCATGTCAGTCCACATGGATTTTCTCAGCTCCACTGAGACATCTCTTTCTTTTAGCTCCTCTAATTCCTCCCTGTTACTCTTTTTGGAAATTTCTTCTCCTCGTGAATATTTCAACATAAATTTTTTGTCTGAGTTGCTTTTTGTGCATCACTCTCATAACACAAGGAGAGAGTGAAAGCCAGAGAGGCAGTCACATAATTTTATTTTCGTAATATTTTCCATTTTACTAGGAAAATCCCCAGAAAACAGAAAACAATCAGATTTTATCAATGTGTCATTTAAGACTGGAAGCAATACATCACAAAATAATGCAGGATGGAAATGCGTAAGTGGGTCCTCATAGACTCCTAGGGCAAAGTTGACTAAGCTTCAGCAAATTAAATAGAAAACACTGAAGTTGTTTTGCTGCTGGTCTCTGTGGAGAAGAGCTAAACTCCTGTGCAAATTTGCTTGCTTGATATGGAAATTACTGTATACAATACAAGCTGCATCATCCTGCTTATGCAGGTGTTACATTTTATAGACAGGGGACTCTCCTTCCTCATTTCATTGGCCATTTTCACATCCAGCTCAGCATCTGTCTTTGTGCCTTCCAGCCTGACATAACTGTAATGTTTCCACTTAATTCACAAAATCTAGCAGCTGCAATTCAGAAACCACACTCACCTTAACGAAGTAGCTGAACTAAGTAGAACTGTGAGCAGGTGTTCATTTCAATCTTATCATCACCCTCAGCACACACATCTTCTCATTTTCTTTCTCTAGATGAGAGAGGGGATAGTGAAGAAAGGCAAAAAACAAATCTCTGTATCATTACTTCTTTTTTGTTGTTGTTACCATGATAAATCTTCCTGAAGATTAAGAATTCTATCGATGGATTTGGAAGTAGCTGCTGCTGATCTGCTCTTGCAAAAAGGATGCGTCTTTCAAGAATGAATAAAAATGCAATGGTGGAAGGAGGGAAAGGAATGGTTCTGTACGTCTGAATTTTAGAATTTAATAAAACGTGATTATGTATTTTCAAAACTGTATTTGACCTGATTCTACTCTGAAATCCCCTCAGTCAAAACACCCACTGGCATTCATATATGGTTGCAATGTCACCACACTGTCTGCAAGGACAAAAGATCAGGGGTAATCCACTACTGAGCTCACCTCATCTGATCCAAGGAGAATCCTGAGGAACAGAAGCATCAGCAATCTAGTTAGGCCTGAACAACAGAGCCTCCTGTTGTGTGCCTGCTGGAGGGAAGAGTGAGGTGTAGGTAAGGATGGGCAGGAAAAAAGCAAGTCCTACCCCTAAGGTACATAGAGACACAGAAGGAACAACCACTCTGCTGGAGACCAAGACACAAGAATCTCACAATAAGCTATTCAACATAAAGGGAAAGGATCTTCCTTACCATGCATTTTTAAGTCTGTTACATTACGCAGGTTGTCCAGATGACTTGTCAGCAACACTTCGCCTTACCTCCTCTGCAATTAGAAATCCCAAGGGCTGTTAAGTTTGACAGATCACAGATATTTCAAAGGAATTAGTACAGTTTATTTCAGGAAGGTCACTGTCTGTTTTCGTATTGAGAGAACTCTCAACAGAAGTCTCCATTTTTGAAGGATTCGTAATAAACAGCTACAAGATTTATTAAATTCACATCACTGACAGAGGCAAAGCAACTTCCTCAGTTATACATTGCATAAGCAGAAAGCACTTAATTAATAGGACTTGCATTTTAAGCAGGGATGTTCAGCTTCACTAATTCTCTGTGCCCACTCTGGTGTTGTTATTGTGCCTGCTTAAGCATCAACTCTGTTCCACCTTTTCCCAGATCCCAAAAATTAAAGCTGTCACTGAGAACATACGCAATCCAGTGATGAGAGGATCTTGTCAGGCCCTCTAAGTGAACTAAAGCCAAATAACAGGTTTTCTGGACTCCGGTGAACTCTGGCCTGCCTATTAAGACAACTTCATTGCGTCTGAGTATTTTTTTTTCAAGGAGAGGAATGAGGATAAGCTTACAGCATGCAAATCTGAAACTCTTTCTAGAAAGGTGTAGCTGGTCCTAGTCCTGATTCAGTGAGAGTAGGACTTGAACAGGCAAGGTAGTGAATCGCAGCTACTGAACTCAAAATCTAGGTACCTAAGAGCTAGAAAGGGCAAGTCCTAGGCAGACTCAACTTTAGAGTTTCCTACTGGATAATTTAAGTGATACCCAGATATTCTCCAACTCCACATATTTAGGGTGTTTTAGTATTTTATTTTTAGCTGTCCAATTTTGTAGGCATCAAGCATGAATCCCAGCTATAGATTCTACTAGATGACAATATGAATAGGGTAGGAGAAGGTTAGCACTCTACAATAGACATTTATATGATTCATCATTTTGGAAAACTTAAAAAGCCAAAAACAACTTGAAAAAAATTTTAAGATACTAAGAAGGTTACCTTTGGATGAGATTTGGATATGAATGTTATGATGATGTCAACAACCACCACTTTTAATTTCTTTATCAGGCTGACTTCCTTGCAGTATATTAATAAAAAAAAAAGAAGAAAAATTATGCCATGATTCAGAAAACATAAAAAAAAAATTGTTAGCTTGGCCTTACGCAAATTGCTTCATTTTCCATCTTCAAAAAATGTGTCTGAGAAAGAATTATTTGGTGTTAATAAAGATCTCAGGACAAAATAAAGTATATTCAAAACAATCTCAGAAAAAAACCCCACACTTTTAGTGGAAGTGCTTAACCTCAGTGACAGAAAGACTATGCATGCTCAAAAGGGCTGCATATCAAATTATTTTTTATTACGCTTTATCTAAAATTGGATCAAGTTTTAAAGAGCTGATGAGATTTTAAAGCAATTGAACTACAAATCTCTGAACTGTAAGGAAAACTTTTAAGATATTTCCCCTGCAGAGCAAACTGAAACGTCTGCCTTCCATTCATAAGGATGTCAAATATATACCACATTCAATTCTTAACACTAAGCTGGAAACATTAGAATTATAAAGACATCAAGCCGTCTATAATTAGTATAATTATCAATTTATATTCTATATTCTATAATCAATTTATCAGCAATTTCAACTCAGAAACTTTAGTGCCTTGGTTGTTTTTGTTTATTGAAATATCCACTCTGAAATAACAAGCTGACTGGCTTTCTACCACCATTTGCATAGTCATTCCCAGTCAATCCCAAATCAGTGACATAATATGTAACATTGTTTAGGTATCCATCATCTCAAAGTATTACTGTTTTGATATACTTTTGAGAAGACAGATGGCTCACTGTCAAACCCACATCTTCAGAACAAGACAGTCCATACACCACTGCGCACAGTGGTGTTAAGAGATTTATAATTTTCACTTGAAATAAAAATGCATATTTTTCTTTCTTTCCCTCCATCCAACCATGAACACTCCAGTACATAGTTTTGTACAGGCGCTTTACTACAAGTGAGTATAGAACCTCCATCTCCAAAGAATGGTACAGAACAGAATGAAAAACTCAAGATATATTAAAAAAATTCTATTCTCAACTGAAAATGAAGTTCTCCATCTTGAGTGTTCTTTCAACTGGTCTGGAATCAATCATGATTACAGCATATGGTTCAATGATTCCCTCTTTACTACAAGTACATTTAGGATAATTCCATTATCATCAATCACTTGTCTCCAGTTTCAGTTTGGTGATATCACCCACACCTTCCAAAAAAAATTAATATTTCCAATTTTGGAAAAAAAATGTTTACAGCTATAAAAGCACCTTGCTTCTCTAGAAATTGATGTGTAGGGGTTTGAGTGCAGCACTAACATCAGCCTGGAATTTGATTAATAATACAAAAAAGGCATCTTTCTTCACCACACAGCAGTGTATCCCATAAATTAACCAAGGCTGCATTATCATATTCATTATAGCCTGAAAAAATTATTATATTGAGACACTAGTAGCAGAGATGAAAATCACAACTTCAGAAATTTCATTCTAGCAGAGGTGGAAGAACTATTTGCTGCCATTGGCTCATGTTGCTGTTCAGTTCCTTAAATTCATGCAGAGAGAATACACCTTTCTGGCTTTGACACTGAACAGAAAATTATGCCGAAGGATTTGGTGTAATTTAGATTTGACATAATTCAGATTTTTACACCAAAGTCTGCAGAGTTTTGGGATAGTAAAGTCTTTGCCCACTACTCAAATGCAGTGCAGATAGGGAATGATGAGAAAATTTCACAAACTTGCCTCCTCTATCCTCATCTAAACCAACACATTAGTTATTTCTTCTAAACTTTTAAATAGTTTGACAAATAAATTAAACATGCAGTTAAACTCCTCCTAAGAAAACTTAATTTCAACAAGTTCTACAAATACTTATTTTTCTCAGTGTCTGCTGTTTGTCTCAGCACTCAGGAGAGCTATGCAGTGCTATCACGAAAGAATAAATCTCCTTTTCCTCAGTTTATTGCCAGTAGCTAGTCCATTATATTTGATATCAGTTATCCTACGTAAAAGTCTCTATAGTGAGCTATTACTGCAGGAATAAGAGGGGTTGAAAATTAATGTATTCTTCAATTAAAAAAAAAATGCAAACAACAAATATAGAAAAACACAAGCAGAAGTGCCTAAACCAGGGAAGAAGAACACTATTACAAGAGCAGCAACATTTGAAATCAGCCCATCAGAATTTAGATCATAAGCCTAAAGAACACAAAGCAATGTTTCACCAGCAAATTAGTCTACAAGTTCACCTTACAAAATGTAAGATTGTCGTCCAGATGATAGTCAGATGCTGCTATATTTATGACAGAAATATTCTGCTAATTTGTTACCTGTAACATGTATGGAGGTTGTAGATCATGCAGATGGAAGAACTTCTCAGGGTACCCTTGAGACAACAAATACTTTTGTGAAAAGCATCTGTACATAGTTACCAGATGCACTAAAATGAAAATAAGAGACTGCATTTAATAACTGCCTAAGTCTATAGAATGATCTTCAAACAGTGGGTCAACTTATTTGGGCTGAAAAGGGGTAAAGTAACATGGGCAACAATATCAGCCCTAGTTTCCCCTTCCATCCTAGCTCCTATTCCACCCTCAAGCTTCACAGCCCAAGGAAATCCAGCTAGCTCAAAGCTAGAAACTACTACCAAATCACTGTTTTCTTGCTCTCCTATAAATATAATCTGCATGCAGCTTCCTAAAGTGCCTGAAACTGCAAAGTATGGCCCAGAGATCTTTGCATAATAAAGGCACAGGGGAAAAGAGCGATAAAATTGGATTTTTTTTTTTTTATGAAAAAAAATAATTAAAGAGAAGGATGAGAAGTCAGTTGTAGAAAAGAATGAGACTGATAGGGAAGGAATTAGTTACAGGAAGTTTAGTGGCAAAGGTTGTATAAAGGCTTCTTTATTGATGTCTGAAGTAAAACTGGCAAGTGAAAGGAATAGCAAATTACAACTGTCTAATTAATTAAGATTACTGGATCTCTTTAATCACAATTGGGTAATTTAAGTTTAGTTTAGTATCCAAATTAAAATATTGATAAGGAGGAGATAGATCTTGATGGTCTTGCCTCATTCACTCTTGAAACAGAATGACAATAGGGACTGATATTAACCTTCCCTCACAGATTAGAATTTGTATGATTGAAATAATCTAACTGCCCCAAAATAGTACTTTGTTTTAATTTCTTAACTTAAAGAAGGAATTTCAAAATTGAAGATGTGTGTGTGTATGTGTTATTTATAAGAAAAAAAAGCAAAACATTTTCAAGTTTGAGATACTTCAGGGTCTTTAACAAAATTAACATGCATAAGTGCTTTTACTTTCTAAGAAAAATCCTTCTGGTCAGCTACTCTTCCTCAGCTACCCTTGGACTGTAAACAATTTCGGTCTTCATGTTTTATTCAAAGGCTATTATACAGCTCCACATCTAAAAGCTTACAAAAAAGTGTTCGTATCTCAGACATTTGGTTGTCAGAAGCACAACCCTCCATGGGGAATCACCAATTAGAGGGTGGTACCCACACAAGATGCTAATAAGCCCATTAACGTTTCATATTTTAATGAGTGATCTGTAGAGAAGTAGAAAACTGCTAACAAAATCTGTGAAGCATAGAGTGGTGAAACAGTAAATAATTATAATGAGAGGTCGGTCACACTTTGCCATCTGAATCTCCTGGAGAGCATTATGCAGTTCTCTGCAGGTCAGGCGGGAGCCCCAGCCTACACCCTCAGCCTCTCATTAGGCTCTGTAATTCCTGCGTGGCACATGATAATACAACTGAAGTGACGCAGCATGCACTCACCCAGATCCAGGAGTAGGCTGTGAAGGGCTGGATGTCCTCACAGCTCCATCTTGTTAAAAGGGGGTTTAGCACTTGCAAACTTGAATAAATATTTTTGAAAAATGTACCACAGCCTTACAGACAAAGGGAATCCCACAAAGCTCTGGATCACACAGCACAACACTATGGCTAGAGGGGCAATGAATTTTGGGTTGTGTGAACAGAAACATAAGATCCCACATAGGAGCAGGGATGCAGTTTAACCTCAGCGTGTAGTAGCAGTAAAGTGAAATAAAAAGCATCTCAGCAAGCTTTCTTGAATGCTAAAGAAACATGAAGTTGTTACAAAATAGAGCCTCATGCAGGGATGTAAGCAGTGAAGAAGAGAGAGAAGTTCAAACTTTCCCTCCTCTAAAAGCAGAATCACTTCCAAGAAAGAAGTGAGCACAGGGGATAGCACCAGCTCACAAAATTGAGGGAGGTGTGGCAGGGAAATGCTAGGTGCAAAAGGCATTACCTTGCAAGTAAACTAAGAGCCAAAAAGTGGATCATTTAAAACAGATGCAAGGAATGTTATTTCAGCAGTGTTAGTGATTGCCTATGGGTGGGAACTTCACCAGGAAAGTGGTGGATGCTGCTTGTCTGTAGCTGCACATGGGTTGGGTGCTTCTCTGATCAACGTGTTTTAGTCCAGGCACATCCAACCCATGGGCTGCATATGGCCCAGCCCAGTTTGCACTGCAGCCCACCTCCTTCCACCAGGCCATCATGGCGGTGGCTCTGCACCTTCAAGTGGCCAGGCCTGAGAGCACACCCATACAGCGGTGTCCTATTTACCCTATGTGGGCTGAAACCAAGACATGGGGACGGTGCAGTGCAGCATCAAATCAAGTTATGGCAAATAATTTTATGTGTTTTGATACTTTGGCTAAACACAGTGCTGTGAACA
Organism: Numida meleagris; assembly: GCF_002078875.1. NCBI lineage: Eukaryota > Metazoa > Chordata > Aves > Galliformes > Numididae > Numida > Numida meleagris. Next base: position 61,754,036 of record NC_034411.1, read on the forward strand.
GTGAAAAATACTCACCTGTGCTTTCCATACTGATAAAGGAATTTGAGAACAGATTTCAAGATTGCTCAAAAAATCATCATTTTGGGGGTTTATTTGTAACACTATTTTCAGTCAACATAAACAAATTACTGGCATATTTTCAAATGGACTGTGTAGAGTTGTAATCAGACATTCAGCTCAAAACTTTGATCATGTCTCTTTACTTTCATAAGCTTGTCTTACCAGAGAACATTCCTCACTTCACAACCCACACCTTACTGATGTCACTGCTTTTTGACAGTATGTACATTTGTGAACAGTTATTTTCAAAGATGTAGTACAGAGGTGTAAAATTTCATCAAAAGTCTCTGACAAACACCTTGAGACCTCACTAAGAATTGGAGCCATTACCATCACACCATGGATTGATAACATTAGTTTCAGAAAAACAAGGTCAAATACAGAATCATAGAATTGCTTAGATTGGAAAAGACCTTCAAGATCATCAAGTCCAACAGCAACCTAACCATAATACCCTAAAAACCCACCACTAAGTCATGTCCCTGAGCACCACATCCAACCGGTTTTTAAACACATTCAGGGATGGTGACGCAACCACCTCCCTGGGGAGCCGGTTCCAGTGCTTAACGACCCTTTCTGTAAAGAAGTTTTTCCTGATATCCAACCTAAACCTCCCCTGGTGCAACTTGAGGCCATTTCCCCTTGTCCTGTCACCAGTGAGAAGAGACCAGCCCTGCTCTCACTGCCATCACCTTTCAGGTACTTGAAGAGAGCAATAAGGTCTCCCCTCAGCCTCCCCTTCCCCAGACTAAACAGCCCCAGTTCCTTTATTCTCTCCCTGTAGCGCATACTCTCCAAGCCCTTCACCAGCCTTGTTCCCCTTCTTTGGACCTGCTCCAGCACCTCAATGTCCCTTCTGTACTGAAGCGCCCAAAACTGAACACGGTACTCGAGGTGAGGCATCACCAATGCCGAGTACAGGGGCTGGATTACTTCCCTAGTCCTGCTCACCACACCATTCCTGATACAAGCCATGATGACATTGGCCTTCTTGCCCACTAGTTTTGTGATTTTCTAGTTATTTTGTTGTAATAAAAATATTAAAGATTAAAATAAGGTGGTTTTTTTTTGCTTATATACATTAACTATATTATGTATGAGTACTGCTCCAAAAGTAATGCTTCCTGTTTTATTTTGTTGGCCCACAACATCAGAGGCAGATGTTGGTGATATGGCAACAGGGGATGAACCTTCCCATCAATATTCGGTTACATTTTGTTGCTGTGTGACAGATGGCTGCAGAGAGGCAGTCTGACAAAATGGCACCCAACATGGAAGTGCATATGAAGCAAAGGTGTGGAACTGAATTTCTGCATGAGAAAAAAATGGCCCCCATTGACATTCATCAACACTTTCTCAGTGTTCATGGAGACCAAACAGTGGATGTGAGCACAATGAGATGGTGGCGGAGCGTTTCAGCAGAGATGACAGTGGGCACTATGAGCACGGCATGCAGGCTTTTGTTTTTCAGCAGTGATAATGCACAGCTAGAGTGGTGACTTTGTTGAAGAACATTAATTTGTAGATGAAAATTTGTACTTTCAAGTAGCGTTATTGTGCTCCTTGCATCAGTTGTAGTTTCCATGGAAATAAATAGGAGGCATTACTTTTGGAGTAACCTTTGTGCATGTGACACAAGAAAATCCGTGTTCACTCAATGTGGCCCAGACAAGCCAGAAGGTCGGACAACCATGCTTTAGTCACAACTTCAGTTTGGCTAAATCTTGTGATAAGGTAGTAGGCCCACTATAGGACAGTTTAAAGGCTAGCGATACATAGAATAGTTTGCTATTACAATAGCTTTTTCTAATCTTGAATCAAATTTATGTTTTCTGTAACAAGATGAGGATGAGCAGGGAGCTTTTACCAGAGCAGCTGCCCCACAGGCAGGAAGGCCAGGGCCTACAAAGCATGCACAGCACAGGCCTCCCACAGGCCACTCCCAGAGGCAGTGGCTCTGTAAAGTATCTTCCTCCTCTGCTGCTCAGGGTGTCTGGACCCAGCAGCCCCCTTGGATGTCATGTCACATCTCCCTGAATGACTATCCTGCACAGAAACGACTCATGGGCTCCTTGCACTTTGGGAGAAAGGGTACCAGAAAAGGTAGAACAGCCACCAGGACCTCCTATAGGACTAGCTATAGGACTTTGCTACCATATGAGAACACCTGTTGATTAAATCTATGCATGACAACCTTCTAAATGTCCCTATACGATATGTATCATATATCTACATAAATACAATTATCCTTTTACTTTCTGTAACACTAGTAGTTACACTACTGTCGATAACATCTTTCTGAAATTACTCAGCTGAATCATTTTCATGTATAGCACAATATTTTCAGCTCTGGACTATGCAAACAATCCTGCCTTTAAGTTGCATATAAATGCATGCATTTTCCACATGTGAGTATTAAAATTTCACAATAACTATGTAAAAATACCGAATCTAATCTTGCAAGGTATCATCCTTCTCCTTGCTTCTCATGAATGCAATTAAAAGCAGAACATTATCATGTGCTGTTTAAGTATGTTAGGGCAACCACATTCAGAACAGAGTGCTGTAGTGCAACATACAAAGTGCATGATACAAAGCACATACAGTAATTCTTTCTCCTGTTTTTCACGTCACCTAAATTACAATTAAACACAATTCTTGTCACTGAGGGAGACTTATGACAGATTATTTGCTGATGTATCAAAAAACAAAAGAACACAACCAGATTTACAAGAAATGATGCAGTCTTTTTGCCTGCTCTTCAACATAACAAATAACTTTCCTAGGTTAAATGCAAACACGACATACAGAAATTCGTAGAAGAAATTATTGCTAAAGTTAGTGTGAGTTTCCGTGAACATATTATGTATTAAAATTTTAACAAACTGAGATTAGACAATTTTTCAGAGAGTGCACAGTAGAAATGCATCTATAAAAACATTAAAATGGCATTAATATTTCTTCTGTCTCATGGATCTTAGAAATGAGGGAGAATACATTAAGGAAAAGACTCAGTAGGCAAAGATTATCTGAATTTCACTGAGTTGAAAGGTACCAAGAGTTGTATGCTTCAAGCATAATATAATTCTATTCCCTGAAAAAGTTGCTTATAATACATTTATAGGTTAAATACGTTTTTAAGGGTTAATTAGATAAAGACTTAAGTAAGTAGGAATAGTGGGATCTATTTGTTTCAGTGTGACCCCAACAAAAACCCTTAGTAATGTTTCAACACCAAATGCAGCCCTGCTGCCCTGATCTTTCCATTATGCTAGAATGTCAGTTCCTAAAAAATGAGCTCCCACTAAAGGTCCAGAAGACTCAGTTTCTCATGTAAATAGTAAAAGGCAAGACTTCCAATACCATTTTGCCAGTTCTTAATTAAACAATTCAATTTTTTTGTTGCTGCTTCCCTCCCCACCACACCACTGCTGTATCTTGAAATGTAAGGTAACTGATTCTTTTTTTCCTTTTGATTGTACAATATTACAACCACATTTATTTCCCACTGTGAGAAAAAAATATAATAAAACTAATTTTGCCCTTGGTAATTCTGTTCTGCTTCTAAAGAAATCAAAGAGAACTCTGCCACTCAGTGAGATCTCAGTTCCTTCCGAGAAGGAAATGAAAACCACGATTTTTTCATATGTAATTCAATGATTCCAACTCAGTACTTTACCAAAAATATTAACTTTGATGCAATCCAAGTTCTCTGTTGAGATTCATTACAAAGCTTTTGCAAACTGCTCACCAATTTTCTACCCACTAACCATTCATTTGATATAGTTCCTAGGGTTGCACAAAAAGAACAGTTAGCATTGGTTGGTGTCATCTCTGGTTGAAGTTTTGCAATGATAATCTACAAACAGGAATTTGAAGCAAAAGTGCCATAGCTATATCAAATTAAGCACTATCCCTAAAGTTGAAAAGAAGTAATTTCCTACTACAAAATAAGCGTGAGAAGGAATTTATTACAGAGAAGAGAGATGCAGGAAGAGATTATGCCCTTTCATGTCCAGTGCCAGGTATAACTATAAGCATCACAGAAAAAAAGAAACATAGCATTAGTTCTGGGACAGCAGTGTGAGACAGATGCAGAGAAAAGAAGAGCATCTTGGAAATTTTAGAAAAAGAGAAGGCAGGTCTCTGCTGAAAGCAACCAGTACTTTGAGTGTGCCCTTCTTCAATTTTTTTTTTTTCTATTAAATGGAACACAGGAAAAACACATAAGACTTGTTAGCTGAAGTTCACACTTGCCCTCAAGTATTAGAAGGTATATGACAGCTTTGCAGTTGTGGAGGTTTTTATGTGTCTACTCAAGTATGTCAGTCAATATTTTTTGTCCTGTTCAGAATCCAAACCTGTTGAAATTCCATATTTGCTATTAACCTATTCTCATGTATACGTCTCTCTTTTGTTGGACACATCTTGTCCTTTACAGTTGATTCTAGTTTGGCACCAACGTAAATATTCGCTTTTCTTTTTTAAGAGGCATCAGGAGGAAAAAAGAACATTGACATATTCAAAATTCCCCAATACCATTATATCTAAAAATATACAGGAATACATTATAGATGTATGAATCATGATCCCTGTGAGACACCGTAATTATCTCACCAAAAAACATTAGTTGGAAGACTTCTGTTGAGCAGCTTTGCACAGGTAATTTGCATAGGTAAACAAAGCAGTACAAACTTTTTCTGAAACTACCAACACCAGGCAGAAATTGGGGGTAGAAAAAGGCATGAGGAGTGCCAGTCAGTAGACATTTATCTATTTAGCCTTTGCTCTCACAGCTGTAGAAGTGAGACTGAATACCACATGACACAGTGCAAAGCTAAAAGAGCACTGCTGATCCACTGACTTAAAACAATCAAAAAACCAAAAACTGACAAGTCACAGTTCAACTTACATCAAGATAGTGGACTTCCTCACTGATGGGTGTCAACTCACAGAAGGAATAGACAAGAACGGTGGAGTTATGTTGTACTACCCATCTCTTTGACTATTCATACAAGCTTGCAGGGAGCAGAAGGAAAAAAACAAAACAAAACAAAACAAAACAACAACCAACACCATTCAGCCCCAACCTTTAAACAAAATAATCTTCCACTGAATTATTCTGCCTCTCACAGATGTTACTGCCCTGTTTTTCCAAGCCAAAGTCCTCTTCCCTATTCTGCAGCTAGGTTTTCAGTTGAAGCTCTGCAGTCACAGATGCCAGCATTTCTTGTTAAGGAAATCCATGGGGCAGGTTTATCCCAGAATTTAGGATTTGGATCAATACATGGGAGGATCCATGCTCAGCCCAGTCTGAGTCAAAGTTTGGTTGCTGACGTTCTCTCAAGGAAAGGCATAAAAGTTCCAAAACTATCCAGAGCTAAAAAGCTCAAGAGACAGAAAAGCTACTCCTCACCTAGAAAAGAAGCTACCAATATAAGCAATGGTTATTCTTATAAAATAAAAAATTTGCAGAAGTTATTTGAAGGAAGATAACTGGTAAACTAACAAATATACTTGCACTCACAAATGCTGCAATCTGCCCTGATAGGGAATGCCAGAAGTTCTCACCTTAAAAGACAATTTCAGATTTGTTGCAAGCTTTGTTTTCTAAAAGAAACTTCACGGATGTACTTGGCTAATAACTTCATTACAGCACACCTGAGCAGAATAATTAACAGCCTCTCTAGTCTCCCTCAGCTAGATTAGTAATCATCAGTGAAAAAAAGTCATCTCACATCAAAGAGATAACAGACTTTTCCCTCAAGAGAATACCATTAATACCCAGCAACTGATGATGAGGCATGCATTGTGCAGAATGATGTCCTTGGAATGTGTAAATGCACATCTGCTGTGGAAAATTTTTGCTATTGTTAAACAATGCTAAATATTCAGTAAAATGCAAGCAAGATATTGTCGTGGTTTGCCTGTTTTCTTCAAACAAGCAAGAGAGAAATTTCCAGCAAATAATAACTTGTGTCCACTATGAACTAGTTGCTTCCATAGCTTAATTTCTATCTAAATAGAAAAACAGAAAAAATGACCTAGCTACTCACAATTTACATGTCTACAGAAAAAGAAAACTTGAAATAAGGCACATTTGACAACTGCCTGTAGCCTGGTTCCCAGTAATTTTTGGTTAGAGGAAAAGAAATAATACTAAATAATACCACAAAATACTATGTCATAAAATAATCTGGTACTAAGTAAGCCATGTTATACTGAGAGTTTAAATGTTTGTTTTTTTTTCCTGGAAGAGCCTTTCATGTCTACTTGATTCTAGGAGGTAAATTCTACCCCTTTGAACTGTTGCTGAATCCTGCAGTTAGGCAATCCTTGGAAGAAGCCAGTTGTTGGATAACTTCTGTCCACAGATAACCTTTAAGCAGTCAAAGTAAATTTGTTTTCTCTAAATAAGTACAAATCTAGACTTTTCGGAAGGTAACCTTGAGAACATAGGTTTGTTTGCACTACATCAGATGCATTCCATTTTTGAATCAGCAGAGACAAATTTGCATTTATTTCATACAAATCAGCTAAATGACATTCTTGCTTGCATCGTGTTTTATTTTTCAATTCTGTTCACGTCACTTTAGCTTTTTATCACCACCCCTTTTCTGAGTAGAGTAGAAGTACTAAAGAAGAGTGAAAACAGCCTCATCAGCTCCTGTGTTGACTCTACAACTACCACCTCCAGCCTCTGCAGCACGTCTGCCAGGCTCTACCATCTCCCCTGAAGGATGAAGCTCAGGCCTGACACCGCAGGTGGGTCACGCTGCACAGAGTACAGCACCATCCCGCCCACTGCTGTTTCTGCCAGGACCAGATGTTACATGGCACTGGGGTACCTGGAGAAGGTTAAGATGCTGAGCCCTCAGGAATGACTATAGAATCACAGAGCATGCAGTGAGGTCGAGGACAGGAAATACATTCTTAAGTTGGTTTATAAAAATAAGAAAATGGAGTAATTTGGGAAGAAAGAAAATTTTCTTTTAGGGAACTGTAGTATGAATCAGTGATGGTGCTAAATGACAAAGGAAGCCAGTATTTTATCGTGTTATTGCCAGAGCAATACAAAGACACACCACTGTCACAAGATATGATGTCACCACTAAAATAGCACAGTAAGTGCTGTTATAAAAACCCTGAGTAAAGGCAAAGCCATATCAGTCCCTCAGAACGGCTCCTTTGTGTAGGTTTTCATGCTTTGGGAGAGTTTTCAACATTTCAGAAAATATACTCCCAACTCATTCTTCATAATTATTCTTGACATGCTCTTGTATTAGCCAGCTTGCATTAGAAAAAAATTCCATCCCACTTTACTTATTGAAGGCTGTACTGAAATCACAATGGTCCTAAATATCTTATATCACATCAGCTTCTGTTGTTACAGGCTAATGTTGCAAACATGATTACCCAACAGTAGGACTGGACAGAAAGGGAACGTTAACAGAAAAAATAGGAACTGCATTTAGTTGCACAGCAGTTGAATAACAGCAGAGGAATGCAAGAAGTGACAGCCAGTGTACTGTGTGCATGTAGGGATTTCTCCCTTCCATTAGATTACTACCAGTTTACAGTGCAGTCAGGAGAAGACATGAGCTGAGAAATAAGGACTCTACTAATTAGCTTGGGTACTGTGATGAAACTCCAAGCCAGAAGGAATGTATTTTCTCTGCTGAGAGAATTGAGCCTCCACTTCATGTTCTAGAAGCAAGTCACCTCTCGTTAAACCTAAACATTGAGAAACATTCCCACTATTGAGAACAGACTAACTGTGTGGTGGTCTGCTTTAAATATGCAGAGCCTGTAACCAGAAAATACTCACCTTATATTCAAATGCAGAAGTCTAATAATTAGATATTGTATACACAGTGTTTTAATAGGGCACTTGTTCTTGTCACTGCCTATCTGTTAATTAAGCTTTTATTTCTCTCCTTCTGAAGCATATGAGAAATATCAAATAAGCCATTATTATCACACACTTCTAGTCATCTTTTAAATTTAACATTTTGTCATCCTACTGAAGAACCCAGCATTGCTGTTGAGCATACTTCTTAAATTGGCTTTGCCAGGATAACTGTTCTTTCAGACTACACCTGTGCTTGCTAAAGGAGATTATTAGGTTAATTGAGGCTACAGTAGTCTAACTCTGAAAGCAAGAAGCCCTTCAGTCAATGTATGTTTATCGGAAAGCAAACGTGCATGAAAGGGGACATTTTTAGGACATTCCCCTCTCAAATCAAGGGGATAAAGACTATTAAATATTATGTCTATCCCCTTTTTTGTCAAACCAATAGAGAGAATCAAATCACTGCACATACACCTCAACTTTTTCCTTTCCATGTGTTTTCATTTCAACTAATCTCCCCTGGTCCCCACTGTAACACGCTACAGGAATACAATTTTCTATTTTTAGATAGCAAGTACTGGGGAAAAACACAAATTCAGGGGGTGGAGAAAGGGAAGCAGGTTGCCACTAGTCACCAATATTTTGAGAAATACATCCATTAATTTAGAATTCAGTGGATTCTTAAACAATCCAAGAAATGCCAAGGTCTAAGTCATTGTCCCATTTTAAAAGATATTTTACAATTCATAGAAGAAAATTTTCAAGTAAACATAGTAAAAATAATCTGGATTTTTTAATACACATGTCCTAAAGATAAAATAAATGATAGCTTTAGAGAAAAATACTTAGAAGAATGATTATACAACTCTGCAACATGATCCACAAATGCACAATTATATATATAGAAAATGATGTAGAAATAATCTGAGTTCCTGAAAAGGTGCACAGTTAGAAAATCTTAAACTTTGACAAAAATACATACTTGTGCACAGTGACAGTTTTTAAACACCATACATCAAATCAGACAAGAATGTGACTGGATATAAAAATTAGCAATACAGCAAAAATGAATCAATTCTGGAGGGAATGCAGCAGGACATCTTAGTTTCAAAATTAAATTATTCAATCCCTTGCAGTTACTGCTATTCCCCATTTCCCTCCTACATACTCACATAACATGTTTGGTGGATTTAATTTTTATTAGTTTCTCAGTCTTTCATATTTCCCATTTCAACTCTTCTAAAGTATTAAAACACGAGTGCCAATTTCTCTCTTGCTGAATGGTCATAGAGCAGCCAGGCAGTGCTTAATTCAAAGTACAATAAAAGCTATCTCAGCAGTGACGTATGTCTAAAATTAAGCTCTATTACATTATATACAGAGATGATGTGATGGGTTAATGATAATGCAAAAAAGAAATTCTTGTCAGGGTAACCTGAAAGGTTGGGGTGAAGGGAGGAGGATGAAGTTCTTTTTCTCCCATTACGGTGGGCAATAGTAACAAAGGAAATAACCCAACCGACCAACAAAGAAGTAAAAATAAAATATAACAATGCCTCCCCTTTCCTTCCCACCACCAAATCTTGCTTTTAAAGATTGTACTTGAAAAGCAGATGCACTGTTTCTGCTGCATGCATTGTTACAAATATTTAAAGTTTAGAAGAGCCTTGCAAATAGCAGGGATCAAAGATACAGAAAGGGTGAAACAACATGATAGTCCGATGTAAGGCAGAGAGTTGCTGGGCTACACTGTGGGATTTAGGCAGCAAAAAGCACTTTTCAGAATGTCATGCAGTTCAAAATTCAAGGAGACAAAAGTTAAGAGATAAATGTTCCTGGCATCCATTATAATATTTTGTAGCAGCCTTGTTTAATTAAAATATAAATTACCTCATTACTAAAACTAGCAATACCTAAAGCATTTAGTAAGCCTCTCAACAGAACAAGAAGCATAAAACAGAAACCAATTACAAGAAGTTTGGAAACAGACATTGCTCTAAACAGAGGATTACATTTGTTTTATTTATATGTGCACAAATTAAGTGCTGTAAGGAAAGAAGGCAAACAAGAAAGTTGATCCTTGAAAAGCAAGCTCTTTTCTTGCTTATTCATTCTCCATCAACTACCCAAGAAGCAAAGATCACTGATCCTTTTCAGACGTAGTGGTGGAGGTGGTGCTTTGTGTAATTTCTTTTTCCATTTGTGTGTAAGTAGCATTGTTCCTATCAGAAGAGGAGATGAGTGGTCAAGTAACAGCGGCTGAAGTTGGAGGAACTTTTGTGAAGGGCTTCTAAAAAAAAAAAAAAAACCTCTCCTTCACTTGCACCTATGTGGTTCAGTACACCTGTCACTGCATTTACAGCAAGATCTTCCAAGTATTTCTCCTAGCAACCAGCTAGACTTTTGTTTCCAGCCTATCCTGCAATCACGTTCCTAACACCTAGTCTCAGGACAAAATTGCCATCTCTATGTTTAATAGCTAAGTGCCTGGCTGATCTGAGGCTAGAAACTTTAATTAAACAGCTATCACAGGAGTGATGCTCAATAACAGCACACATAAAAAGGAAGTATTCCTCATTTTCCATTTTTAATATACCAGACAGCTTAGAATTAACAGATTTCACTGCTTTCCATGTCAGCTCTGAATTGCAGAGCCGAAGAGTGATAGAATACAACTATTTGCTAAAACAAGAACCAAAATTTTCTCCAAAGGCTAACTGAAGAACATTTTGGAATTAACTTAAAAGGAATGGTATTGCCACTACCCTGTGCTCACCCCCCACTCTCCCACTGTATTTCTGCCTTCTTCATACATCTTAAGATTACCAAAATACAGGTAGTGCACCTACTTCCATAGGCTCTGAAGATCAGTGGAAGTCTTGGGAGAAAACAGTTTCTTCTGAAAACTTTGAGTTAGATTTCTTGATCAAAGAGATTTGTACATGAAAGCTCACACGAACCCCAAACCTTTTGTGAAGAACACCCGCATACACCCCTTCATCACCAGCACACTGAAACTTCAGTCTCGCACAGCAGTTCACATTTGGATTGTATCTGTATCACCTGTCAGAAAACAAGCCATAATGCCAGCTGCAGCACTTAATCCAATTGAACAAGTCTGTAAACAACAAAAATATCTTTCAGCTGATAATAGAATCCAGACTTAGTGTGCACATGAGCTATTACACTGGCTCTCTGTGACCTGTTTATAATAGAATGGCTCATTCTAGCTCATAGCAATAACAATTTTAAAAAGTATACCCAATAAATAGATCTATTCCACTGTTTAAGCATGATTCTGCCCTATGTGGTACATGACTATAAAACTGTATGCCAAACCTCTACATACATAAACAGGGAAAAAGAAGGGAAAAGACGTAAAATACATTAGGGAGGAGTATTTTTCAATCAGTTTTGGAAAAGAGAACAGCTCTTGTTATGATGAGGCAACCTGAATGCCATTCTACAAACTGCATCTTTTGAATTACATAATTCTGTGTTACACAAAAGGTGACCTTTTCAGCGTTCTTTATGGGACTTCTTGGACATTCAGACCCTTTCCCCAAAGGTTAGTCTGGCTATAATCAAGAAGGAAAAGAGATGACAAGCTATTCAGCAAGTATAAAATGACCAGATCTGTTCAGTGTCTTTATTTTTAATTTCAGCTCTATGCTGATATCCAAAAAATGAAAACTGTTCCCAAAAATATTTAATTACACACATTTGAGAGTAAGGATTTAAGTTTACAAGAAATGTGGTACTCACTCTGGCAGCAGTCTGCCAAAATCTTCAGAAGAACTCATACTAGCATGAAACCTTCATATCCAAGATGCAAGTTTTCAATTCCTATGGGGCAACTGAAAAATTCTCTGATACCTAAGGGCTAAGAACACACTTCTGTGGAATAATAAAGTAAAAGTTGAGGAGAACAGGAATTATCACATTAAGTGTTACTCCCTTTGGAAATGAGGACTAAACAATGTATTTAACTAGATATCATGTTGATAGATAAAACTAAAATACTATATTTAACATTGAAATGCACATTAATGCTAAACTTAAGATTTTAGTGTCTTAAAAAAGAGGAAATAAAAGGGGGAAAAACCACAAAAAACAACAAAAACACAACTAAAAATCCTTTCTTCTGTGCTTATCCACATCAAAATTCAGTAGCGATTTTTGGTTTCTTAGTAAAGCTGACTCCTATTATTCATTTCAGTTTTCTGCCTCGTGTAGTTTCTTTTCTTATATTTTCATTCCAACAGTTGATCTTTCAGCTGTATATAGTTTTTTTAATTAAGAAATTTATTTTTACTAGACATTTCAGATCACCACATTTTAAAAAGCATAAGGAAGCCATACTGTAGTCTGGAGCAAAACCCAATAAATTGCTACAAACCTTTACTTTCTGGGAATTAGGTATATTTCTTTCTTCCATCTATCTTTTCTCCCTTCCCAAACAGAATATACAGTATACCCACAAGTGTTTGGTTGGCAACGAGAATACACCTGTCAGTCTAACACTGCAGAAAAATTCATACCTACCTTTCCTAGCAATACCCAACCCACAGCCATGAGTCATTTCCAAGAGACTGAATTTCTTGGTTAAGTAAATAATAAAAAATAAAGAGATATCTGGAGGCCATTTTTCAAAGGCCATTTTTGTTTTCCTTCAGTTCTTTGTTTTCATACATTTGTTTCCAGCTAAAACCATTAGACAGTACTGTAAATTTGTCACAGATATTATTTCACTTGCCATAAGTTAGCCCTACAGTCATTTTTTTTCCCCCACAGACTGAACAACTTCAGTTCTGTCCAGCTGAACACTCCTCATTCATCTAAACATCATAGATAGGTATAATTAAACATAAAAACTGTTTTGACCACTTGTTTCTCACAGACAAGTTCTCATAACAGAGAAAGTATTCAAATAATATTTTTTTTGCAATAAATTTACAGAATATGTAGTCTGTCTAGACTTTTTGCCTGTCATGCTTGCTTTCACAGTTTCCTTTGAAAATTAGTTTCCAGTATATGACACAAAATGAAGTTCACAATTTCAGCTCAAAACAAATCAATGGAAATTATTCCTTCCCTTTCAGAAACACAAGAAATACCACTCATTCACATCTAGCTGTGAGAAACTAGTCTAGTTGTTTTAATTTCAAAGTCAAACATTTTTGGAGAAATCAAATCAAACTTCAGAAATAAAGACATCTAGGTATGAGAAAGAAACTGTACTTACTGTTGGTAATTTTGCAGCATTTCTTGTGTCTCCCACTCAAGTGATATGCATGCATATTATCTCTTATTATTACCAAATCATCTATACTGATCTGTACTTTACATAAAGAGCATTTATGTCTCCCTACTAATTAGAAACAGAAACTCTAGTTTTCAATTACTTGGCTCAAGCACAAGCAAATAAAACAGATACCAAACTTTATTTTCTAGTTACTTGTTAAAAAAGCTAATTTGAATTCAATACTATTGATATTCAGTTTGTACTTAGATAGGAGTGCATTCAGGCCCCCCCAGTTTCATAGGTGCTCCTTCCCCTATCCCAACCCCAAAACTAAAAATAAACAAACAAGCATCTTTACTGGCTACTCACAAGACTAAATAATGAACTTCATAACAGAGGCTGTTTATTTAAAACCGGACCACACCTATGACATGAAGTATCCTCTTAAAATAAGACAACTGATGACTGCTTTTAACACATGCTCTGATACACATTTTGCTGGAGCCTACATCCATATCCTTTACTTGACACTGGATCCCCTGGAGTCAGCTGCTTCCTTGGATTTTACCTCCTCTCTCAGAGCCCCCGTCCTTAAAAGCCCAAGAGAACTGCAGTCACTGCATCCATTCCCTCAAGGCAATGAAGAATTTTTAGCCACACCCAACATGTCCCACTCATTGGGTGCTATCAGTATTTGAAATATACTGTGTAGGGCACATGAACAGAGATGTCCTTTTAGACACATTTCCTTATCTAATACTAAATGCCTTTTCAGTTTGACAATGAGGTAGCTAGTATGAAGAACACCAATAAAGATTAATGCATGAGGCAGAGTCCTACCTGCCCTTCCTATAACGATACTCGGAGTATTTCTTGATGTATTTATAATGATTTACTATTAAGTTCAATTCCCTCTAAGCAAGTAGCGAACATTAATTAAGCTCATTGTGATAAAATAGTTTTCCACAAGGTCACTTTCAGTAGCCAGTAGGCCACTGGATACACTATTTTGTGAATGCAGAATCAACCTGACCCACTTAGCTGCAAATAGAAAAGTGTTAGTATATATAACCTGAAACAGTACACAGGTCAGAAAGGCTAGGTGAGATCATTATAACTTCATTATAAGATACGCTGTCAGCTGGCACAATCAAGCTTTGCCAAAGCAGGCAGACAGTATTTCTAAAGACACTATTCTTAACTCCAGTAAAAGACACACTTGAAGGCAGATTGGACAGTAAAGATATTTTTAAGACAGACAGGATTAAGAAACAAATTGAAATGTTAGATAAAAAAATGCTTTCTAGACTGTTAAACATGATGATGAAGTTTTTCTTTCATATCATCTACTGGGAGGAAGTACTAAAGAAGCATCTTTCTGCATTCGCATAGAATAGCTACCATTCACCATCATACCAAGTTTGTTTCCCCACTGTTCCTTCTTAGAACTCCTGATCTCCTGGCCTTCTTCTTAAAAAAAAGAAAAAAAAAGTCTGTTAATTGCCTTCAAGAGAAAATGAAGCTGTAGAATGCTATAATGCAATAGCTTCAAATATAACTTCAGGAAAGGGCTGACACGTTCAGCAATTAAACCTGGTTCTATATCACCTATTCTAGCAGGAATAAATAAGAAAATTAATAGCTGCATTTGCATCATAATGTATTGTGTTACCAGGCTGGCAGAAATCCAAACAGACATTCAATAAAACTTTTTATTAGCTGGGATTTTTAAATAAATAATACAATAAAACTGTAAATTCTTTATAGTAATAAAATACAATTTGAAAACAATCTGGTTTAAACCTATGCTCTCCAATTTAGCTTGGAGGAAAATTAGAAATAAATGCAAGCAGATCTTTTGAAGATATTTTGGTATTAATGAAAATTTAAGAAAAGAGCTTCTCAGTAAATGTAAGCTCATCTCTTCTTCCTCTTTTTTTTTAAGTTATTTTTTGATGATGAAATGAGGAATACTACAGAATATAAGCAGTGTACTCCACATATTGGCACTCATAGGCTTAAGACTACAAACTCCCTGGTGGGACTTCAGTTTATTAAGTTCTAAAGGTAGAAATAAGGCAAGAAATAAGATTAACTGAAGCGTGACAACATCACTACTACCAGCAATCACTCATCACTTGCTTGATACCTTGTGGGCAGGAATAGGTAACCAAGAGAAAAAGGACGTTATAGTACAGAGGCAACGTTTTAGTACTTGTTCTTCTATAATAGTCACCCTTTATTTCTAATTTTGCTGCATCACTCAAATTGTTCACTACTATGACACTCTTACATGATTTCTACAATACATTCCTTCAAAGTATGAGGTGGTTTTTCAAGGGGATTTATTTTGTTTTTGAGGCTGGAAAACAACAATTTAATAGACTAAGGAACATCTTTTTCATTACAAGGTTACACACTGTATAGCTGGAACATACAAACAATTGTAGAATTTTACAAACTTAAACATTTTCTCATTAGCAAAAACAGAAAAAAATCTAAAAAGTAGTAGTCTGTTTTTATTAGATTAGTTTGGAAGGCTTACAAGCAGAAATATATATTTAGATGTACCTTATACCCTATAAACTGGAATTAATCTAGACAGTTTATATCTAGGTTCCCACCCTCTACTCTTCACAGATGAAGATTTCACAAGGCCAGCTTCCAGCTGAGGACCAAAAAGGGATTCAAATAAGAAATGCTGTTGAAAGACCATAAACTGTAGGCATAAAACAAAGAAGAGAAGGATGATGTGGGGAGCATGTTGGAAGCAGCACAACAGGCGATGAGCATTAACTCTACAGATGTGCAGTGCCAATCGTCAGGCTTATTTCTACATATCACTGCTTCAAAGAAAAAGGTTTTGTACCCAGCTGAGTAGCAAATAAGATCTAGGATACAAACCATTTTGAACTTTTAAGATGCAGTTCTACTTTGAGGAAAAGAGAACAAGAAAGCGTTTTCCCCCCTTTGATCAAAACAAAAATTTAACATACTGAAGTTCATTATTAAATTGTTTTGACCTTTACCACTGATGTCCAATCTGAAATAAATAGCTTGAAGGACAGATGGTGGAAGCACACTGAAGTTCATTAGCTTCGGTAAATATCCACTGATTTCCCTTGTAGCTAGTTCTTTAATCAAAGATATAATACTAAGTTTCTAAGGTAAGTGTACTCAGATCAATAATTATACCACATGGCTGGGTTGTTGTCTCTCACTGCATTCCCCTAAGATGTAACCCAGTGTCTGCTGATTTCATTTTTCACTGAGTATGGGAGTACCCCCCAGGTTCTTATTTTCCTTTCAAATCCAATCTCATAAACTTCACTTCTTGTTCTAACTTCTATGTTATGTGCTCTACTCAGCCTCTGGAACAGTGAGTCCTGTGCAACAAAAGTACAGAACAGCCATTCAGAGGACAGAAAGTTTTCTTTTTAAAGACAAAGATGCTCAATTCTGTTTGAAATAATATCTGAAAGCAGAGATAGCAGGTGTTTGGCATATGAGGGCAAGAAGAAGGCACCCCACACCACTGTGTGGGGGGGAACATGATCAAGAAGACAAAGTTAAGGAAAGGATGCAAATAAGAAACAACAGAAGAAAAAAGCTGACAGTGATGCACATGAAAGCAACATTAAATCTCACAACTTGCAGCCATTCCATGGGAAGAAATACAAAATCTGCCTGATAGTGCAGTTCTTACATGCTGGATCACACAAAAGAAGAGGGCCATGAAGGGAATAGCAACTGGCACTGCGCATTTCAACCCTTGTAGCAGGCTCCTTAAGATTCAGAACTTTCAAGACAGAGGCTACTAGAAACAGCCTAACCTCTCTGACTTCCAGGTGTCTGACAGATTCAGACAGATCACTTCAAAGTATGCATCTGTCTCCTGGTGAGCTGGTGCTCCTCACTGCATCAACCTTAGAAGACCCAATGAAGATCTACAAGCAGGATTGAAGTTGTTCTGCATTTACTTGTTTATCCATTTCCTTTCCCCTAGGCATGCAATGAGAGAAAATATGCTTGAGTTGTGCTATCTTGCTCTTTTAGGGGAAACCACACTTCTTGCAGACACTAGAAACAAATTTCTGTCTTGCAGGAAAGTAAACAAAAGGTGGAGGGAAGACCTCTCATCCCTGCTCAACTCCATCCCTGCAGGCCCATTATGACTTCTTATTCATTCCTCACTATGTAGAGACAGCCAATACAAGAGAAACAGAAACAAATGTGAGAGTATGAAGTGAATGTGGGTGAACAGAGTAGATATAACAAATTGAACAATCCCTGCTCAAATAGAGCTAGAGGGTACATTAATATTAAAGTGCTGCACATAGTCTTTAGTTCACAATTGGAAAGATTTCCTTGGTAAATGGGAATTTAAACATGCTAAGCTTTCTAACTGTAGTTAATGCAATTTTACCATCTTTTTAAAAAACTGGGAGTCCCCAGATAAATGAGAATATCTGATTGTTCTTTGGAAGATTTTTTCCAAACACCTACACAAGTTAAATTAACATATTTCTTCAGTAAATCTCCAGGGCAAACCTAAACACCTAAAGAAATTCAAGAAGCATTGTACTTTACTGATAAAAATGAGAAATAGCACAGATGCCACTTACCTCCCCACAAAGCCTTCACTGCACTGACATGTAACATCAAGGAGGTGAGGGCACTCGGGTTTCACGGAAGTATTAATACAAATGTTGCCCTGCATGTAAACTACTCAGTACAATACCACACATGACACTTCTCATACGAGATATAAGCTTCTTCAGACAATCAGAAATCTCACTGTACTTCAGTAAAATAAGAGCATTAACTCAGTTAATGTCTTGGCCAAATTCCAGCTCTGATAATTACATTCTGAATACTTAAATCTCTGCTGTCATTTTACTGGCAGAAATATACTCTGTCCATCTATTTAGGTAAGTATCATCACATTATCTGAGCACCTTCAAAATGCCCTTAAACTTATCCTATGAAGACATGGGTCCCCCTAGGAGGCACCAGATACTGCCTTAAACACTGAATTGGAATTCAGAAGAGCTACTCCAAGGTACGCTACTGTCAGACTCACTGTTTGCACTTATGCATGTGTGTGAAAGACCTGTGGATAATTCTCTTCTAAAAGGCAATGCCACTATTAGATGAGATTGGTTTCGAACAAACATGATCCTAAGTCTCTAATTCAGTTAATGAATAAAGCTTTCCACACCTTCATGAAGAAACAAAAAGAACACGTTAGTCACTTTAACCAGTGTCAGCCTCAGTCATCCTGCTGAAATAACTACAGTGACTAGACAGTAGAGGGTTCACTGCTCCCGACACATCATTTTTATTTCTTAGAGCATATATTATGGCTGAAAGACATCTCAAGGTTGTTCACAATATGTTAGCCCTAAAGGAATGATGGTGGTTCAGAAGCAGCATCCCTGTGACCACATAGTGCCACACTGGAGTTCGTACAGCAACAGTTTTTCTGCTTCCACATCACATCTGCTGTTTTTTTGTACCCTTTCACTGTGTACTCTAGAGCAACTGGCATAGGTCAACACTAATTTAGAGATCATGATCTGCTTTCTTTAGCTAGTCTGCTGCATGTAGTGGACAAATGATTGCTTCTAGTTCGCTGCATTAGGTTTTGATTAGGTTTGATTTTGTTTTGTTTCTGCCCAGAGAAACAGACTAGAAAAACAGAATACAGTAAATGGCATTCAGTTGTCGTACCATGGCTTTCTCATTCAACACAGTTTTGAGGTCTTCATAGAAAGATACCAAGTTCATATGGATCCCTGGTCTTGTCAGATATTCAGACACTCAGATAAACCTCTAGACATTTCTTTCATTGCCAAAATGAAGTGTGGCCATCAGAATAGTTAGTGGGGTTCTAATGAAAAATGGACTGGAAGCACCATATCAGGAAAGCACGAAATGCAAAAACCCAGAAATAAAGTCATCTAACATAACTAGTAGAGGAGGAAAGGTTCTAAGTCTCATTTGTTAAGAGTTTGACCTCTGTCCTGAAGCATGAAGACTTACATCTTTTTTGAAGAGACTCTTTCAAAAATAGTTTATATAGATAACAATATTCATGGTTGAAAAAAAAAAATGTTATGACATTATTACAGTGAGTTTAACTAGTTTAATTATGAACTGGGCTAAAGCAGCTCCTTTTAAATGTAATACCTGTCAGTTTCAGTGAATGTTCCCTTATTCCTGTGTTATGAGAGGATGCAAAAGGAAATCTTTTCGACCTTTTCCCCCACAAACCTTTACCTGTGGAAGAACAGGAGCCCATTTGGAGAGGAACATCCCCAAGCACAAATACAGTCTGGGGGCTACCCAGCTGGAAAGCAGCTCTGCAGGAAAGGACCTTGGGGTCCTTGTGAACACCAATTTGAACTTGAGTAAGCAATGTGTCCTTACCACTAAGAAGGCTAATGGTATTCTTGGCTGGATTAGGAAAGTGTTGCCAGCAGGCTGAGGGAGGTGATCCTTCTCCTCTGTTCAACACTGGGCTCCCCAGTACAATGGAGACCTAGAGGTACTGAGAGTCCAGCAAAGAGCCAGCAAGATGATGAAGGGACTGGTGTAGCTCTTCTGTGAACAGAGCCTGAGAGGGCCTGGACTGTACAGCCTAGAGAAGAGAAGGCTCAGAGAGGGATCTGATCAATGTCTATAAATACCTGAAAGGAGGATGCAAAAAAGATGGAGTCAGGCTCTTGTCACTGGTGCTCAGTAACAAGACAAGAGGCAATTTATGGAAGGATTCATTTTTTTAAAAACATATCCGTAGCCAGGAACAGTGATTGCTCTGCAGCAGACTGGCCAAGAACAATTTCATTTCTATCACCAACTCTACTTCAAATGACAGTTAAAGTTTTTAGTTGAAAAGGGGAAAAAGAAAGAAAAAAATGAAGAATGATTTTTTTTCCTCATTTCTTCTACTCACTGCAAAATAATGCAGTCTGAGAACTCTAAAAGCAGAATCATGACAAAAGCATCTTGTGGTAATACCACAAAGCAAACAGAGCACAAAGTCTAAATTTTCAGCTTTGAAGTAAAATACTCCTTTTTTTCATTCCTCTGGCTCTCTCCTTCCCTTCTGAAAGAGATATAAAGGTTTCTGAAGTTCTAAGGAAAGTAATGTCCAAATGCGTCTCAGGTACCTTCTATCACATACCAGTATTTCAGCTCTTGCCTTGTCTGTTCTTAGCTATACAAGGAGTATTCCTTGGGGCTAATATTCTGTAATATTGTCTTATCAAAAATATACAGTCATTCACCAGTTACTTAAATAAAACTACAAAGTGCTACATAAATGGACTCTGACAAATAAAAGGTGTCAGAGTTTCCGAGGATTGAGAAGCAGTCAATTAATACTGCATATATTTCAGGGAGAAAAATAGATCAGGGCATATGGGACAATAGTCTGAGCTTTTATTCAGTCTCAGAATATGCCAATGCAGAACAAGATTGTTCTGGAATCTAAAATCAGTCTCAAATCTCTCATTAGGCAATTCTGATCAATGATCTTTCCATCTAGAGGTGTAATATTGATTTAACGTGGTGTTGTGTCAGTAGTAAGGCTTTTTTCTTTCACAGCTACAATAGTCATACAAGTTGGTAACAATGGAAAAATATCAGATAGGATTTGCTTCTAAACAGACTTAAGTATCCTTTAGCTAGCATCTGCAGACACACTCGGGTTGAGAGGCCCAAAACACCCGCAGTAAAATATGAGGTACCACAATGGGTACTTGAGAGCTCTGCTGATTTGTAATGTAGTATGGTTCTAATTAAAAAAAATCTGATAGAGAAGGTAATTATTCCCTTTTCTACTGAGATAATTTGAAAAGAATAGTAGTAAATAGTCTGCAACTGATGGTTTGCAGAGGAAAAGCAAAGTGAATAATGCAAGAATGCTTTTTATATTAAACAGTAAAACCAACCTTAGGAGAGTGACAGCTTTTTAAAATTCTTATGTTTTATATGTATTTTGAGCCATCTGGCTGGCAGTCAGAGCAACTGAACTGTCACTGTCTTCATCTCCACAAGAGAGGAATATAACCTGATTTTCCTGAAGTAATGTGGACTGATGAAAGAAGACATAAAATATTTTATTTGGAACAGAGCCTAAAAGGACCCCAGTGACAGCTTTTATGGCATTTCAACTCAGATTTGGAACAGGAGCAACTGGCCAATGCAGAGCTGTGGACAGCTCTGTGCTGCTTGTCAGAGAAGAACCTGACATACCAGGGCAGATGAGAAGGTTCAGCTACCGTACTGTTATTGAACGTAAGCCAAGACTTCTGAACTACAACATGATGGCTTATCCTGTCAGAACAGTAGCTGACACATTGTCAGCAGGTCAGCTAAAGAGTTAGGTCTCTACAATGTTACAGAACAAAATTCATGTTCATCCCCTTGCTTCTCTTGCATCAGTGTTACACTCCCACACAGGTATTCAGAAAGGTTACTCTCTGCCTTGGACAACATTAAAGAGGTTATAGTTCCTCACGTACTCCTTCCTTAAGACTGAATTTTGATGCACTTTATGAGGAAATGTTTATTTGGGGAACAGCCAACAAGAGGAAAATCTTATTAAAGATTTCCTCAGTTTTTGAGGAAAAAAAACTGAGCTGCCTCAGTTTTTTTGTGTGTTGCACTGGTTCTCCAGCACATAGTAATAAACTTATTAGATAATTTGTGTACTTCCTTCTTTTTCCCTTCTGATGAGTGCAAGATGTAGTCTGCAGATGTTGTGATGTTCCAGAGTGGTGGTGAGCATCAGTGTCTTTCCTCAATCCTTGGATTGTTATCCAGACAGATGTTTAAAAAAAAAGATTTTCATCATTGGCAGCCACACAGCCTTTGCAGTGCGTTTACAGAAATAACAAATCTGTCCAAATCCTTTATTTCAGTTCTGGTCACCACAGAAATGCACACACCAAGGCACTTCCCTTTGCATCTAGAGCAAAAGTCCTTACTGTGACAGGGCTTATCTTTCAACTCCATCATCATCAAACCTGAAAGGTAGTTTCTTAAGAACAGAGCAGGAGATCCTGTTTCTGCTGGCACAAATATAAAAGTTAGATGTTGTTGAACAGTCTCTGCTGAGTCTCCCAAGTGATTTAAATAGAGCAAAACTCTTATGGTGAGAGGTTATCACCTCAACACCTGAAAAGATTTAACACATGTTCCCCATGCACTACTGTACTAAATAACACCCTGCTCAGCTCTGTCCTCAGTTCACCTTTAGACAGCAGATACACAAAACCTGGTTTGAAAGGCAGCATTGGGAACAATTGCTGGTTCTTGTAAGTGTGAAATCCAATATTTCACACTGATGATTCAAGCACAGGGAATACCAGCATCACGTGGGCAATGAATCCTGACTTGCTTTGTGTAGTTTCAGTTGTCTCAGTATAGAGGATTGTGCATTTGTACCATAGCTTGAAGAGTTTCCACAAAATTTAAGATAGCTCCACGTCAAAAAGCCACATGCAGATTATTCACAGAGACTAAAGATGCAACCTAAGTAAAGAAAGAAATTTTCTCTCATTCATTATTTTGTTCCTGGCTATTCCATTTACTCTGCTAGCTCGCATCCTCATTTCCATGTCCTCCTGTCCATTTCAGGCTCATCTGCATCTTTTCTCCCTTGATGCAATTCATTTTCAACAAGGTATTTAATTCCCCTATCAGTAGCTAAGCAACACGTATTTTAGTTGCATATGATATATAGTTCATTTACATCTCAGTCTGGTGATCAATCAATTTATGACAACAAGAGAATGGACAAACTAAAAACTAAATTATTTTAATGTAGATGCAGTCTATTTCTTGAGGTAGATATAGATTCAGAGGCTAACTAGTTATAAGTTACTTGTGCTAACAAAATATCAAAGTCTCATAAGGAATAGTCTAAATTCAAAGCACAAAGTATCAGGAAAATCTAAAGTATATGTAAATAGATGAACAGGCATCATTACAGTGTTGTTATAATGAGATTCTCCGTCTAGTTAGTAAGTCAAGAGAGAGTAAGTCAAGAAACTGTTTTGCAAAACAGTTTGCAAATAATAAGATGCTTCTTTATTGCATGTTGATACAGATAAATTTGAATTTGGTAACACTGCAAGAATAACCTTTTAGCACTAAGTTAATTTTTGAATACCCACATTTTATTTGCATATTTACTGTCACTATGAGCTTTCACTGAATATTTGAAATGCAAATCTGTATTATGGAAGTAGCATAATAAAAAGTTTACCACACATTCATAACTTCTATTGGCCATCATAAAACCCAAGTCTTGTCACAGAAGTATTGCTATTGGAAGTTAAGTGATGGAAGCACCTTTATTTCAGGAGCAAGCTGCAGCCTTTGTCACTGTCCCTACAAACTCCTTCATCAAAGACAGTTTCCTCTGGCAAAAGAAACTCTCCACTCCTTTAGCCTCCTGATTAGGAATAATCAGAATTGCCTCCCAGTAAGATGCAGCAGTAATTACTTCCTAACCCAACTCTCGCTCTCTGGACTGTTCTCAGTTCTCAATGCTAAGGCAGTTTTCAGATGTCCAGGCAGTTTTCAGTCTGAAACCCCATTGTAGACTCCCTTCATGGGAAAGCCAAGAATGCCTTTCCTCTCACCTGATCAACAAGAAACCTAACTATTCACAGCTTGTGTTTCTTATGAGTGAAATTAAATGAAGTAGATTACAGAAAGCTATGTCAAATTCCAAATGTTCTAAACACTTGATTAACCATTTCCTGGCAGAATATCTACTGCATTTCCCATGTAATTTCCAAAGAAGTTCTATATTTCACTAAAATACGAGCATACAATGCTGCTGTAAATAGAAAAGAAAGTTATATGCATACTATCTAGGAATAAGGGAAAAGAATTTGTGCACAGTATTGCTTTATAGACTTCAGTACACCTTATAACCTTCTTCTAAATGCAGGATTAACAGCTTCACTTTCAAAGGGCAAGAAGTAGCTTAGGAGGCAGTTCTAAGATACTGGAATATTGCATTAGTTACTGAAAAGAGAAAGATGAAGAAATCTTTTAAAACCTTGGGAAAAATTCTTATTATGAAAACTAGGACTGCATTAAATGGGTAAATTTACAGAGACAATCTTAATCACTGAAGGCAAAGAGTGTTCCTAGGAGGACTTAAAAATACCTTAATTGGATCCTGCCCTCAATGTCTGCTGAGGGAAAATCAGAGCCAGTGGGACGTGCCCTCAAAGGAGAAGGTCTGAATCATTACAGATACAAAAAGATGAAACATTTAAGAAAAAACGGAAAAAAAAAAGGAAAAAAAGAGTAAGAGAAACAACGGAAAATATAAATGATCATAATTTCAGATAGATGTGGCACGAGAAAGACACTTCAAGAAAAAATCCCCAAATTTCCAAATCTGCACGAAGGCAAGAAGAGCTACTGACCATAGTGTCACAGCCCTGAAGCCCACAGCTTGGAGGCAGCTTCCCTGCTCAGCAGAGGACTACAGAATTGGGGCTCCAAGCAAGGGCCACAAGGAGCAGACAGAAGTCATTACATTAGATATACAAATTTCCAACAGGAAAATTAATAAGTCTGAAGACTACAATGTTCTAGTCACATATGAATAATAGAGAGGTATGCATCCAAAACTCTTGGGTTTCCTACTCCTGTACCATATCCCATCTAGGAAACTACATCAATTGATCATGCAAGAGAAATTATCCCACAAGCTTACAGAAATCTCTTCCATGGGAGAAGTCCTAGGCACCTCCAGCTTTCCATCTGCCTCTGTTCATCTCCTCATTCTCCCACTCCCCCTCACTTGCTGAGTGCTGAAACCTGAGAGACAAAGTCAGTGGTGGTGAGCAGTAAAGATGATAATGGCATCCTCAGGCATTACAGAGCAGTCACTGAGAACAGGTCTTCTTCTTCAGCATCACTCTCATTGCCTTTAACTGTCCTCTTAGCCCTGACTCTATAAGCAATGGAAAAATATTCAATGGAGGAGCCATCATGTGTACTTTAGAGTTAATAGGTTTTAAGAAAGTGGAGGTAAAGTTCTACAGATTCTTCCAGCTGAGTATGTTTAATCTCTTTGGGATCTTCCCACCTCTGATGCTGTTCTTTCCTCACTTTTTTCCACCCCACTAGGAAGTTTCAGGCAGTCAGGAACCACACAGACTTCCAGCAGGCACAGCAGTTTGCTAACCAGGCTATAGTTAGACTGGTTAATTTAGGCGTTAGATGTTTCTCTCTTACTTCATCTAGTAAGGTAATACAGAGCAAGCCAAGGCAGTACACACTAGCTAGTGCATTATAAAAGAGAGGAATAGATAGAAGACAAGAGAAGTTTACACACTGGGATTCATGCACTGCCTATAGCTCTACTTTTGCTCTGCAACCTAGGAAGGGAATGAAATCAGATTTTGACATGCAAATCTCATAGACTGAAGTGACACGCTTTTACTTTTCTGGGTACAAATGAAATATTTGTTTCAAAGTTTCTAGTTTTCTGATGATGCATGTTAACTTCCCAGGACTTTACAATATACTGAATTAGCTTGAAGAATATTCCCTTCAGAACCATTGTGCTTAACAATTTCTTAAATAGAAGATCCTGAAGCCTTAAGTCTCTTGTTCATGCTTACCCTCTGAGGGAAAGGGAAATTGAATCAGGCATAGATCTTGCGGTCAGATATGCAGATAAAATGCATACTATATTCACATTTAGTACAGGACTATGAGACTATTTTTAGTGGAAAATTTTCCAACCAGATGTAAATTTCAAGGCTCAGTACATACTAATGTGAGATTTTATCCACTATCTAGCCAAGTGAACTTCCCCCTTTCACTCACAGTTGGCAATTAACTCCCACTTTCACTTCATCCTATATCAAAAACACAGTGGTAGTTGGGAACAGAGGAAGACAGACAGCAGACAGCTCAGTGGGGATAACCGGACACCGAAACACAAGCAGTTTCTATGCCAGAGAGCAGCAATTTAGGGCATTGCTACTGTTACCATGGCAGCTGCAGCAACCACTGGACCACAGCAGCCAAGGAGACTGGGAGAACAGTGATGCAGCTCAACAACAGCAAGGGCTGTGCCATGAGAGTGCTTCTCAAAGGGGGCCTAGAGAGGGAAATGGCTTTGGGCAATGCTTGGCTCTAGCTCGAACAGGAGCACTCAGGGGTGCACCAAAGATGCTTCAGCCCTGACTATCATTATGCAGTTATGCTCCTTTTTAATGCAGGAGTAACTTTGTTCAAGCAGGTTATTTTTTTCTTCCACTGTCAGTATCAGATACTTTTGTGACCAGTGTGGTCAAGCACTCCATGGGAGTCTATGCTTTGGCCACCAGATGTGAGCATCCCCGTGCCCTGGGCTTGCACTCCATGACCAGTGTGTCTGTTGGCCCCCAAACCCTGGCATCAAGATCAGCAGCCTTCTATTTTAGCCTTCTATGGTAGTAATTTTGCTTCTCTTTTGGCTGCATTAGAAAAGCAGAGAGAAAATTGTAAGCACAAGGTGATCTTCTTTTCCTTTCTGGGAAATGAAATAGTTTTTGAAAAGAAAAAGGAGTTTGTGGTTTGGTATCAGTATAAGACTCTTTGCCTGTAGTAGATCTCACAACTTGCCAGTGTTTCTCTTAGAGTAAGGAAGATAGTATGTGAACTACGTGAATACAAAAAATTAATTCAACAAAATATTTTATGTTGAACTATGAGAGTTATGGCATTATTAGGAAGAAAATTTCACTTTAACTTACTTTGTGTAAGTTGTCCAGAATTAAAAAAAATAATAAAGTCTGTGTCATTGCCAAGAAAAGAATTTTGTGCCTTGATTTATTTGAAACCAAACTGAAAGAAGCAGGGCCTGAGATGACAAACACAAGTGAATAGCCAAGCATATGTAAAGGACAAGGACATACCTTAAGACAGATAAGCTATGAGATTCAGGGCACTATCTTTCATGCTTAAAATAAAATTTAGATGAAATTATGTTGCATAAGTGCAAAAGAAGTCCACCTGGAAAATCCAGCTATTTGAAGTCACCTTATTCTTGACCCAGTAAAGCTCTTACCTGTCTGCCTGAGATTTGTTTGAGCAGCCTAACTTCAGTGCCTGAGCACATGCAAATGCATCTAGTTGTAAGGAGGTAGTTGATAGATGCCTGACAAATAGATTTGCACAACGCACTGGCTGGCACTCATTCATGAAATGGTGCTGCTAACTTCATTAAAGCAGTCATACACAGGATTGGAGTGCTCTTTTCAAGTCCTGTCTTACCTTTAGGAGATTATACCTCTCTTCTATTTCCAGTCATTGGCCAGTCACATTCATCCATGCATTCATTTCAGTCATATTCTCTCTTCTCTTTGCCTCCTGAGTCTCAGCTGCTCTGCAGGGAAGAAGCAAACCGGCAAGGCACAAGGAGAGGAGGAAAGAAGTGTTCTGCCTCCCTATCCAGCAATATTTAGGAGAAAGACAGACTGATATTCAATTCCCTGGCCATCTAATATAAAATTCCCCTCAAAATCTTAGCCTACAGAATTTGAAACATTTCAGTGACAAGTACCTCATTTTGAAGAGCACAGCACCAAGTCTCTTCTCTTCAATGCTTTTCTAGATTGCTTGAAGTCCCAAACTGGTGAAGATGTACAAAGGAGCATATTCTTTCCCCTGGATGCTGTCTGTCCACAAGATATGAAATGTCACCGACTTTGAACAGGTCTCCAGTCAGACTGGCAGGCAACCAAAATCTAGGGAAAAAAACAGCATCCCAGCAGACTAAAATAAAGCTAGAACTTGACAATTCTGATTATTTGTGTTTCAACAATGAAGGAATGGAAGGTAAAATTCTCAGTAAAGTTGGCAAAGTACAAGAGCAGGTTGAATTTGCCAAAATAACTTCTTTACAGCTAGTTATGGAATTTTTCCTGAGAAGGATCATAAGGTGACAGACTAAAAGTCTGAGAGTACATATTTACTTACCTACACTCAAACATACTCTACATGAATATTTATGCTTGAGTTACCTTTGAAATGAAATCTTGCCTGAAATTCTTGTTGCAAAGCTGTAATGGAGTACCAGCTTTCCCCCTTCAGATTTCTGCTTGTATCCAGGCAGTGTCGCTGTTTTAAGTGATTCTGTCCTACACAGCGTACTACATATGTATGTACTGTATATGCAGTTTACTTCTATTGATATATATTTGCCTATGAACTTGTGTAGCTTTCTCTGAAAAGGCACATACTGCTACATACTGGCAATGAGTGCAGCAAATCTGGCACAAGAACTGTGATTTCTCAGTTATAAATAGGCCTACATAAGCCTAATGATTATTGTTGTAGCAAGGAGTTGTGATTTGTTTTTGTTTTTTTCTTTTATCAAGTGTTTTATTTAGTCATTTAATAAAAAATGTTTATATTTTGCAGTCTAGAGATTTTAGCCTTTAAGATTTTATCCCACAAAGAAAATCGATAATTCGGGTTTTCATATACAATGAGCAGCTTTACGATCTTTTATTCACTCTTAAGATAATCACACAGGTATACAATGTACTCTATTTGCAGCAGTTTCAACTGCAGCTGAAAAGTTAAAAACTTAGAAGGTAGGACGAAGTAGGATTAGAGTTGTTTATACAAACCATTTCTAACCCGAAGCACAACCTTCAGTTACATGTCCACACATTATTATTTCTTCTTACAGGATTTTTGCCATATTTAGGGCTGAAGATTGATAGCATTCACTTGATGGATGCAAATTTCAGTCTGTTTTTCCCTGTTCAGTGTTTCTAGATTTTGCAGAACTGAAATGACATAGCTGAGAGAAGCGTAGTGTTTGGATACAGACTATGCAGTAGTATATTTGCCAAGAGAACAAAACTAGATTATATATATATTCATAAAAGCAAATAAACAACAACAACAAAAAAAGCAAAAAAAAAAAACCCACACAATTTTTCTGATAAAACATTGGCCACTGGTTGGTGCAGCTGTTACTAAAGGTGCTAAAAATGAGTAATGCCATAATGCAATGCATAGCATATTAGACCAATTAATCAGCTTAGGGGAAGTTCTTTGTTCTATTTGTTTAAAAGCACCAGGTAATTTCTTTATGATTTCTACAGAAGGTGGAATGAAAGAGAAGCTAGATGACCAGTTAGAGAACGTTTTTCCATATGCTTTTCTCTCTTTGCTAATTGTAATAACAACTCACTGAACAGTCACAAGAATCATTCACAATTAACAGTGGTCAATCTGATGCTCACCAAATTCCAAGTATATTACATTGGCATCAAATGAATGGTAACTTTGTCTATTAATAATCTCAGACAATAACTTATCAGTTCATTTCATGAAATTCAGTAGCCTGCAGCAGGTTTTCAGTTTCTAAGATCAGTGTATGTTGGTTGCATTTAACTATAATTAATATTATAATTTGAGAAATTACCACATATTAAAGAGAAATATTCTCAGCATTATGTTTATAATTACTGATAATATATTACTGCTGCACTGTCCTAGTAAAGCAATTTCAAAAATTTGCAGAAAATACTCATAGTAAATGTCATATAATTTGAAAGCAGTTCAGGATGAAAGTATTCTTAAGAAATAAATCTCTACAAATACTACCATAAAGAGAAATTTATAAAAAAGACCTGTCCCAGGAAGAGCAAGTTCTTTCATGTTCACAGAGATTTCAGGGTTCTTACTGAGAGATTTATTAAGACACAGTACTTATCTTTCCTAATTTGTAATTTTGGTGAAGACTTTCTAAGTGATAAATTCAGGAGAGATTCCTTTAAGAAAAGTATAGGAAACTAAACAGAAAAATTGCAAGAGAACAGTTTAACTCTGCAAGAACCTTTGACTTCTGTTATTGGAGAAATTTCACAAGGAAAACCTGGAGGCTGAAGGAGAAAAGCTGATAATTAATAAATCAAATAACATGCCAGCAGGGTTGAGAAGGCTTTTTTCAAGAACTTAATTGGGGAAAGAATGGAAAGTTGAAAAATGCAAAATCTGAGGTTATAGGAGGAGATCTTTTCCCAGTTCTCATAACCGATAAACAGAATTTTAACACGGATAATGACATTTCTCCATCTACAGGTGAAGAAAAAACCTATTTCACACTAATTTGAAAGACTGCATTTGAGAATTCAATTTCAGACAATAGTGAATGTAATACCCTGCTAAAAGATTTTACCCTGCATCTGTGCAATCAGTGACTGCACACATACATACACTGTCCTGGAGTTCCAAAATCTTGTAGACCCCGTGAGATTACTTGTTCAAATATCCAGTTCTGCTTGTTTTTCATTGTGAAGAAGTTTTCAACATAAAAAATCAATTTGTCCACCATCAACTGAGGAAAGCATAATGTCCGTGTATCACATAAAATATATGTTTAATTATTATTTTTATATGATTCACAGACAAATCAGATATTGAAAAATACAGAAAAGGAGTGTAGTTTTGTGGTGATATCATTCCAAATATAAGGAGTAACATACAGGGTATCTCTGCTGCTTGTAAATGAAGTGTTCTGATTTAGACAGGAGTTAAATCATGGGTCTAAATTTTTTAGGGCAATGGAATAGGAAATGGAAGAAAATATGTAGAAGCAGAGTTTAGGAGATAATGATGAATTCAGTAAAACTGAACTTGAGGCACAGTAAAAATGAAGAATAACTCGAGGTCCTCCAAGTTTGTCCTTTTTCTCTTGGTTACGTAACACTGCATCATTTTAAATTATGTTCCATGAATTCCTACCTGTTACTTTATGGTTCAAACACAGAAATTAAAATACAACTATAATATGTAAATTTTCTTTGTAGTTTACTTCTAGCTTAGGGTAGCTGTTGCAAGCCGAAGAGGCTTGCGGTTCATTATATTGATCCCAGTCCCTCCAAATTAAGACTTGGAATGGAGTCAAGGTGTTGATCGAGCAAGGGTGTGCTTTTATTTATTAAAAGATGAGTGAGCAAGAGAGGAAAAAGAAGAGACAAGAGAAGGAGGGAGAGGAAAAAAAAGAAAGGAAAAAAAAAAGCAAGTCACCACTGCATGACCCATGATGTCCTGAAGGTTGGTGTTCTTTCTTCTTCTGAGGTGGGCGAGGATGTGGGGTTGGCAATGCCTTTTATGCCACATGATGGTCTCCTCCAATTGAGCCAGGAGACGTTGCCAGGTGGAGAGTGTCCGGTATTGTGTGCTGTGTGCATGCTGTACTTGCTGTGCTTCTCATGGTGGTCATGGAGGGTTGTGGCTCTGGGGGAGGGGTGGGGACCTGAGACCACCTTAAGCAAGACTACAAACTCCTGGCTCCTCCACTGTGCTTGCCCACAACATGTGTTTGTTCTGCACCTTTCACAAGAGTGTTACAGTACAGTTTTTGTTCTGAGCCCTTCACAATATTGTTACAGTTATGTCTCTAGCCACCACTTAGCTGCAAGTCCATCCTTAACCAATCAGAAAGGCAGCAACAATTCTCAATGTTACAGTTCCATATAGTGTTGTCACAGAGTCTGAGCCAGCTAACCCTAAACTACACTCATCTCCTAGACAGTTACACTTTGACACTCATGGCCATAGAGAGTTCTATCTTTTCTCCAGCAAAAGGACGCATAGTTTTTCTAGTAACTTGTCATATAACTACCTTTGATTATCCTTGTCAACGTTATTCTCACTTTTTCTGGCTATCATCATTTCTGAGTTTGAAGAACCCAAACTGCTGATACCTTCAAGGTATATTTGTAGCACAGAAAAATCTACAGATATGCATACTCTAATACATGAAATAAGTATCTTTATACATACATATAGCATACAGATACATGGGTAGCCTCAAAAATATATATGAATATGAATGGGGGGAGAGAGAGAGAGAGAGAGAGAGAGAGAGAAATCTCCGGTTTAGTCTCTATTTCTCTCATAAAATTTCTAATGTTTAATTAGCTTCTTTCACCTGCAGCTGAACACTGAATTAATCTTTTCACTGAACTATTATACTTCCAAGGAATCTACCTTATGTTGTAGTACTGAATTCAAAATCCAAAATCACATGTGCAAATTCAAGGTTAAGACAGAGAACAAAAATTATTTTGCTGCTATGAAAACCAAAAGATAGTGGATAGTGTCCTATATACTTTTTTTTTTTTTTTTGCAATGGTTCATTATTTTATGTTTAAGCTTTTCCCTTGTTTTACTGATCTACATATGAAATGATGCAATGAAAACAAACATGAATGTTTATTAATGTATAATCACCAAATGTTCTACCAAATAAGTGTATGCAAAGTAGAGGCTTGACTGAGGTTAAATAGTTCTACTACAAGTACCCAAATTTATGGAAAGTGATTCCAGTAGTTAAAAACAATGTAATTATTCTGCCATCACTGACGACACTGTTAGTGATCAGTGAATTTTGTAGTACTGACAGGAGATGGTCCAGCTCTTGTTACTAGATGACCAGTTTATATTTCTCTCTTGCCCATGAACAAAACAAACAATGAAAAATAATTGCACTATGAATTGAAACTATTCTCACATTCACTTGCAGCTCTTACTTTTAGACACTAGCATTTAATTAACTTTTCTTTGATACAAGAGTTTATTTGAGCACATTAATTTTTATCTTCACACAGGTGGTGCCACTACCTTTATTGGGAGCACTCGAATACTATGTTAATGTTAAGAGTGGGCTTACATGTTCTTAAGTTTTATCTCTGTATTACTCCTTTATCTTAGGTGCCTCAGTTCTAGATAGCATTATACTAAATTTTGTAGAAGCAGATACACTTCTTTAGATAGTGTTTCAATGACATGAATCCAGTAAGACTCAGTGTAGAAATAAGTATTCAAGATAAATCTGCAGCTTAGAAATTATGGGGGCTGCTCTGAAAGCAATGCTTCCTATTTTATTATGTTCGCCCACAACATCTGAGGTGGATGGTGGTGGTACAGCAGTACAGGCTGAACCTTCCCACCAACATTCTGCTACATTTTGCTGCCATGTGACAGGTGGCAGCAGAGGGGAAGTCTGGCAAAATGACATCTGACATGGAAGTGCAGATGAAGCAAAGGTGCAGAATTGAATTCCTCCATGTGGAAAAAATGGCACCCACTGACATTCATTGATGACTGCTGAACATCCTGTTATTAGTTACCTGCAAGAAGAGGCTGACCCCTACTACACCACAACCGCCTTTCAGGCAGTTGTAGAGGGCAGTAGGATCTCCCTTGAGCCTCCTCTTCTCCAGACTGAACAATTGCAGTTCCCTCAACTGTTCCTCATAAGAATTGTCCTCCAAATAAGTTGTAGCCATGCAGAAAATTTTAGCAAAAGAAACATTTAAAAATAGATAAGAGAAAAATAACTCTTTATCTCTGTTTTTTGATGGTTTTCACAGCTCTTCTTACATGATAGTGCAGAATTTAAAACATATTTCTTTCCAACAAACATAAATCAATACCTTATTGACTTATTGATGGCTTATTAACTCCTCTAATGCAATAACTGCACTCATTCAATTTCAGCTTATTTTATAAAAACATTAGGGGTATTCTAATCTACTCAGTAAAACAGATAAAGTGCCTAGTTCTCTTCAGGGATCTGAAAGAGCAGTCAGTCACATTTTACATCAAGCTGGATTCAGTTGTGGTCATGATACCACATTTCTCCTGTTTTCCCTCACCCCCACTCAAAAAACCCCACAAATCCACCAAAAAAAAAAAAAAAAGCTATCAATCACCAAAGTGTTCATTTCCTTTTTTCAATAGGGTATGGTATTTTTATAAGACTACTGAGATCTAACACTAAATATTTCCTGGTTAAACTACGTAGTGCGAGTCACCAGAAGCATATTATGCTGTGGTGAGGGTGTAAAGAGAGTCTTTGGCACTCTCTGTGCATTTCTGCACCTCTCATTATCATTTCTAAACTGCTAAGTGCAGCCTGGAATTGCTGAGTGGTATTATACTGAGACATGCTGCCTTTTGATCACTGTTTGGGCTCTTGCTGTGTTTGTTATCTGAGCGTGACTCACTTTGCAAGAAGTGATTTATCCTTGCTGCACTCTCACACAAGATGTTCAGCAGTCACTGTAGTTGGGCTTAAGCTATGCAGAGATATACTTTGAATTGGAAGAGATTTAAGAAATGGACTTAAATTCTCTGATGTTAGTATACACACAGGTTTTGTTCTTTTTTTGAATTACCCTGGATTTTGAAATAGCTGGAGAAAGAAAATGTCTGATCTAATCTCATTTCCAATGGGGCCTTCGCTGTTTCACAGTACACAGTGATCAGTGTCTTTCAAGCTGTGCCTATGACATGGTCCCCCACCACATCCTTATCTCTAAATCAAAGAGAGATGCATTTAAGGGTGGACAAGGAATTGGTTGGAAAGTCACAGCCAGAGGGTTGTGGTCAATGGCTCTATGTCCGAGTGGAGGCCAGTGATGAGCAGTGTTCCTCAAGGTCTGTTTTGGGACCGGTACTCTTTAACTTCTTTATCAGTGACATAGATTAATGGATCAAACGCACCCTCAGCAAGTTTGCTGATGACACCAAGCTGAGCGGTGCAGTTGATATGGCAGAAAGAAGGGATGCCAACCAGAGGGACCTTGGTAAACTCAAAAGGTGGGGCCACGTGAACCTAATGAGGTTCAAAACCTTCAACAAGGTTTTGCACTTGGGTCAGGGCAATTCCAGATATGTATACAAGCTGGGAAAAGAACTCCTTGAGAGTAGCTCTGCTGAGAAGGACTTAGGGGTCCAAGTAGATGAAAAACGTAACATGAGCCAGCAGTGTGTGGTTGCAGCCTGGAGGGTCATGAAGACAATCTGAGGGCTGAAGCACCTCTCGTATAAAGACAGGCTGAAGGAGCTGGCATGGTTCAATTCGGAGAAGAGAAGGCTGTGAAGAGACCTCACTACAGCCTTTTTTTTAAAGGCTTTATTTAAAGGGAGATTATAAACAGGAGGGAAATCAATTTTTTACATGGGTAGAAAGTGACAGGAAAAGGGTAAATTTAGATTAGATGAAGGGGGAAATTTTTCACTGGAGAGGGTGGTGGGGTGCTGAACAGGCTGCCTGTTTGTAGATGCCCTGCCCCTGGAGGTGTTCAAGGCGGTTGGATGGGGTCCTCAGAAGCCTGATCTAGTACTTTATCTAGAAGTTGGCAACCCTGTCTGCAGCAGAGTGTTGGAACTTGATGGTCCCTTGCAATCCAAGACATTCTATGATATACCGATCTGAAAAATATAAGTGGGCATAAAACCAGGGTCAAAAATAAAAAAAATTCCAGACCAATCTCTGATTTAAATTATAGTCAAAGGGTCATTTTGAAAATATGCTCTCAAGAAATGTATCTGTTAAGGGACTAAATTCCACAGAGCTCCTGCTTAGAGCAATAGAATTTTCAGATGTATGGGAACTTTAATTTACAATCTTTTATTGTGAAATTCCTTTGTGTTCATGCATGCTGAAACTATAAGTTGATTGAAATGACCATGAGATAGCATTTATGCAGAAAGTGAAATATCCTTACTAAGGACTCCAAAGCACAATTTGCTGGAAATCTTAACATTGATTTAATATCAGATTGAACTGTAAAGGAATCTAGGTATTCAGTGACAGTACTAAAAAAATCTCAGACTAACCTTTTTCTGTACATGAACAATAGCTGAAGCATAAATACTTCAAGGTACAGCTGATCCTATCAATGTATAGAAAAGTCACCCAACCAAATAGGCTTCACATATATAAATATGCATGTGGAAAGAGGGAAAAATTGCAACACTGGAAGTTCCATAGAAATGCAAGGATGAACTTCTCTACTGTGAGGGTGACAAAGCACTAGAGCAGGCTGCCCAGTGAGGCTGTAGAGTCTCCTTCTCTAGAGATATTCAAAACTTGCCTGGACGCTTTCCTGTGCAACCTACTGTATGGAACCTGCTTTAACAGGAGGTTGGACTCTATGATCCCCAGACGTTCTTTCCAACCCCTACAGTTCTGTGATTCTGTTAAATCCGGAAACATGCTGCAAGGCTGAAAAATCTCGTGCCAAAATAGACATGCATTTTTAGAGAATTCTGACCTAAAAATTTTATCAGTTTGACAGTTGCAAAATATCATCTGTATTTAGGAAATGTTTAGCTTTTGCTTGATTAAGTGAAGTGCAATTTCTTGAGTTCTTCACAACAGTTTGGATCTGTCCTACCTCATAAATCATGTTTCGAATTACAGATTTCAAGCAAATTTTCACCTTAGTTTAGATATGATACAGACTTGCATTCTTAGGCTGCTCTCTGGGTAGGAGCAGCCTAGCCAGTTCACATTGTGCAGTAAACTGAGTTAAAGTTAACTTAGTTATTGTAACAGAAATCACAATGAGAGTTTTAGTGTGACTTCAGATTGTTTGGGAACCCAAAGCTGCAAGTAATTCCATTCATTTATAGTTACATATGCATATAAATACAGATGTACATAAACATACTGAACAGAATTATATATGTTTATATATATAAACATGCATATATCTATCACTTTACATTAGATTGAGGCATAACACCTACTTGTAATTCCCCTCAGTTTACAAGCAGAAATATTGTCTCAATGCAGAATAAAAGGAAATTAGTTTAGGGTAGCTATAAGTTGTTTGGAACATGATCTTTTCTCTGTCCTCTGCAGAGGACATATTTTCATTAGAAATTATATTGTTTGTTCACATCACAAAAAGAAAAAAAGAAGGAAAAAAAAAAACCTAACCACTAATTCAGGTTTGTTTTTGTTAGCCTAGAGGATAATTTGCAATCTAGTACTATTAGTGTGACAAGTTTCTAAGCACATGCATTTTTGTTGTCTGTGAAGTGAATGATCTGATTTAGTAACAGGGTAAATTTGCATAAATATGGAAGCTGAGAATTCCATGGGAGGACTGAATTAAAGTTGATTTTATTTTTAAAGTGTGTATGTTCTGTTGAAGAGACATTACTTTGAAAAATGCAGCCAGTTCTTTGGATGGAAGCATTCAAACTTGGCACCTGATTTCTGCTATGAAATATTTACACTCAATTGCTATCTAAGTATGTTTTATGTTGTACCTTACACACATTTCCAATAATCTGTCTGTTTGATTGTATGGGCTACACCCATCATAATAGGGTATGAATGCTTAATGAGTTTCTAATCTCCACAAATCAACTATTCAAAGGAAAGAGCTAGCACAAAGTAATATTTTAACTCAAAATATAGTGATTGTATTAGACGAAACACAGAGAGAGAAAATACAGAGCAGTATATTCACTGCTTCGGTGTGAGTAAAGTATAAGAAGACACAGACAAATGATAACTCAAGTAGAAATGAATATTTCATGCATTGCTTGGAAGATGTCTCATGCAGACAAAAGCTCGAGAGGGGGGCAAATGTCCTTTAATACAATTGTTTTGCCTCAGTCTGCATGCATCTACAGACAGCTGCTACTGCTACACCATAGCTGGCAGTAAGAAGTCAATTATGGCTAGCTTTGCACATAATTTCTGGCACCAGGAACAGAAAATTTTAACTACAAGTATCAGGGATTGATTGACACATTATCATGAGATAGCTGGTGTGTTTATCAACATTGTCAGGAGAATATTGTTACAGCATCCGATGCTGTAGCATCTAGAGTCTGAGACTATAGGAATACCATTACAGCATAGATTTCTGAATATAATATATAATATAATTTGATGGCTGGACTGGTCAGAAAGGAGATAAATTGTATATCAACTGTCACATCAGCTATACTTCTTTCTTATTCTTCAGAAGTGCAAACCTCTAAGATCTGACAGCCACCATTAACTCTCCAAAATCAGTAAGGTGAGGTGGTCAGACTGTTGAGGAACCAATAAATGCCAGAAGTCAGGTAACAACAGGCAATCAAAAGAGGACTGTAGGCCATTGATCAAAAATTCTCTTTGCTCGCTCAATCAATGGCAAAGTTAACAAATGCCATCTGACTGCAGCTTGTGCACTCAGCAGGATTAATTTATCCAGAAGCTCAACTTAAAGAGGTGCAATCAGAAGCAGAACTAACACAGAGATAGCTGGTCTTTATGAGACTGTAAATACAGATCATAATGTTGTTGAACATCAACACTGATGCTTTCACAACAGAGCAAGGAAACAACTCATTGGGAGCAGGGATCTACAAAGCTGAGCGGGAACATCCAGTTTAAGAAATAGCTTGTAGTTAATTTTTGTTGCTTTATGTGTTGTTGTTTTTTTTTTTTTTTTGCTTCTCTTAAATCACAAGATTTGAACCAATGCAATCTATGCTCATCTTTCCCTCTCAATTACACAAGGCAATCTCCTTCCTCTCTACCAATTTAGGAAAGAAACACGCCATAAGAACAACTAAAATTCTTATTTTGCTGGTTAGCAAATTCCTCCCCCCCTCTTCTCCTCCCCCAGAAAAAATGTTCTTGGACAGTAAAATACTGAAAGTAAGAACACACTTCAATCCAGAGTAAGTCTTTACTAAAACCTGCATCTGAACATATAATCTCAGAGTCACAGAATAGCCTGAGTTGGAAGGGACCTGCAATGACTATGGAGTCTAAGTCCTGGCTCCACACAGGACCACTCAACATTTAAATCCTATGTCTGAGAGCACTGACCAAATGCTTCTTGAACTCCAGCAGTTTGGGGCCATAACCACTGCCTTGAGGAGCGTGTTCATTGCCTGACAGTTAAAGAATCTTTTCCTAATACCCAACCTGAGCTTCCCTTGACAAAACCTCAAGGCGTTCCTCCTAATGAACATCCTTCTAAAAGTTATGGGTAACTTGAAATAGGACTGTAGATTCAGATTTAAATTTTACGAAGTGACCTTTTCGTTAAACCAGGCAGAATTAAAATCCCACACCAGCCTGCCAAGTTCCAGTCTTTCAGTTTCTGAAACTGCCATCTAAATGTCATGGTTTGAGGCCATGTCTTGTTTTCTTTTCATGATATAATACTAAGTAAGTCTGATCTAAATCATAACCCTTAGAGCTAACCTTCAGACCAGCAATGCGTGTTTCAAACTTATTAAAATCAAACTGCCATAGTGACCATACCAGTGATACTAAAAGGCACTGTGAAATATGCCTAGTAGGTAATAAACCAAAATTTGAAAGAAAAGACTCAGTTACACTGACAAAAAAAGAAAGATAAAATATAAAAATATCTCCTCGGATATGTACATTACGTAAAGCTGTTTCACAAAACATTAATCACATTCACATCTGATGCTCCAACAACTCAGCGCTGTCCTTGAAAGAGTTTTATTTCTCCTTGTGGTGTTTATTTAAACAATATTTTTCAGTGTTTCTCAGGCATTATTTTCAGTCTATAAAACAATTTTTGTAGTAATAAGGTCACCTAAACACAGGAAAAATGAAGCTACTTTTTTTTTAATAAGTCAAATTCTACATAGAATTTGTTAATATAATACCAAAAGCAGCGTATGATTTTCACTAGCTTCACATCAGACCTATATTATTTTTTGGATGCAGAAGCTGAGACTTCTGTAATGCTGAGCATGCAGATGCAGTTTAACAAACACATAATAAATGTTTTTCCCCCACCCAGTATAAACAAGGTCACTTCAAAATTGAATGTATGAGGCAGCTTTAAACCCCTACATAAACTCATTCTGAAAAATATTTGCTTTCCTGTGACAGAATAGTACCGCATTAAAGAAATTAAATTTACAATTCAATTTTAAAAACTTTAAAAGTCATATGCCTGATAGCATTAAGAGTATTTCAGGTTGCCCTTGAAGAGCATATGCAGAATATAGCTGAATGCCTCGGCCTAATTGGTGCTGCAGTCAATCATTGTGAAGCTCAAAAATGGATATCATATCTTATCTTAGTCCCTAAAGGATAGATTTATATCTCTCACCTCTATACAGCTAATCAGGGTACAAAATTCTTGCTCTGAGTAGAAGGACTCAGGGAGAATTTGGCCCCTCACCACTGGAAGCGGATGTGAAATGGCAATTCTCAGCAATCTGACAATAAGACTGTATTAGGTGAAGGTAAACACAGGGCAGCAAAGCGAAGCAGACAAAGATGAACAACAGGGGATGAACACAGGCTGAAGTTACATCTAGGCATTATATCCACCATGCTCTTAGGGTGCTCCTGAGCACTGCTGCAGTGAGACCATCCCCAGCTGGCAACTTCATGTCTGCAGCATGGCAACCCAGATACCCTGTACACATGCCCAAACTGCAGTCTTCAGCATCTACACTGACATCACTGCACCAGTATGAACAGCCAAGCATATCAGTGAACTCTGAAGTGCGGGGAAGAGCATGAGGTGCCATGTAGGCCTCAGAAAATCTCCAGAACACTCCACTGCCAGCAACAAGACCATGGTGATACCACCACATGCAACTCAGCTCTAAACAGCTGGCTCAGAGGTGGACCAAGCTTCTGTAGTACACAGAGAACACATTTACATTATTGGATGCATATGAATTTAGTTTTGCTTTCTCAGACCCATTCTGCAAGCATATTACCAGCACCAGAAGCTCCACTACCCTCCAGAGATGGGCTGATCAGCAACAGGCTGTGATTCTTCAGATGTGAATAGTCATGAGAATTTGTATTTTCTTAAAAGGAAGTCACTCACACCCAAGCCCTAAACTTTGTTCCAGAGCAATTAGCTTTTATATCAGGAGAAGTGACCTTGGCAAACCTACGCTCATCTTAGAAGGCTAGTTCAGTGTGAGACCTCATAGGCCCAGTCTTTTGTATCTGTGGCTCAGGACATACAGATGAGCAGTACTGCTATTCAGATACTCCACTGTACATATGTATTCCATGGATAGGATAGCCATGGGTATTTGGTATCCCTCAGAAGAGGTCATACTCCCTGCTGTTCTCTGCAGTTTATTGTTTCTTTAAAAAAAACCTTGGTAGCACTACTTGGAGGCATTTGCACGTATTAGGCATATCTGATGCCTTCCATCCAAATCAGCTCCTTGTCTGCGCTCTTGGATACAAATAACCATGCCATTGGTGTCCAACTGCTGCCAATTCTGGACTTCCACAGTAGTAAAGACCATATTCTCATGCCTTTAGATTGACATCAGGTTTAGAATGATCCTTCTGCTAAGTCAACACTGAGAACTCTTCGAGGGTCCTTCGAAGCGGAAAGGGAAATACTTCTCTAGACTAGAGGCTAACACACAAATTTATGACCTCAGTAAATGCCAAGGAAGTAAACAAGTCTCTTTCAACAACCTCTAGGAGAAAAGCAGATAAAAGTTGTGTGCTCAACATGAAAAATCTAGCTGGCTTCCATGAACAGTAATAAGAAATGCATGGGTGTGTATAAAGAAAAGATTATAAAGCTTATAAAGGCGACTATGTTATGTTTTTGAATTTCTCTGATATATAATAGATGAAAGAAGAACTTAAAATCTTTTTGTAAAGATTTTTCTGTGTATTCCCATGGGTAACATAAGATGTTCTTCATATATTTAGCAGTTGTTTTTATTTTTAATTTTTACTCCCATTAATATAACTGTTTCAGTAACTGATGCTTCGTAATTGTATGAAAATATTGTGCTTGAGAGGTACGAAAATATACAAAAAATAAGATAAAAGCTAGTGAAAATCAAACAACATTTGTTATGATAGTAGTCCCTCAAATCCTGGAACTAATGATTCACAGACTTTCTTTCAAAGCTTTGCTAAATAATAAGATCAATGGAAAAGTCTAATATACTTTTCTCCCCAACTTTGTTCTTCAAAGCCTTATTTACAGAAGTAGACCATCTGTTTCCATAAAATGTTTATAAATTTTTAGAGTCATCTTTGATACTTTCATTAGACTGAAAAGATAAGTTTCATTTAATTAATTAACAAGGTCATTTTTTCAGACAGCAAGCAACTATAAATCATTGAGTACATCAGTTTCATCTTATGCATGAATGCAGTCCTCAGCTACAGATTCCTGCATATATGGAAAAGCTTTCTGTGTCCAAATGCACTAATAAATCATAGTGCCATCATTGTAAAACTGCATTTTTCCTAACACCAGTGCTGTCACATGAACCTATTTGGCCTATCTATTTTGACAGCAAATAGAATGTAAAGGAGAAGATAATCATTAAGCAGCTGCAAATGGGAAAACAAATGCCTGTCTCTGTTGCTGAATTAATCTTAGAAGTAAAATCACTTTTTACATTACCATTTAAACAGAAAGATGATTATTTCACTTCTCCTAAATCTGTCAAAATAAAATACCTGGAATCTTCTCATCTCCAGTCATAGCCAGCATTATAATCACAATACCTCCATATGTTATTATTGCTTCATAAAATAAATAATATTTTTGCAGAATTGTGGAAAATGGAATTTTTGGTTTTGTCGCTAGTCCAGGTACTGAGATGAAATTGGAACTGCTTAGCTGCAACAGTTATACAGCATAATGTCATGGGGACTGGAGTCCTTATTTATAGGCAGTTTAGAGGTTTTGAAAGGTCACATCAACTTTGTCTTTCTTTAGTGACTGATTCCCTAGCTATAATCTCAGAGATATTAAAAGACAGCTCTAAAGTCATTTCCAAGTATCTCCCCAGTGCATGTATACACACACTTTAACCACAGTTCAAAGCATCTGTATGCTGGTGCAACTTATTTTTCTTAGTTGAAAGCCATAATTTAAGGAAGCAAGGAACCTTCATTTGAATATTTGGCTAGTCTGAGAATCCACTAGATAAAGCCTTCCATATGGTTAAGAAGATTTAGGTCCCTGTACTCACTGATTACCAGCTAAAGCTTAACACATTCCCGAAACTCTTGACACTTTCTGAATCGACTCTAGTAGGCTGCACCAGGTTGCAATGGGGCTTCAGGATCTAATAAAGCAAGGCATGGCAGTAGACTATCTGTAATGTGTTACTTCATTTAATATTAACTGTGTGGATGAAATACCAAAGTTCCTTAGGACATACCAAGTGCTTGCAAAACCAAACAAAAATGTGAGATGGCTAAAAAATCACTCCAGAAGCCACTCCACTGAAGCCAAAGGCAAACCACTTTTGTAGATATGGATGGTGCAAGGTAAAGCAGCTTCATGTTGGAAAAAGTCATTAAAAGTTCCTATGCAAGAAAATGAAGATTAACTGACCACTGATTTCCAGAAACTATGGAAGCTGCCTTTGTGGTTCACAGTAAGATCTTCACTTCAAAAAGAAACCACAAATAGGAAGGTTTTGATTCAGTAAAACTATGCAATCTGAGAGTGTTGAAAAATGGAAATTGAGATTCTGCTTTTGGAAGCAGAAGATAATTCCAGATTGGATTAACTGGAAGAGAAAGAAGCAAGTCAAACCAAATATATGCAAATTGGAATTTCTTTAAGACCACTTAAAGAAAACTATGATCTTTCAGAGAAAAACAATCATATTAGGTAAAATAACCCACTGAAATGGTTGAGGAGGAAGGTAACAGTAGCAGTACAAAAGAAAACTCATAAATAAAATAACAGAAAAACATCTCATAAATCATAAAGATTAGGTACTTGGAACTTTAGAAAATACTATATATATAAAGTAAGCAAATGGATAAGGAAGAACAACTTGGCAGCAGATTACAAAATTGATAAGGGTTTTTGTGTACAAAAAAATTAAATTATCCTGAAACAAGATTGGCTTTTACAAGATAAGGTGGTACAATTAGTAAAAATAAGCGAGTGAGACTTCCATTAATCATTTTCTTCCAATAAGCATTCTGTTTTGGGAAAAATAATAAAATATTTTTGAACCACAACATAATTTCAAAATAAACTACTTTCCATTTGAACAGGATGCAATATAGAGCAGCCTAACATAAGTGTCTTTACATCAGTGGATCTGCATAGTCTCTTTCCTAGAATTTCAAAAACACAGTGAGATTCTTCTGTCTTTTACGCTGAATTTCCATAAGGACTAGGAGAATGCATTAAGTTCTGAGATCTATTGTTTGGTTACTGCTTTCCAGCAGTTCAGATAGGCAATTGGGAAGAGCTAGGTATTCAAAAGCCTGTCAGAATACCCAAGAGCAATCACAAAATTGCTAGTACAGGACAGTATTAATAATAAAACTACTGTTCTTCATCATCTAGGAAATGGACGTTGTCAAACCAATTTGGTTTCCTTCTATGAGAACACTGGTTTAATGATGGTGTTTTCAGTAACAGTATCTATTTTATAAGATACACAGAGTTTTATAGGAGGCTTCTGTGAACCTGAAAATCAGTGTAAGAATGTAAGGTTAATAGAACTATTCATTGCTGAAGTAATTTCTGGGCTTTTCTGCAGGTATGGATTATTAAAAATGAGGCTCAGCCGACAGCAAATGAGCATTGTAGACATTAACTAGATTAAAACTCAATTGACTGATAGGCTTCAAAATGCAACTATAAATGTGAATCTTCTTAGAGTGAATACTTTACTTTGCAAGGCCGAGTTCCTGTCTCTATTCTAAGCAACATTTTTAGTAATGTCTTGGAAGAAAATGGAAAATCATTATTAATGTTGTTTGTAGATACCACAAAGATTGTAAAAACGGTAAAATCTTGAAAAGGATTAAGAGTGCTTGATAGTTAATCAGCTGAGCATGTGCTCCTATTTCAAAAGAAGATATGAAATCCTCTGCTGCATAACGGTAAGAAAATTTTCTACTGTATAAGAAAGATCAAGTTCCTTTAGGTCTTAGTAGCAACACAAACAAATTGCCTGGAGATGTGATTTGTTCTGGCCTT
Source organism: Numida meleagris (assembly GCF_002078875.1). NCBI lineage: Eukaryota > Metazoa > Chordata > Aves > Galliformes > Numididae > Numida > Numida meleagris. The sequence goes on from NC_034411.1 coordinate 61,799,010, forward strand.
CACAGTTCCCAAACAATGTTGAGAAACTGAACAATACAGAGATGGACAGACAAAGTACTAAAAAATTGTCCTAATCGTAATTCTCTCCAAAAACTCAAAGCTCTAACTTGATAAAATAAAGACTAAGGGATATATTAATATCTGCAAAAATCCCAGGAAATTGATAAAGGAGTGCTATTTTGTCAGACTGACAAATGCCTGAGATCCAATCAATAGCTAACTACAACTAGAAAAAAATCAGCCATACATATTTCATATAAAAATAGGATACATACTGCTAAAAGGGACAATTATCAGTCCAAGCATCACTCAATCAAGGACATGGGAGGCTCTCTTAATGACGTATTTCAGTCCAAACTGGACATTTAAAAAAATTCATTGCTCTCTCTCAAGCAAATTAATTTGGGGGAAGACTATACCACGTGAGAGAGGGAGCTAGTGGATCCCAGAATTTCTTTGATAACTTAAAAATAGGCTGAAATGAAAAGTACATGTGCTGTATAAGATATTTTATTGCCCTCAGCAGTTAAGAACCACTTCAAAATATTGTTGTGAAGAGGTGACAAAAGAGGAATTTCAGCAGTTATTTTCCAGGAAAGGAAAACTTGATCTGAATTAGCTGTGCAGCATCACTAGGTCATTCACTTTTGAGGATCAATTCTTTATTGAGCAGAGTTAAAAGAATATCTTGCACAACATCTAACATTCTGGCAGGCCAAACACAGTTTAGATATGATAGTGCACAAAAGCGTCTTTTCTTATACTTGATGCAGGAAATTCCCCAGACCTAGAACACAACAAAGTCACTAGCTGTTGTCTCAAAATGGTATTGACATCTTTCCATTGTCTACCCAAGTTGCCAAATTATTTTCAGCCTCACTGGAATGAAATGAAGAACATGAGAGGATAAGTCTATGCTAAGCATGGAACCCTGCAGTGGCTTTATCCTCCTGTCCATACGACACATGATCTCTTTGGGCTCATGTCCTTTACAACTGCCCCAGTCTTCATAGGATCCAGGTACTTGGGGAGTTTACTGGAGAAATGAAAAAGTAATGACTACTTTGGTATTGTTCTCTAATGCATCAAAACAGAAGGAAGCTTTAGATTGTTGTATTTATCAAGCAGTAGTATTCTTGAAGTTGGCTTGATATTATTCAATCATGGACTACAAAGAAATGAATACTGGGATGAAATTTACAGTTTGGTTAACAGAATGACTTCTGTGAGAAGATATACCAGCTCTGTTGGAAATGTGTTTGGCCTTTGTTCTGGAAAGGCAATTTGTTATTTTCTTTCTCATGAAGGATGCAGATAAATTTGCCAAAGACATTATTGAATAATTGAAAATGGTCAACACTGTCTTTTTCCTTAAACGAACTCCAACAAGATCAAGAGTGTGCATACATAAATCTGCACAGCTAAGTGGAAAGCACAGATGAAACTAACTGCTAATCTACAGTAGTCCAATCTTCAAGTTAAACCTTTCTTCTTGATTCCTTTTCATTGGAAAACATTTTTTTCACCACCTTCACAACCTGGTCACAAAAGATTTAACCTGTCATAACATCAGAATTTTCAACAGGAAAAAAATATTGAAGGTGTAAGACTATTAAAGTTAGCTTAAAAGAAAATCTTACAATTTTGCTAGGGCTTAGAAGACTGGAGCAATGAAGAATCAATGAAGAAAACTGTATCAGCTCAAGATTTATGGTCTCAACATTACTTTTTATTCTTAAAATAAAAACTCCTTGGATTTTTCTAAAGTTTGCACTAAGGAAAAGAAAGGAAGTGCACCTATTCACAGCAACGCTACAAAGAAGTTAATGTCCCAGCAATTCAGCTTTCTGTTCAACGTCAGAGCATTGCTTATACTTCAGATAATTATGCAAATCAGCATATGACAAAACATTGGTTATGCTAGCAGAACTTAACATATGAACACATTTAAAAAAAAAAAACCTGTTTACTAGGCCAAAGAGCTAACTTAAGATTCAATACAACTTCACAAAACGTCCAAACACTTATATAAAAAATTACTTTTGAGGCTAAATACTTTCTCAAAGTTTCTACTAAAAAAGTCAAGCAAATGTGTCCCTTGTGGGGATAAGAAGATTTATCATGCCTTCTGGAACCATTCTTTATCTTCAAATCCTTGTGTTTTGTGTAGTTATGGCCTCAAACTGGCAAAATGAAAGTTTTCACACCTTCAAAGCCTTCAAAGAAAGTATATTATTGTTGATATATGATATAGTGAATTATTAAAATAAGGTCTTTATTTGAAGGATTTTTCAGTAACATACTCTGTGTAAATAAAGCATATGTAGATTTATATACATGCTTTAGCACCCATTAGGAAGAATCTATTCTTGGTTAATTGTTAAGTCTTTGCAGCCATTTAAAGCCTTGAGAATGCTATCCAGAGGAAGTTAATCTTGTTTTTTAAATGATGAATGAATATATAGGTAAATTTTGCAGTAGAGTACTTGTTTTGGTTGCCCTAGATATATGAACTTTGGCTGTGGGTTTTTTTTTTTTTCATTTTTAAAGATTAACTTGTATTAGCTATTTTCTCATACAGTATTTTGCAAGCACTATTTTGTCATTGTTTGTTTTGAGAATTACAACAGACGCTGATTTTTGATGTTGTATCACTTCTTAAAAAACTAGGTCTCCAGAACTGTCTTTGTATTGATCTTCTTCTTAATGTCTGAAATAACTCTAAATACTCCCAAAACAGGGGAACCTGATAGCAGGTCAGTATTGCTGTATTTATGCTAAATGTAGCTGAAGCAACTTGAAACAAATGAAACAAAGGCCATTTTATTGTATACTGCAACCCTATGATTCACCTAAAAAATGAATCACTGTTTCTTTTGATGACTGTAATTAATTAAAAATGAATACACTAGGCCTTACATTATCTCAGAGGTCTCTGTATCACATCAGTGCAAGTGGTGAACTATGATCAGCTATGAAACCATGGAATCACATAGGATGAAAAGGACCTCTTGTCATCTAAAGGAACCATCCTACTCAAAGTAGGTCTGGTTAGACCCAGTTACTCAGGGCTACATCCAGTTGGGCTGTAAAAATTTCCAAGGAAGGAAATTTCATAATCACTCTGGACAACCTGTTCCAGAGTTTGACCATCATCACAATGAATTTCTTCTTCCTTACTTCAAGTCAGAATTTCCCAGGTTGTTTCTACTGCAAGAAAATCTAGCTTCTTGCTCTTTGAATCTTCAAATCATAGAATCATAGAATTAGCTAGGTTGGAAAAGACCTACAAGATCATCCAGTCCAACCATCCACCTACCACCAATAACCCCACTAAACCATGTCTCTCAACACTATATCTAAATGTTTCTTGAGCACCTCCAGGGACAGTGACTCAACCACCTCCCATTCCAGTGCCTGACCACTCTTTCAGAAAAGTAGTATTTCTTAATGTCCAGCCTAAATCTCCCCTGGTGCAACTTGAGGCCATTCCCCCTTGTCCTGTTACTAGTTGCAAGAGAGAAGAGGCCGACCCACAGCTCACTGCAACCTTCCTTCATGTAGTTATAGAGAGCGAAATTGAGTAATTGGAGACCACAGTGATATCAGCCCTTAACTTTTCACCTCTTCAGGAGGAACAAATTCAGTTTTCTCACCCTGTCTACCCTTTATGTCACATGTTCCAGCTGTCTCCCCATTTTGTTATCCCTCCTGTGGACTCACTCAAATTTGTCAATCTTTTTCTTGAACAGAGGATCCAAAACTGAATACAGCACTCCGCATGCAGTTTCTCAGGTGCCAATCCAAGTGGAAGAACCATTTTCCTCACCTCATGGGCTACAGCCTTACATCCCAGGACTTGTGCATTTTTGGTTGTTTTTTTTTTTTTTTTTTTTTTTCTTTACCTTTTTTTTTTTTTTTTTTTTTTTTTTTTTTTTTTAATGTGAGATTGCACTGCCGATCATGTTTAATTACTTTTCAGTCAAAAACATCTGATCTTCTGCTGCAACAATGCTTTCCAGCCAGCCTATGCTGCTATGAGAGATTCCAGGTGCAGAACTTTGCCTCTGCTAAATTTTGCTGAGGCTCAGTCCATATTTTCCAGCTTGTCCAGATCACTCTATGTAAGAGTCATGCTCTGAAAGCTGGTATCATCCTCAAACATGCTGACCCTCCGTCTCATAGCCCATGCCATTACTCGAGATGCCCCAGCACCAGTAGGCCCACAGATAGGCCTCACTCAGTGGGCCCATGGCTGAGCTGGGCAGGGCTGTGTGGAGCTGAACCCAGCCCTGCTGCAGCCTCACTAGGGTAGGGCTGAGGGCCCCAGGGATGACATGCTGTCCTGGGGCACTTTGTAGGTGGGACAGGGACAGGCAGGCCTGAGGGTGTCCCTGGGGCCCTGACAAGAATTGAATATTTTACTTTTTAAATGTAAATGTATTATCCAAGAATGCACCAGTAAGGTAGACTAAAATATGGAACAAAATTTGTGTTGATAGTGGAACAACTGAAATCCCAGGTGTCTCATCTTTCTTTAATATTTGCATTGCCTCAAATGTATTTTATCCCCCCTTTATCTCTGGATCACTCCATCCTCTCATGCACCCTCACCCTGCCCAGGCCCTGCAGCAGTGAAACTCTCAGGCAAAGAAGAAATGCCAAAGCACAGGAGCATGATCCATAATATTAAAACACAGTTTGTAAAATCTTTAGAAATGGGTTAAGAGAATGAGTTGTTTTTATTGCTGCTGTGGGTCTTTTTTATTGTCTACTTAAAGGGAGAATGTATCTCCCTGTATTTGTTATTTTGTCCCATTGTAATTACCTGCTCTCAGAACTGCTTCACTTACACCACTCCTCATGATACAAGTTCACTTTACCTCATCCTCATATTATCTGAAGTGTTACTTTTTTTGTACTTTAGAATAGAGAGAAACTTAGTTTAATGTCAGTTTGACAGTTTTTCCTTCAAGTGACAAACTAGAATTGATCAAATGCACATTACAGCTTTTAACTCTGAATCATGGGGTATCCTGTAGGGAATGGAATTAGCTATGATGTTTGAAAAACACTGCATAACATTCATAATTTGATCTTTCACACTAAACTTCCAGTTATCTTCTTTCATCTGCTTGACTGGCTTCACTGGTTCTAACAGAGGTGTCCAGAGCACCAATAACAGCATCACATCAAAATTCCTTTAAGTTCTTGTGCACATTTCTATTATGCAGTTAGAAACCAGGCACCATGGGCCCCTGCTAACCAATGACAGGATGCATAGGAACAGCACAAACCTGCACCAGGGGAGGTTCACACTGGGCATGGGGAAACATTTCTTTACCGTGAAGATGGTCAAGCACTGGAACAGGCTTCCTAGATAGGTGATTGATGCCCTGTGCCTGTCAGTGTTTGAGAGGCATTTGGAAAATGCCCTCCATAACATGATGTAACTTTTGGTTAGCTCTGAAGCAGTCAGACAATTTGATTATCTAATCTCTGAAAGTCTCTCCCAACTGAACTATACCTATTTATCTCCTCTCCTCGCTTCTCCTCTCCTCTCTTCTCTTAGTATGGAACTTTTTTGAGGGGGGAGTGGCAGGGGGGGAAGCATGTACGGGCTGGGGATTGGGTGGGAAGAAGCATGGCACTTATTATCTAGAAATCCACAGAGATTTCTTTTAAAAGTTGAAATGTCCTTTGAAACCTATGCAGACTTCCCTGATAAGAGTTTGATTTATTATCAGTATTCTTGAAATATTCCTTACTTTTCCTCACTGAACTAAAAATCTTCCAGATATTTGGAGTTCATTTTTTTTTCCCACAGTAGGGACATGAAAAGAAGTTCTACATCAACAAGCTGTGAATAAATAAGCAAAGTTTATTTCTTGACAAATCAGAGTCACTTTCTGCATTTTGTCAAATACTCTCTGATGTGGGATATGACACTGGATCTACAGATCTGACAGCTGCACTTTACCAGTGTTTAAATGAATTATTATTTCCCTTTCATTGCAGTAGTGGTAACATCTATTTGGCAGTTATAACCTTCTAGAATACTTGATTTGAGGCATCTTTGAAGATGACACCCATTATCAGCTGTCAGTGTTCTCCAGAGCAAAGTATTGTTCCCCCGCTACCTCACTTTCTTCTGCTGTTCTCTCTGAAACGCTGGAATGTCACATTAAAATAATTCTTACACTTAATGTACTGTCATCTTAAAGAAACCTTCCTGCAGATGGAAACCCTGTGTGATATAGGCGGTGTGTAAATGTTCCAATCTGCAAGTAAATGAAGCTTGCATTTTTTTTCTGCATCCAGGCAATGAGAAAATGCCACTGGATAATATCAAAAGATCTAGAAAAATTACTCACACAAAATGAAGGAGCGCATGTTCACATTTCAAAGAACTGGGCTTCGGGAGAGGAAGAGTTGTTGCTCTTAAGTTCAAAATAGGGCCTCAGAGTTGAGGGGATGACAAAAAATATTCAAACACATGCTGAGGTTTCTTTGAATACTTCTGTTTGTGTTGATAACTGCTTCTTCAGATTACCCAGTTACCTACTATTTTGTTACTCACTATAGGCTGAGCTGGTTGCAGTTTTAAGGGAAATTCCACATTCAATCTAACTTGCAGTGACGTTCTTTCTTCTTGTTAAAAAAAAAAAAAAGAGAATGTTTAAAAAATGTTAAAAAAAAATTGTGAGTCACTTAGCAGTGAAGGAAAAGGAACAATTATGGAGGAGATCTCAGTATATAAACAGCTATAAGATTTTCAGAAGGGGTAGAACATTTTGCACTGGGGCACTGGGGAAGGAGGAATTAAGGAGATTAAAAAAGAAGTAAAAAGCATTATTTAGTTACCAGTAATAAATTATTTAAGCAACTCACTCCTACCTCATTTCACCAGCACTTAAGTGTAGTTTGAAAAATCAGCTGTAGCATGCTATAGTCATGGATCAGTTTAGAAAGTTGCTTTCTCTTCAGATAAGTAACATCAGCACCATTTGCACTGGGGGAGAATGAATTTTTCCTCCTGCCAAAAATACCCACACAATTCCTGGCATGTGTTCATTCAGGCACACATGCATGCAGGAATGTGTGCGTTCAGTCAGGGTTCAGGATCCACTGGCCTTCAATAGTTCTAATTCTCAATCTGAGACTTAATAGAATCATGGAACAGATGAGAATTCCCTTCAGGTCATCAAGACCACCCTCCCTACACAAAGTAAGACTGTTGCCCATATTGAGGCCAGGTCACTTCTCATTTCGTCTGATCAAATACTGAAAACTTCTGAAGAGGAAGAATTCACAACTCTCATTGTGGCAAACTGATTCACTGCTGCACTGCCCTCCTGGAGAAAGAATTATTCCTAATGCCAAAATGGAACCCTGCAAGCTGAAATTCATATTCAGTACTTCAGTTTGCTGCCTAAAGACACATCATTTAGTTAACAGTGAATGAACCAGTGGTACAGGGAATAGGCTAAATAGCACTAGAAAGGCCTGAGAATTTATATTTTACAGGAAGGATCAGAAAAGAGAAAAAAAGCCATTGGACAAAACAAAATTATAAGAGAAGTTGGAGAAAAATAACAATAATAAAAAATAATATAATGTAATGTATCGATGAGAAGAAGAAAGATCAGAAAATCAAATGAACTGAAAGTAAATAAAAATGATTTATTAACTTTCAAAACCAAAAATACCAAAATGAGAAAAAAAGGAAACAGAAAACACAATGGATCAAGTTGATCACTAATGTAACTATGCAGTCTCTGGTGTGAGAAACTGAGAGCACATCAGAATAAAAGAAGAATACTGCACATAACACTAAGTATAAAATCATGCAAGAATGAAATGATTTTCAAGAAAAAAGATCTATTTAATCTTCTCTAGTGCACAAGAGATGAGATAAACTCATAGAATTCAGTGGAAGATCAGAAGATTTGCAGTTGGCTATACATAGGCTTTTCGGGAAATTATAAAACTTTCTGATCCTCAATTTTCTCAACAGTAAGATAGTAGAATTTAGTCATCCTTGAAGAATTCTGTTTTACAAATACAAACAAAAAGAACTGTATGAATAGATGCTAAATATTTTTGACACACATACCCTGAGAAGCTTGAAATGGGCACCAGACAAAAGAAAAGAGGGCCAGAGAGAGAGAGAAATCTGTTTCTTACAACAACGATAAAAAATGAGAATAGATTGATTTGTGAGACAAAACACTAATGCAAAACATCAAAACTATCTCCCGTAGGGTTTTCGATAGGGCATCATACACTCCATGGTTATTTTTAAACCACAGTCAGCAGATAGAAAAATCACTAAAAGAAGCGAGGGCATTATGGTAAAGAATGGAGGTTATTGAAAATCAAGGAGTTAATATATCTGCTGTGAATGAGATGGTTCATACAAGAAGCAAATACCCAAGAAACAACCCTATTGCATTTAGCTCCAATAAAAGCCAATTCCCTCCCTTATTGGATATTTTGATTGTAATACTAGTGGTTTATGCTATGTTTTATAAGAATGCTCTGGTCTGGAAGATGTGTGGCGAGGTTAGCAGCATCTGCACTGTAGTCTCATAATGCTGGAAAAAAAACCCAGCAGTCCTACTAAATCTTAGATGCTAAGTATTTAAATGAGCCTTATCTCTGTGCACTTGTTCTCACCATTTATTTCAGATATGCATATCTCCATTTGTAGAAAATGAAAACATAAAACAGGTAGCTAACCACTTTCATGCTTAGGTCATTCAGCAATAATAGTAGTCTAAATGTCTTGAAAAATTATTCCCTAAACAAACTCCAATTTTCATAATATCTTTGGATATAAAATCTGGACATAACTCAATCCTTTGGAATCAAATAAGTTTTGAGCATATAATCTTAAGTAACTAGCTTTGAATCACCTCCTAAAGCACTGAATTTTCCTTTGACTATCTAGACAACATAATCTCCTAAATTTTAAGTCAGAGACATATTTTGGTTATGAAGAACTTATTCTGACACAGCAATGTGCAAGGTAAGTGAGAGTAATGGTGAATGAAAACTGCTCAGGCTCAGAGGATGCAAGATGTGTCACTCATCCTAACAATAAGTGCTGCAGTCAAATAGTTATATTGGAGGTGCCTTTAGGCATGAATGGTATTTGCATATCAGGAGTGACAAAGAGATGAGGAAGAAATTTACCATAAATTTTGTATAGGTACAGCGAATTAGTTAAAAAATATGAAAGTGAATTATGGTTAGATAACAGCTGGACCATAGAATCATGGACATCAGACCTACAAAGACAAACATGAATACCACCTGTATTTAAATTGGAGAGAGGAGATTTAGAATTATACATGGTATACAAACGTTGCATAATCAAAGACTAACTCCAAATATATTTTTTAAAGTAATTAGCATCCAAATCATTTGCTGAAGATCTGCTGAAATGAAAGCTAAAGCATAATCAAATGCAGAGGAAAGGCATATGTAAAAATTTGCTTTTGCAGTATTTACAAGGAGTTGACATACATCTAAACTTTCATAAGAGTGATGGAGAATTTAGCAATGGTTTAGTGTTAGCGTCACTACTATGAGGTGTAATAAACTTGAGTTCAAGCGCAACTGTGCTACTGGAAGATTGTACACTCAAGGAAAACCACTAACTTCTCAATCGTACAAGAAATGGGATCTACAACCTATGTAGATGAGTAATGATGTCTGTATCTGAACTCAGTAGAAGTTTAAGCAGGAAATAGAGATGCTTTCCTGTAGAATTAGTGCTCTAAGTGTCCTATTCAAAGGTCTATCACCTGCCAAAATTTATTCTTTCTCCTGTGTACTTTATTTTTTATTGTCTAGGCTATATTTTATGTCACGTATTCTCTAAATTTTCTTGTGAGGTACGTAGCATAGTGGGACCTCATGTGAAACTGGTGTCTCCTGACATTGTTCAAACAGGAGTGAAGGATAAAAATGAATGCTCCCCGCCGTAATGGTACTGCTCTTTTCTTTTGTAAATACTTGGAAACTTAGAAATTAGGTATTAGAAACAATAGGCTGAGCCTGATTTGAAGTCAGATGGGACTGGAGCAGACTATATAAGTTATTGAAACCATTTTAATATAACGTATTTGCAAGTTCCTGTGATATTTTATCTTAAGGTGGAATTCTTCATATGGGCTTGTTTTTTAAGGTCAAAAATGCAAATTACAGTAAATCCTGCTCTGGTTCCTGCCTAATATGGAGATAACACATTTTAAAGATGCTGTAACTCTGCTGTAAAATTTGCTGTAAAAGTTTAATCCAATTAAATATATGCTTCACTAGATCCTTAAAGTCTCCCAATTTGAATAATAAAACCTTGCTTAGAAGGCTTCTTATTTTAAAATGGTAATAAGTCCATTCTCAGATATGAAAGAACTTGATTCTATTCTTAAAGCTTATGGTGGCATCTACAGTAATTCAGTTTTCTTTCATCTCTCACTACACATTTCTACATCTGCATTTGAATAAAAGCCTGGTTTAATTTCTTTGATGAAAACAGATGGAAAGAGTTTGCTTATTAAATCCTTGGAGATAGGAATCACTTTAGAGCTGCTTGCACTTCTGGATTTTTCTCACGGGACATAAATTCTCCTGTATTAACATGTGCTATCTCATGTTGGTTCAGGGCTATTCAAAGCAAGGTCAGTCAACATCCTACCTAATTTAGCAACCAAACACAAACAGAACAATATGAACAACAGGAGAACTTCATGTTCCAGTTTTCCAAAGAACACTAGGATTAATGAAGCTAGTGCTTTAAAATGAATTAAGTGCATTACTGTTGCTCTTTTGACAGATATTACTTTCTAAAGAAATCTATTTAATCACTGTGTATTATATACATTATATAATTATAGCATATAATGAAAGAATAAGTGGCAATTTCACTGTAAGCTCCAGCTTATACATTCCAATGTGAAACACATAGTTTACAGTTTACACTCACATAGTTTACAGTTTTATCTCCCAAGTTACCTATTTAGCCACAAAAAGTTTGACACTGCAGTCAAACTAATATTGTATCTATTAATGACAAAGAATCACAGGATCGTTAAGATTGGAAAAGACCTCTAAGATAACTGAGTCCAACTATCAGTCCCTCACCATCATTTCCACTAAGCCATGTCCCTCAGTGCCACATCTCCAGATTTCTTGAACACATCCACGGATGGTTGCCCCACTCCCTGGGTAGCCTGTCCCTATGTCTGACCACTTTTTCAAAGAATCCTACCCTAAAACTAAACATTTACTTTGTATTTACAATACAAAATATAGAATTGATTGATAGATGGCATTTTTTCTCTACCTAAAGGATAAGAATACAAAATCCTTGTTTGAAACAGGAAAAAAAAGGGAGTGGGAAGGGGAAAGATAAGGTCAAAGGAAAGGGAAGAAGAATGCAAGGCAAGGGAAGAATAAGAATGATTTCATTCATCATGTGACAAGTAAACAAGTAAACCCCTTTTCCTCTTCAGCCTGCAGCAGGCTTTTTTTTTTTCTTTTAGAAATATTTTTATAAGCTAGTAAGGGTTTTTCAGTTTTGCTAGCACACCTGTCTTGCTGTAGGACACCTTCTTCAGTGTAGCTTAGAGTGAGACTGGTGCACACTACACTATAAAAAGGTGATTCTCATTTTAGAAGAGGAATATCTACACAAGACATTCTGTTGGTAGAATTTTTCTTGTAAATATCTCCAATTACAAATTCCCTTAGAATTCTTATGGTAAGACTTATTTATTTTTAATTTAAGTATCAAAGAGTAAGATTCAGATAAATAATTAGACTCTTTATGTGATCCATGGGTTTGGCATGCTCCAGAAGCCTGAGTGAGACTCACGAAAGCCTGGAAACTGTGCTAAGTATATTTGGAATATATTCTAGGGTGTTTTAGTTTTCAAGAAAAAATGTTTTACTTAAGAACATAATAATGGTCATTTCTCAATCCCAAATTGATCCTTGTACTCTACATACAGAGCTTTAAAATATTCATAGACTTAAAAATAAATAAATAAATAGACTAGAGGTCTCTCAGTATCCTTTATTCTTCAGTCCTTTATAAGAAATTCCATCTCTTTTTTCCTGTCTGCACCTTCCTTCTCTTTAAGGCTACTCAACAGCAGACTTAGGCAAAAATTTTCCGAGCACTTATTCTGCCAAAGCTCTTAAGAATTTGAAAAAGAATATTTACCCAAATATGACCTAAGCAATGATCAATAAAATAGCCCCAATATATTAGTTTCCTATCTCTCCCTCTATGACCGTGTGTTTTTTTTCATACAGATTAGTCACAATTATTCACTAAGGGATTTCTGTGTATTATTCTTGATAATATGATAATATTTTGTTGCAACTGTTAGTTTGGAATTAATTACAAGACCTTGGTTACGTTTCCTAACTGCTGAGCTAAGTTCTGAGAATCACATTTGCAAAGTGAATAACTGTATTCATTAATTAAAATAAATTGCTACAATCTCCAATATTGGCTTAAAGTTTAATTTTACTACAGTGTTTGCAGAAAATAAAAGCAGAAAAAAAGCATGCAAGCGTTCTATACAAATAAAGGTATGGTTCTAAGAAGTACTGTTTTTCATTTTAGTCCCATGGAAATATCTGGTTATGCTCTTGAAGATGGGATCTAAATTGAGGATGAATGAAGTTATGGCTTCAAAGCAGAAACGTAATTATGGACCATTATGAGCCATGCACTTTTCTACCCCTGGCCACGAGTGGATGTTTTCAAGAATCATGAATAACAAATTGAAGTATGCAGTCCTTTATGTTTTGGGAAATAACTGGCAAGAGCCAAAACTTTACTCCAATTTCCACTAAACGAATAGAAGTCAGAAAATTTATCATATATTGAAAGATGCTGCATAGATGGTATAGAATAAGATTCTTTAAGAGCTCAGATGAAAGTTTTGGAATTCAATTCAGTTGTTATCAAGGAACTTCAGTTTGAAAATTTTCTGAACAATGCAAGTTTTTTTCTGGGAATACAATTTGACAGATACAATATGAAGAAACACATTAAAACATGTTTCCACCTTCATCCAAAAGCATAAGATGATTAAAAAATTAGAGTGCCATAGAATAACTCAGTTGGAGTGGCTCTGAAAAGATTATCTAGTCCAGCTGCCAGCTCAAAAAAGGGCTAAGATCAATGCTAAACAAGGGACATTGTCCAAGTTTGTTCTCAATGCTGCCGGTCATGGAAGACTGCACAACCTGCCTGGACAGACTGCTCTAATATGAATTTCTTCATGGTAGATATTTTTTCCTAATAGCTAAGAAAATTTTTCCATGTTGCAACTGGTGTGAGTTGTGCATAGCACAATAATAGAAGTGAGACTAGACTGATAAAGAGTGACTTTCAAATTTATGTTGATCTCAGCTCTCAGCACAATTTTCCACAGGAGGATTGAAGCAGTTATTTTCCCTAACCATATTGCTAATATTCCTACACTCACGATCATGCCAAATATACAGTATTGTTCACAAGTACATATGTAATGGATGTATGGTTTATGTAACATTCATTTTGACAGACAATTCGTGACTAGAAAATTCAGCACAGATGAACCCTATGCACCTCTTCTGTTGTTAGAATAGTCTGTTGTAAATTGAACTTAGGTTATGATTTTGCAAATCAGTATGGTTGAATTTTACTTCTCAAATATAAGTACTGCAAGATAACTTGGCAAGATGCAGGCTATCTGGGTTTAAATCTATCTTTGGATTTGCCATATCCACTCAAGTTTTGCACATCACATTTAAAACAATATTGTTCAGCTGTCTGGAAAATTTTTAAAGGAAAATCAAAAGATTAATTACAAATATGGCAGCTAATCTTTAAAAATGTCTGCTTATTCTCGGATAGTAGTGTATGGTAAGAACTACAGCATAATCAATTCTGATTGTATACTGGGGTTAAAAAATTTGTAATATATGGTTCCTTCATTGAAGTGGAATAGACTGGCACAGTTTCCCAGCAGACAAAATTAAATTATGATGGGTGGTCTGTCAAGAAATGGCATTGCATTAGGAGAATGAGAAATGATTGCAAACACAAAAATCTAATAACCAGAGAAAGAAATTATCAGCCAGTGGAATAAGCTTGGCTCCCTGCCAAGCTTTATATTACTTCAAACAAATTATCTTATGAAGGAGGTTAAATTTACAGATGCATTTGAACACCAGGAGTCAAGTTTTTTTTTTGCCCTTAACAATACTGACTTTTTTCCCCCCAGAAGAAACTACGGTAACCTCTGGAGAAAACCTGGTATAATAAAGTACTCTTCTGGCATAACAAATGATAGAATCTGACTATTACTATTACTGGCAGTAACAACAAGGTACTCAATGAGTACTTGCAATGTTAGTAAGATTTTCACCATGTATCACTCATGAATAGCCTGGCAAATGACTCCAGCAGCACCATGAACAGGAACTACAGAACATCCATGATGTAAATGCATTTCACTTAATTTAGTTCAGGTAATAATCTGAAGGAGCTGATCATTGTGTGAATCAGTTTAACTAAAATATGCATGAAAATCTTTTTTTTCCTTTAACATTATGGAAGAAGCAGCAAGATATCCCCTTCAAGCCCTCAACACCAAATTCTCTGCTGATCTGAGAGCCACATCCCACAGGGAAACAAATTTTGTCTCCATGTTTGAGAAAATTCTGATGGCACTCCTAATGCGAATACAGTTACGACATGCTCTGATGCCAGGAGTGTATAAATTGTCTTTTAAAATTAGGAGCTTAATATATTTTTAAGGCACAGTATATGCATCTGTAACATGGGTCGTTGATTTGAGCCCTGTTCCATCTCCCATCCTTCCTTTTTAAGACTAATGGTTTGATTAACTGGTTATGTCTCATGTTCTGCATACATTATTTCTTTCTATATGTATCACCCAGCATCCACCAGAGTGCAAGAGAAGGAAATAATCTGGAATGTGTGGAACAGATATCAAAGCTTTCATGTACATCCTCATACAGTGATGCTTCTGAGAGGATCAGAAGTAACTTCACTAACATCTCAGAGTGCTGTTACCAATCACAGTGGCCATTTTTGGAGAGATTTAGAAAAGACCCAGGAAGTTGAGTGAAGACAATTTGAATCTCATTACAGAAATAATGGAAAGAAGTTTGATGGTGTGTGGTAAGAAGCTGATAAAAGAAACAAAGATATTTCTGACCATGTAGACCAGATCAATAGTAATTAGAAGCTAAGATGCATCTTTCAAAGTCTGTGTTAAACAGGTATGGTGTCTGACCAAGTTTTAAAGCATAAACATATAGAGCAAAAAAACAGTATTTCAAACACTAATGAGGTTTTATGGAAATTTTAGTGGAAAGACCTGGAACTAACTAGTAGGAGAAGCATAAGGTAAGTCAAGACTTACATGCAATAGCATGGTCAGGCAAAGTTAGCTTGCAGAGCTGATTTGACCATCACTGTGTTGTACCTGTCTTCTGAAGTTTTCATTCTTTACCATGGTTCACAAACACGTATGCTTACACAAAAACAAAACACAAATTTTAACTTCTGCACAAGAAGAGAAATGCCATGGCTACATATAGATACAATACTGATCAGTCAACAAGGCTAGAAAACAATGGAAGAATTATTTGTAGAATTTCAAGCTTAATTAACTTTATAAGTTATCCACTCCTCACTACTCCTTACTGACTTTTGATGGTATTTACAAACTTTGCTTCCTTTTCCTATAAACCCTATGTCTCATTATATGCCATCAGCAGAGCATAAAAGCATACATAAGAGATAATACAAAAACTTTCTTTGTGTCTGGAATTGAAAGATTTATTTTCAGCTTAGGCTTAATGATCCAAACAGCTTGACTTTCTATCCATTCTGATCTACTTATAGCAACATTTTCCATAAGCCAATAAGCTTACAATCTAAAATCAAGACAATTTCCTCACGATATTATTATTTTTGCAGGCCAAATTCTGATTTTTGCTTTGAGTTTCAATGGCAGTTTGTCATGGAATAAGAGAACACACGCCTTTTAAGTAAATCAGTGGTAAATATGTCATCAACCCATTTTTTTCTCTGAAAATAATAAAACTAGATAATATCATAAATGGCCAGCTGTTATTTCTGGGAAATACATGGCACAGTGTAATTGCAGACTACCCTCTATTCCCACTCAGATCTGGTAACACCTCATATTTTGAAATATTTAAGTTACATGTTCTGAAATACTTCTTGAGTCAGAAAAATACAGTTTTATCTTAACAGAGATAAGCTACTCCTTCAAGTGCTCCAATTATGAGGACACTGAAGTATGAATTAATTAATAGTTCCAATCTACTTGTGATTCTGTCTTATATGTTTAACACAGATTCAAGAGTAAATAAACATTCCTAATATTTGTTTAGAAAGTAGAATTCATTTTGTAATTCTTATATGGCAAACTAAAGTTTACCCACTTAGATATGTTCTACAAAGACCTTCAAGAGAATTTTAAAACCCAATTCTGCTCCAGATTCTAGACAAGATGCACCACAGTCAGCATACTGATAAGGTATTTGTTCACCTCTTCAAAGTTCATCAGTTTTGACATACAGGTGCTGGGATACATGATACAGAATTATAGAATCACAGGTTGGATCACCAAGTCCAATCATCAACCTGACCTACTGGATCCCATTGCTAAACTATGCCCCTTAGTGCCATGTCCATACCTCTCTTAAACACTTCTAGAGATGACAGCTCCACCACCTGCTTGGCAGCCTGTTCCAAATCTTGACCACCCTTTCCATAAACAAACTCTTCCTTACATCCAATCTGAACCTCTGCTGGTGCAGCTTGAGACTGTTTCCACATCTCTTATTACTTGTCACCTGAGAAAAAGATCAACATCCTCCTTGCTACAGCCGCATTTCAGGTAGCTGTAGAAATAAACAAGTTCTCCCCTCAGCCTTCTCTTCTCCAGACCAGGCAACCCCAATTCCCTCAGCTTCTCTTCATAGCTCCTGCTTTCTAGTCCTTTCACCAGCTTTGTTGCTCTTCTCTGCATACACTTGATCAGCTCAACAGCATGCTTGTAGTTAGGGGCCTTAGTATTAAAACTGGCTGAGCATATCTGCATCTCCTCCATTCTCTATAGTCCTTATTGCTTCCATTTTCAGCCCTTGTGTATTTCTGTGGTGTTTTTGTAGCACATGATCACACAAAATGCAAACTGCAGAAAACAAAACTCATTTGCTGAAGTACTGGAAGATCTACTGAATCAGATAGGAAATTGTTTGCATCAGGATTCTGAATTTCTTTCTTTTTCCTCTTATTCATTTATTTAGCTGGACATAAGAGATGGATTTTGTATTGTGAGAATAATCACAGCCCTGCTGTGGGACAGTTGCCATATAGTGGTTGATGAAGCCATGCATTAGCTGCTCTTTATTATGGCTGAACAAACTATTTTAATGAATATTAGTTTCAATTCACTGAAATATCAAATTATAGTCAACTGAACTAGAACAACAGACAAAAGGTAGTTTCCAAGAAAAAAAAGAATTAAAAAAAAAGGGAAAAAAGTCTTCTGGGAAAAAATTATAATCTGAAGTTAGTTTAGGAGAGGAAGCAAACATGCATGTTAGCTGAAGGCTTCTTATTACTGAACTAGTATAAAGGTTCAAGCTATTATCTTTTCTTAATAAGCATTTAACAACACATTTTAGCATAACAAGGATCCTTCAAAGTAACCTCCAGTAAAAAGGGAAATTAGATACAAACAGAAAAAATAAATGAGCCCCACTAGGAAACCTCTCATTACCCTTTTCACCACTTGTGTGTGCCTCACATCCAAGATAAGCATGAAAATTTACACACTCATAACGCTCGCATCATATCACCAGCAAGGAACTTTGTCTTCCAAGTTACAGGCAAGAGCAGAACTGATCATTTCTCACACAGAATCATAAGCTGTTTTAATGTGTACTGTTACAATGATTTAAACTCTGTAGGCTTTTAGGGGACATAATATTTAATATTATGTACCTGAGTTAAGCCATACTTCATGTTATTTTTATGCTGCTTTACAAAACAAGGATGAGGTATTGTAGTTTGCTTTTAAATTGTCACCCGGTAGCTTGATGAAGTATCTCAGATGGAACGAGACCTTGAGTGTCTGACTGAGCTCAATGAACTGACTGAACAACTGGCAAAGCAGCACTAAGCAAATTCAGAAAAGCCTCCATTATCACTCTGAAAGGCCAGGAAGGGGCCACACATCACAGAAAGGCCAGGAAGGGGCCACACATCACAGAAATGATCAAATAATTTGAAGCCAGAAATTTTCTAAGTGTCATCTGACTATTATTTATTTTTCAAGAACACATTGTTATTACTATTTGTAAAATAGACTATTTCAAGATTAGCACTATAACAGATAACCCCACCCTTCATCCCCCCTTTCTGGAAGACCTTATTTTCCTTTATTGTTTCCAAATTCTTTGTGATTAAATGTGTTGACCTAGACTGCAAACCTTCTGTATCTTTGCGCTTCTTTCTGCCTGCTTTCTTGAATACCTTTTTAACCTGTTACTTAAGTTTTATTTAATAAGATAGAGTTTCCAAGATAACTTTTTTTTTAAAGTTTCATGGAAATATGTGTCCAGGCAACTTTATAAACATAATTACTGAGTAAATAACTAATATAGTGAATTCTAATCTCTTTAGATACTGCAGAATCTGTCTGAGAGACGAAGGTCTTAAAAATTCTTCAGGCAGAATAAAATATCATGGAACATGATGGATGTCTGGTACTGAAAATGAGATATAGGGACCAGACTGACCAGATTAAGTAGAAGCTAACGAAGAAATACATGAAAAGAATGTTCCTGCAGATTTCTTACTCTTAAAACTTTTATCCATGCTGGTTCGGAGAGCCCTTTGACACTCTCAAACTCAACGTGAGTTATTTCATCAATCTATTTGCAATCTCCAGAAAAATATTTTTCCCCAAATGCCCACCATTGTTTTTGAGAGTAGGATCTCTGGGAATAAAATTTGAAGCAAAATGTGTTGCACTGTAGTCAAACAAAAAAGTACAAAGGCTGAATGTACCAATGAGCTTTTAATGTTTTCAATTCTTCTGTTCATGCTGGGAGGAAACCAGTAGAAGCAGCACTTTCTAAAAATGAGGTAGTTGTTGTTGGGGTCTGCAGACAGACTTTCCAAGCTCAAGGCATTCTGAATAATATTCTCTGCAATGTCTTTTAAAATACTCAGGCAGAGACACGTTGAAAAACACTATGGCATCAACTACAGGCTTTCTCTTATTGAGACTCTTAGAAAAGGAGTGACAAGGGAAGCTGACTGCAGATCCACATTTAGGTAGTTTCACAGAACTGCACTGGAGATGTGTTGCTCATGCCATATGTACCTTGTAGCTTTTGTTGGCATCAAATCTCACATTATTATTTACAAAGATAAAGCACATGGATAAATACGAATGTCTTAGAAGTCTTGGTACAATCATAACTAACTTGTTAAATCTCTAGCTGGTATCAAGAATAATTTGCATTGGAAATGGATTTTCATTTATTTGTGTAGTTAAGTGAAGGAATAGTTTTAAAATTGTTCTAGGACAGCTGTTTCCATTTTAACTGTTGTAAATGGGTAATCATGCAATCTTTTACACACAAACAGGTGGAGCCGCTAAATGCTTCCTTCCCCGTTCAAATGCCTCCACTGCTCCCCATGAATATAGCTACTACAAGCTGTACAAAGCATTCCTAATGAAACCACACGGAAACTGCTGGTCCATTTGGGTTTTCAAAATCAATTATAATATCCTGTCTCAATTAAACAAGGAAGTATTCAGTCACTGCAAGACCCAAGTTCTTTCCACAAATTGCCATAGGGGCTGAGAATAAAAGTAAACAGTGGCATGGGGGAAGGGGAAAATTCTAAGAGGAAATAAGTTTAGCTTTAAAAATAAGTTATGAGATTATTATTTTTTTTATCTGCATCTGCCTTCCAAAGATGATGCTGGTAGGAAGGACTTGGATCCTTTCAGGGTGGTCTTTGGAGAAGCCAGACCCTATGCTCCAGTTTGTTTTCAGGTTAAGTTCTCTTCCTAAATAAGAAAATAAATTAAAAGAAAAAAATCCAGCAGGGTATGTTGAATGCAGAGACCTTAGAACAGAGATCATAGCACAACCGCAGATCAGCTTTTTGGAGAGTCCAGCTGTTTAGTTGTAAATTCATGCTGAATTTAAGACAGCTGAATCAATCAGCTTCCATTGACTAAGAATATTATACCTCAGTGCAGCTTTCCAACAGCTTTGTGAAAAGAGCTACCATGGTTAAGACTGATAGCTCTCTTTTCAGTGGGAATGTTTTATTTCTGCAGTAGGCAGAGCTTACAAAAAATATGTTCCGAAATTAAGTACCCCAAGTACGCACATGGTGACAATACTGACCTGATTTATTCATCAGTTAATACATCACATAAAAGATAGCCCTGGTGATTGTTAAGTGTATTTACACTCACCTTAGGCGATCCTCTGTGTCATGGGACATAACATAATATGCTGGACTGCACATCAGGAACACAGTTGGAAAAAAAATGAGCAGAGGTACTGACCAAAAAATATCCTGCTAAAATGCAAGACCAGAAAATCCAACTGCATTTCACATCAGCAAGGTTGGAAAAGACCTCCAAGATCATCCAGTCCAACCATTCACTTACCACCAATATTTCCCCACTAAACCATGTCCCTTAGTACAACATCCAAATGTATCTTGAATACCTCCAGAGATGGTGACTCACATCACCTCACTGGGCAGTCCATTCCAGCACCCGATCACTCTTTCGGAGAAATTTTTTTCAGATGACCAACCTGAATGTCCCCTGGCACGACTTGAGGCCATTCCCCCTAGTCCTATTGCTAGTTACATGGGAGAAGAGGCCAACCCTCACTTTGCCACAATCTCCTTTCAGATAGTTGTAGAAAGCTATGAGATCTCCCCTGTGCCACCTTCTCTTCAGAGGAAAGAGTGATCAGGTACACCCCTTCATGTTCTCTTTACAAAGGAATTAAATTAGAAAGATAGGAATGACTTGCATGCTAACACAAAGCTGACCCTGTCAAATGGGAATGAGATAATGAATAAAAACACTAAGTTTTAGTTGCCTCAGTTTGCAGCAGGTTCTACTACTTGTGTTATATTTTTTGCAGGTTGCTCTTGAAGTGTATACATATCCCAGTTTTCAATCTAAAATAGTAAACAGTAAAAATGAAAGAAAAATATTATTCTGCAATTTTAAAATGCTCACAAAAGTTAAATAGCTGTCTGTATAACCAGAGTGAATCATTCTTCAGGTTAATTCATATTTAATCCTTCTCTGTGACTGACATGATGTTGGTTTGAAAATTAAAATCTTAATCATTTACTGACTGGTCTGAAAGACCTCAGCTATTGGTGTATTTAGTGGAAAAGTTTTAAACCAAGTCAATAAAAATCAAAGATCTGATGTTACATGTACTGGATTTTACATGTATTTTGAGGTTGCGTGGGAAAAACTGTTATTTTTCAAATAATCGTAGAATGGTTTGCAGTACACACGTCACAGTAGTAAATGTAAATCCTCCCCAGTGAAATGTGTAAATCATAGTAATAGACAATATACTGAAAAAATACTGTTCTGTCATGCACATTATATACAGAAATGCGTGTTTTCTGACAGTGTCCCTTAAGATTAGTGACAATGGTTAGTTCTGAGGAAGGATTTTGTAGAAAGAAAAGGTTATGAATTTAGAAACTCATATGGCCTCACCTCAGGAACTGAAACTGGCAATGAAAAATTATGAGGATTAGTATTTAAATATAGGAAGTAGGAAACACAAGAACAGCATGTCTTAAAGTAATGGAAACAGTGAATAAGTGAGTACTAAAACCAAAAACTTCGAAGAATCACAGAATGATTTGAGTTGAAAAAGACCTTAAAGGCCATCTAGTTCCAACCTGCTCCCACCAAGGGCAGGGATACCTTTCAATAAACCAGGTTGCCTAAAGCCCCAACCAACCTGGCCTTGAATGCTTCCAGGGATAAGGCATTCACAATTTCTCTGGGCATATTGTAATACACATTTTAATAAATGCTGTCAGAAATATGGAAATTCCTTTACCATCAGTCTGTTAAGTTGGTGGGGATCACTTCTATGGGTTCATGAAATAGAGCAATATATATGACTCACTGTTATAAAGTGGAATCAAATATACCAGTATTTGTGAGAAAAATTAAGATCCAACACAGAGATATACAGGTTCAGACCAGGGTTTCAAATTAGCTCAATGTGAATTCCCAACACTGATTACAAGCAGAAGTCCAGGTAGGAGTAAGAGTAGGGAAAACATACTGGATACCTTCAGTATGTGCTCAAGCCTCTTTTTCCAGGTTGGTGGATAGTCCAAGCCTGGTATAGTTAAACTAACGTCAACAAATTTCTCTGTAAGTATTTATCCAACTTCGAGCTTTCTCAATCAAAAGACCCTTTGACAAAGTCTTTTGTAGTCTAGAATCTATCCAGTGACGAGATGTCTTTTTTTTTGTTGTTTCTTCCTTGTTTCATCTGATGGTTAGTGTGTTGGAAGGGACAGTGACCAGTGTCTCAAACTATTCTCTCTGTGCCACGAGTAATAACTTCATGGACTTCTAACATATACCCCTACTCATCTCATTCTAAGACTGAAGAGTCCTAGCTTATTTATTGTGACTTTATATTAGAAGTCACCAGGAAGCTACATTGGGCATGTGGGTTAAATCAGTTACTTAAGTAAAGAATAATTGATTCTGCATGAACATGCTAGGCACTTCTGTAACTTACACTGTCATTTACTTTCATTATTGCTGTTGCCTGTTTCTGCCTGTCTTGTCCTATATTCTTCCTGGATATGTCTTTTTGCACCCTAACCTCCCATGGATGTCAGTGAACATTTATACTAAAATTATTTATCTTAAAATTATGTCAGCAGCTGAGTCAGAAAGCTGTCAGGAAGTGAAGAAGAAAATAGAAGGCATAAAAAAATGAAAAGTGTCAAAAAGGAATGAAAGGCAAAGTGACAATAGCATTTGACAATTCATTAGTAGACTTCAAATTCACATTTGACTAAGTTTATGTTAGCCCTGAATTAAAATTTTTCTTTCCTTAACTCAGAACATTTAAATCATGGAATCTAGATTAAAAGTAAATAACAATCTGTCTAATGCCACTGAGCTTAAACTCAACATGCCTAACTTCTGAAGTATTAGTACTAGGAGTTAGGTAAATGATAACGTAACAAAGAAATTAAAAGGGCTGTAATCAAGGAATGTCTGTGATCCTCAACAATTAACCTTATAACCCACAGATCACAGCTGAGGAAGCTGAGTAATAAAACAGAAACTGTAATATCCCCAAATTACTGATGCAGTGATACAACGATAAATTTTACTTGATAACACAGTGATAAAGTTTACCACCAATTCTGACTACATCCCAGCTGGAAGACATTCCCTCCACCAGAGACTGCCACATAAAAACTCTTTTAAATATCTATGCATAATTTGCCATCTGAAAGTTTGAACCAGCTGCTTGTACACACATTTACATTCTCTCACTTCAGTGATGCAGAGATTTTCTTCAGCTTTTTGACAAAGCTAAGAAGGGAAATTATGTCTGTTTTCCCCTTCTGACACTGCAATTATATAAGTGTGAAAATGGCCATTGAAGCTTAAATTCAGAATACTGAGACATTTTAAAGTACAGTTCTTTAAGAATGGTTTATCTCTAGCATGTGTGGTGCTATAGACATTTAGCTCTCCAATCCACAAGCAATTTAACAACTGTACAGAATCACTCACTTTGTAGTCCAATTATTTGTCTGGGGGACTTGCATAGGTATGATTTTTTTTCCTTCCAAGTTAAAAAACCTTTCTGAAAGAATATTCATAAAAGTGAAAATGCAATATTGATTACGCCTTCAATGAATTTGTAATTGGCTAATTTGGGCAGTCTTCAGCTATGCAGGGATATGCTTTCATCATTCACATGCATTACTCTCCTCTGCACCCTAGGCTCTTTATTTCAGAGACAGTGATGGAAACCCAAAAAAATATCACAGCTGTGAGGAAAGAAAAAAGTGCTGGGTTTGTGTATAGGTTTGGAATAGGACAGAGTACAGGGGAACATTTTTCTCTTGTTCCACAGCCACCTAAGGTTTTAACATTTATATTATGCTTCAGCATGTAAATTAACATTTAAAAATGGGTTGCTTGTCAAAGGTGCTCCATCAAGAGTAATCTCTCTTGAAGTCTTGCCCCTGCAAAATATTCTATGATCTGATTACTTTTAGGCTATAGATCATAATCTGCCACCATCTGACAAATAGGTTTTATAAAGCATATATCAATAGAACGCAGCATTTAAATAGGACATTCTACCAGAGGGCCTGAAAATGCCATGCAGACAGAAACTGAGCAAGCCTTCTAATGTATGTGAGCTGGGTGAATATTTTGCCCAGTCTAGGAGACAAATGTGGAATAACTGCATTGCTAGGGCATAGAAAACCAGATCTGTGTCATAATTAAGATTTCTAAATATCAGACTCATTAGGTCCACATAAATGGCTACTTTTCTGTCTCTTCTTGAGTTTACATTGATATGCCGAGTTTCTTGTGGCATGGACATGGATCATCATTGGCACAGAGCTGTTACTTCAAGTATACTCTGTTTCTCTTGGACATGTGCTTAAATTTCATTTTTCATTTTGGGAGCCTTATATGTTCATTTTGCTCTGTAGCCTCAGTTATCACATTCAAGGCCAAGCAAATCTAAATTCTGTCTCCAGTTTGAGGGGAAAAAAAACACATTTTCAAAATATTTCTATTTTCTTTTTTTTTTTAAGCACTTCTTAAAATTTCCTGTAATTACTTCACTGAAAAACAGACAACTTTCTTCAAAAACTGAGATCAAATACATTAGCACTGCGATTCAGTAAAATATGAATTGACCATCAGCTCTTGGATCACAACTCCAACCCTCAGCCTTCATCTTTCAAGGGAAATGACCTAGTTCTCACAACAGATCTGAATTTAAAATTAAAGTACATTATTTGGGTCTAATTCCACTATCTCTGGAGACAATAAACATGTAGGCGTTGATGTAAATGGAATGGACTGAAAAAATGTTTGAACTTTCTCCATTGTCATAAATACTTCTTCAGGAAAACTAAGGACTAAGAACTCAGAATAGGATCTTTTTAAAACTAGGCAATTCTTTTGTGAAGCATTATATATAAATGAACAAAAGATTCTATTAAAATTACTTAGAAATCAGGTACTATTTATACTACAAACTTGCTTAAATCTTTAGATCACATTTTTAAAGACATTTTGAAATCTGAAAGTATAAATAGTACATAAGAGAAGATTTCATGAAGGAGTTCAGCAGTCAGTTATCTTGGAAGGCTGGAGGTAGCAACTGTTTACTTCTTTATCTGCACTTAATAGCATAAGGGAACGTATTTAGAAAAATTTCATTAGAATTCATGCACTTGACATGTTCTTAATATATCCAAACTTAGTACCAAACCAAAATATATATTTAGGGGAGTGGAGAGGATGGAGGCTGGTATCAGAATTTCTTTTATACTGAACAGGACCTCTAGTTATATGAAATTACATTACACAGATTACCTAATTACGTGAAAGCTACTTTAGGAATAGATTAAAGTTATCTTAGGTCCTTCATGGAGCAATGGAGAATTCATACGCATTGCCAGTGGTCCACTCTTTTTTTTCTTCTTGCACTGTACATCTCCAATATGCACGTGCACTTACATTGTCCAGCTGTCTTGGGTTTCACACTGTAGTTCAAACTCTTGCTGACTGCATATGCTGTGTAAATCTTGGAGCAAATGAGCTAGGTTATCAACCTGTTAAGCCCAAACAGAGAGAATAAATGTGTGAAATGATCCAGGCTTCCATATTTTCAAAGTTGCACAGTCTTATCTGTTCAAGCAACACAATTACAAAGATATAAGGTAGTCTTCTGTCTGTGAGCTGTCAGTACAACAGATTTCATTCTAGTGGGATCCCCTTCTTAGCCCATCAGGGGACTCAGAAGGCTTTTTCCTGTTGCATGTTTAATATAATTTCCTGAACTTCTCATTTGTCAAGACTATCAGAATTGTTGCATTACATATAGTAAGAAACCCTCTCCGGTGACTTGGTACCTTGCACAGAAATCTATACTAATTGTTGCACTTGATGCTAGGGAGAAATTTTCTCTCTGATGAGATTGGCAAAGCTCCCATACAGGCTGCTATTATTTCTGCTTTCCTCTGTCTCCCACAGTATAACTTACCTAATCAATTCTCTGCAAAATATTGCAGAGTTCTCTGATACTGCAAACCCTTTGATCTCTCTAGCCTTTCCTATTCTTTACCTTACAGGATGAAACCATTCTGACCTATTGAAGGCCCTTCTGGTCTTACTTCCTTTGATGTATGAACACTTTTAAATACCAACAGCATCTACTCTGTAACATGCATTTCAAAGGAACCAGAGACAGATTTGATTCTCTTAAACTAGGAACGGTATCTTAATGCATGATAATTGAGCATTCTTCACTAGGACACAAAAACAAAGGAACAGGCTTCTTGGAAGAAGACGATCTAAAATGCAGACCTGTGAATATTCTGTTTTTCATTAGTTTACAGTACTCTCCTGTTTTGGGCTTCTTTTTCTGCATAGCCTGTATTTCCACAGCTGGACCTCTGCAAACAAGAACATGATTAGTGCTTTCAGTCTGTGTTTTTCCTCTGTGGACACTGATCTTGATCTCACCCAGAAGACTTGTCCTAATTCAAGTTCTACAATATCAACACTATTAGAGTCATTCAGGAAACTGGCAACACAGAAGCCTTTCAGAAAAACCTTTAATCTTCTTCTAAGGAAAGAGATTATATAATACAGGGAAGATACGGATTTACTTTAGCACAGTACTATAAAGATGATCAAGACACAAACATTTTAATATAAACTGAGTTTAAGATTTGGGACTCTTTAGCCTGAAGAAGACTTGGAGAGGTGGTGGATCTTATCAGTGTATCAATCCAATCCATCATATATGTTTGAAGGAAAAGGAGGAGGAGGAGATTAACTAGTCTCGGTAGCGCCTACTAACAGGACAAGAAGCAATGGGCACAAATTAAACTATGTGAAATCCCATCTGAACACAAGAAAATCCCCGTTTACTTCGAAAGTGGTCAAACTCTGTAACAAGTTGCCTGAAGAAGTTCTAGAATCTCCATATGTGGATTTATTAAAAAAGTAACTGGATAAAGGTCTGGGCAACCTGCTGCAGTATATCCTATATAAGCAGGCGTTGAACAAGATGTTCTCAAGATATTCATGATTTCCTTCAAGCTGGAAGATCCAATTTTCTTCTTTATCAGTCTCTTGTTCTTGTGGCACACAAGGAAAGTGTATGAAGATATCATTAATTTATCTGAATATACGTCACTCTTAATGTTTTCATGTTTGACCATTTCCTTAGTGACAGGAAGTATTTCTAGTTTTATTTCTTCTTTGCAACTTCCCTCCATCTGTATCTTGTCTGATCTTTTAAATTTTTAATTTTTTTGCAATCTACTTTTGTTATGCATATTCAACTCATTAAATGATTTCATCACTGAAAAAATCTTAATCACTGCAAAAATCTTAATGTACCTAGTATACTCATCAGCCTATTTTTATTTGCTTTCAAGTCTGATCTTAAAGTAGTAACTTTTTTGTTGATACCTTATTTTTAGCTTTGACATAACAATTACTTTATGATGAATTAAAACTCTCATCATTTCATCATGTAAGGCAGTTATAGTCCCCTGTTTCTTTATTTTTGCCTCCATACTTGTTTAAGACATCTGTCCAACAGGCTGACTCAAAGAGTAATAATTTACCAAATCCATTATTTCTGTGCTTGATTGATAGCAAGTGTTGAGCAATTTCAATTTAATATTTAAGAGGTTCAGCTCTTAGATGTATGCTTATGTTCTTATTCTCACTGTGTAAAATTTAATTCTGTGAATAGGAACAAGCCCCACAAAATTTAGGCTTAAGCATGACCAATTATTTGAAACATTTTATCGAATACTGAGAAGCTACAAGGATAATCTAGAAAGGAATTTAAAAGTACACTGAGGATATTGCTTTAAGTTGTAAAGTTCATGTGATTCCCCATGTGATTCCCCATGTGATTCCCCAGTCTATAGAACTCTTCATGCTAAAGATTAGATGAATTTATTCCCATTACTGAACCAAAAAACTTAACAGTAACAAAACAATATTCATTAAAATACTGGCAATTTTTAGTGATTTTCTTCCTTAGGTTTTTTTTGATTAAATATGTAGAATATGTCAGATCACTACATTGCTTTTTTTAAAAAAAAAAACACCATTCAACCTGTCATGATTTTGTTTTCTCCCAAAGTAACTAAACTACAAGACGTACTAATTTTCCTAATGTTTTCTTCTAGATATAGACTAATGCCATAGCTCCTTAGTCTTTTCATGTCAGACTATAGGGTATTAGGTTACTGTTCTTATTTAAATTTTAATTCAAGTAAAGACCCAACTTAATGTTTTTTGCTTGGGGGTTGTTTTTTTTTGTTTGGTTGGTTTTTCTTCATGGATTTTTTTTTGAGTTACTATACTACATAAAATAGTATATCATCTCTTAAAATATTGAACATCTCACTCAATTTCTGAGTTACACGTTCTTTTACTGCTGTGAGCGCTGAAATGTTTTCAAATTAAGAAATGCCCGCTTACTGAGGGTAAAAGTTCAGAAAAGCCACAAGGAAGTCCTTTTTGGTCTCCCTCCTCTGTATACCACCTCAACCCAAAGCACTAATACAGTATTTCTCCTTTATCCTGGAAAAATTATTCAGCAGATAATTTGGAAGTCATCACAAAACAGAAGCATTCCTAAAAGCATAGTCATTGAATTTATGTAAAATGTACAGTCTTCGTTCCCAACAGTGTGTTTTGCTAGGCTGTGTAGAATGCTGGAACTGTCCTTCATTCCTAAACCCCTCTGGAAGGAATGGAAAAACTATCAATTCCCTTTTGCCCAAGGTTAGTCATGTGCCTATAGTGTCTATATATGGCCACTGCTTTTTTCCTGTTGCATTGAATACTTATTCAATCATTTGTTTCTACTGCGTTTTACAAGATCTTTTACATTCTGACAGAGTGCATCTTAATCACAAAATATAAGAAGGAAAAGCAATTCATTGCACAAAATAAACTACTGCATAAAACAATCTATTGCACAGGACAGCTGAATGCTTTAGTGAAATGCCTTTAAGCTTATAGTTTAAAGTCTCTGCTCAGACCACATGCTGTTTTATACCAGTAAAACTGTTCTCTGATATTAAACAAACACAAACCTTAAGTAGATTAAGTCATTCTCAGGTAAATATAAATATATTTTTAGTTAATAAAAATGTATATACATTTTACACAAGAAGCTCTTCTACATCTCAGTTATAAATAGATGTTCTTGTATTTGTACACTAATAGTATATGCCTTAACTGTGCCAAGTTACCTATGAAAAGAAGTAGCTTTCTGTGACTAGAAATGGTTCTGTATAGTTTATTCCTAGCCTGTGTTGTTTTCTCATCTCTATAAAGTTATAGCAATTAACTTTAAAATCAATTTAAAATATATTTGCATCATAATAAATTATAAACTTAAGAGAATAGCAGTTTTCGTTTCTTCAATCCCTTTTTCTTCCATTCCTTTATCCTATTTGAGCAACAATTCTGCTAGATATTAGAAAAAAGTTTAATTTCCTGCAAAAGGTATGGGAGGAGGTAGTTACTAATTCTTGATAAACTTTGAATACAGCTGAGAATTTCGATTTCATAAACTGAAATTGAGAGTGGATACTTCATGGAAAATTCATAGCAGGTTGAACAATACAGAAGTAGTTTTAGCTGGATTGCTATTTTGCTCTAGTCGATGGTGTAACAAACATCTGATTCACTGAAATACAGTTTGAAACAATTCAGTTTTGATTACATGAAAAGAAGCTTTAAGTTTTCTCAGTAGAACACCTTGAAATTAAGGCAGTTATATTTACCGTATCATGAATAAAGTTTCTTTGTCAAAAAGGACATTATATTATCATAGCAAAAATAAAGGTGGGAAGGGAACGAGAACAGTAAGAAAACTTGTGATCTGATTGTAAGGAATTTGTAGTGACAGGAGCTCCAGTTGAGCTCAGTAGAACCTTCATATGCTTTGTACTTAAAAAAAAAAATCAGGCTATTCATCCATTAAAATCCAAATTATACCAGGTATTGAAAATGCATTTACTTTCCAATTTTACCTATACTAATCAAAATGGCCTTTCAAAACAGAGCTGGAGGGTTGGGCTTATCACTTTTGCAGGTCTGAGTAAAAATTTCCTATTTAACAAGACAACTTGCTGAAAAATTCTGCTGTAAGAACTATTCATCTACATATATACACTGATTGGTGGTAATACCTGAAGACAGCAGTTCATGGCCTATTACATTTGCTGAAGCAAGACTCCTAGAGCATGTTCACCAATTGCTTTTTTTTTTACTGAAGTGTATGTGGGGAAGAAAAAGTGTGACTCATTTTTCATACATTAAAAGAGTATTACAAAAAAAAATGTTCTATTGGCTAAATGCCAGGAAGGTAAAAGGAAAGCATGGTTAGATTTTCACTGTTCTCCTTTACCAGACGTCATTTTCTCTTTAAGGTCTTACATGTCTTGGATTTTTGATGAAGAAATCAAGTTAAAACTAATGGTTTATGAAATCCAATAATAGTGCAGCATTAGGGCAGCATCACTATGGAGACATAATGCAGGTGAAGGCAATTCCATCACACTCCTCTTTGCACTAAAAATTGCATTATTTGCACATATCTCCAGAAACATGTTGGTGCTGAGCAGTAGGATACAATTCAGACAGTGTAAAAAGGATCCTGACATATAAGACAGATACGAGAAATGGAAAATCATAGTTTACTTATTTCTGATATCTGAAACATATATACCATCACATAAAAGTAAATATTCATTTCTTATCTTCCTCAGTATAACCCTAAGACACTTCCTGAACTTCAAGTCTTTGAGTGGGACTTTGACTTTCCAAGAAGCAATTATTTAAAAAATAAAAAGTAAAAAGGACAGACCTAGCTTGAAAGTGTAGCAGTTCATTCTTTCTGACATGTAGAAATTGAAAGAAACTAGGAAATACTAAAAAAAATTAATCCCTCTTTCCAAATAGTTTAGATTTGTATAAATCATTTACAAATTCAGAGCTTGTAGGTGAAGATTAGAGGCAACAAAATATTTTATTCACAAAAGGCAGAGTTATAACTTTGCACATCTTTCTTTGAGAGGACCATCTATGGTCATTAAGAGAAGCAACACTAAGATTACAGTAAAATTTCACTTCTAGTTGGGTGCATGGGACAGACAGAAAATGACTTCTGAGCTTGCATTGAACATCACAGCTTAAACACAAGATTTTGTAGTACCCACTTTACACATGGATTTGAATGATCTCTGGAGGCCGGTGGATGGAACAGCTGTTCTGATCCTGAGGGGTAAATGATAACATGGTCACACACCAGTATTAAATAGTGGAAACGCTATCTTGTTCATGAACTTCTTCCTATAGGACCTGAACTAGAACAGAGAAAAGGCTCACAGGATGTCACATTTTTGCAGTCATGCAGTGAGAATTAGATTGAGCAGCATGGTGTCTGCTCCTACTCATCACATAAATGAGTATGTCTATAGGACTGGACTCCACTCTTCCAGCAGAGACTATTGCTCGCAAACTCACACTGACATCTTCCATTTCTTACAACAGATACAAAGAGTGCAATAACACGATTTGATAGATCAAATTCTCAACTACAAAAGACTATTTTTCAAAATAGTCACCACCATTACCCATGCATTTTCATTGAGAGCCTGCAGGCTGCACTCAAAAATCTACTTGGCCATTCAGAAAGAAAAACTCAGATGATATCCATGTGAGGTAAATGAATAATACAGCCATAATTAAGTTACATCTCTACTGTTACAAGCTTTCAGTCATGCTGAATCTCAAGTTACAAAAGAGGATGATAGATATTTTCATGATTTCCATACACTTTTCATTACCACTTTGGGACAACATTTCCAGTGAAGAAATCACAAGCTGATGGTATTTCCCCTTTCTGGTGCAGACTGCAGCAGAGCTTATTATTAGAGCTCATATTGAAAGAGATGAAAGAAAAAAAAACAAATAAATAAATTAAAGATAAGCTTATATGCTTAGGGAATTCTAGAGGATTTTATTTTTTTTTATGTGTTCTCAAGAATAAAATATGATTGCTAAACCCGTGAAATTAAATCTAAATGAAACATTACTCTTAGAAATTATTTAGGAGATATGTAGAGGAATTTTAAAAGTAATAATTTAACATACCTTCTTTGGAACCAAACTTGTAATTCCTGAATTGGGAAAAAATCAAGTGTGGCAGACTTACTACCGCATCTTGCTGTAGTTATGTTATGGAGGTAAAGTAGTGACATGAAGCTATTTATGCAACAGCATCAAACTTTATATGAAAGAAAAGCATACACTCAACATTTTATTTGCTATTATGTCTGTTATTTTCAAGTGGTACAGAAAACCATTGTAGGAAAAAAGATATTTGTCTTCATGTTCCTTCATTTATCTTGTTTTTGAAAATCCAATTTGCTACCCTCTGAAAATTGTCCATATTTTCTCTGAGGATCATGGTTTCCTGCTGCAATTCTAAATGGTATACAGGGCTATTCTTTTTGTCAGACTTGATGAATGCAGGTTGCATTTTATAGCACATAGTTTCATAAGGTGAACTTCATGAACAATATTGTAGTAGTGTGGATGACATCCCAAGGTGGTAATCAGATCATCCAAGTTGAGGAGGACCCACTACCATTTAACAAATTGGTATTAAATATTTTGTAATTCTGCTTGCCATAAGGTTCTCTCATCTAATTTTAGCTATTCCTCCCAACTACCCAGTTCTATTGAAGGAGTAATGTACCCCTGTGGGGTACTTCAGCCCATGAAAAGATCAGTCTGGTAGGCAAGATACACCCAGGCAAAGACAACAAGCTCTCTCCTCTCAAAACACCAGAAGCCACAGAGATGCATTTGCTCTAAATACGCAGTTTTAAGGTGTTTAAAGTGAAATTATATTATTTCAAACCTCAGTGACCTTGATCCAGGACCAAGTAACTTTTTATAACAGTTCCACAAAGGTTTATTCTGACAGGAAGTCTTTTATAAACAGCACAGTGATAACCAAAAGGAGGCACGCATCCCTAATATCTCAAAGTTGCACAGCCTCTCAAAGTTGCTGTAACCTTGTTTTGCAGACCTGAACAAGGGTGTACAAAGTACAGTAAAGCAAAACTCTGCCTAAATAACCTTAGGAGAGATGGATTTTGGTATTAATCATACATGAAGGTCCAAGAAAAAGTAGAATTACTTTAAGTGATATATATTCAATGACATTAATCTATTCAGGCTGATGGTTCTGGTCAGGAATTATGACTTTGGAAAGCACTTTTGGCATAAACTCACATTTATAAAATAAATGTGAATCTAAATACAGTAGAAGGTGGGAATTAAGGTCTCAGTGTGAGGTGAAGAGTGGTCACAGGTAAAAAAATCATTCATGGGAAATGAATGGAGCTAGACTGAATGACAGAAGGCAATGCAACCCTGGAGCAGTGAAAATGAATAGAACCTGGGGAATTAAATAGGAAAGAGCAGGTGAAGAGAACAGAAAAGCTCAGAGAGGAGAACTAAGATGAGCGCTGCAGCCAAAGAAAGACAAAATTCAGGTAGATGATATCACATGTAAGGAAGTTCAGAAAAGGTGAGAAAAATAAACAGAAGTCTTTACTGGATAGCTAATGGCCTTGAGGAAGGTAAGTGCCAGAAAATAAGGGGAGTAGCCAAAATATAGAAGGTGGGAAAGGTGACTTTTTTTTCCCCCCCTACAACAGCAAGGGACTAGACCTGGTCTGAAGTAAGCTCCAAAACTCCTGCCTTCAGGAGGCTAAGACTCCCATCCTTATCATTGTGTTACATTTCCCCAGTTTATTTCTCATGCAGCGTCTTCTCAGAGCATCTGGAACATATCTTGTTGGTTTATAACTAGGGCTGCCTAGGTTACAGCTCGTTAAGCCAGGCTTCCAACACAGCCTCTAAGATAGGAACAATCATTTTTCCATCACTTGAAGCCTAAAGTATTATTATTTTTTTTAGAACTGCTTTGAAAATACACAATAAAAAATAAGTAGTCCTCAACCTATAGTTGACTGTTATTGCTATCTTTTTATTGTTTTGGACAAAGCAGATTTAATAATTAGTGTTGACAGAAGGTAGAATCAGAAAGGGAGATTTTGTTCGTAAGAACAGGAGAAATAACTCACTGAAGAGAAATTGAACTCAGAACATGAAGTAATTAATTTCAAACTAAGAATAAATGCCTATTTTACCCAAGAAACCATAATTCAAAGCATAAATATTTCTTATTTTTTTTCCTGTTAGAATATCTTTCTTGTGTATTTCTCAGTACAGATTGTGCACAATCAAGTATATTTTGTATACTGTGCTGATAGCTCAGATAACAGCAGATAATGATTGTTGGGGGTCGGCCTCTTCTCTCTTGCAACTAGTAACAGGAGAAGGGGGAATGGCCTCAAGTTGCGCCAGGGGAGATTTAGGCTGGACATTAGGAAACACTACTTTTCTGAAAGAGTGGTCAGGCGCTGGAATGGGCTGCCCAGGGAGATGGTTGAGTCACTGTCCCTGGAGGTGTTCAAGAAACATTTAGATATAGTGTTGAGAGACATGGTTTAGTGGGGTTATTGGTGGTAGGTGGAAGGTTGGAGTTCTTGTGGGTTGGAAGATCTTGTAGGTCTTTTCCAACCTAGCTGATTCTATGATTCTATGATTTATTTTGTTATTTGAATATATTACAATTGCTTTTAACATAAGTAGTTACATAAGAAGTAATTACATGATTATTCTACTTACATTTTATGTAAAAAATTTAAAGGCATTTCCCTTTCAGTCCCTTCATCTGAAGAAATGGTTAAACCCATTACAACAAAAGCAATGAGCTTGTAAAATCATTAATATTAAATATTTGAGAGGTCTGGCTTCCTCAGCATTATTTCCATCCCTCTCCCCAAAGCAGGATATAGGTTAGGTCACTGCAATCACTAGGCAGAGAGGAAGATGCTGTCTGAATGCGTTCTTACTATTTATTAATACTTTGAGTTCTCCTGATCACCAACATAGGAAGATCTTGGTTGTTTTTTTGTTTTTTTTTTTTTGTTTTTTAAAGTTTGAAATTCCCTGCAAAGTATCTTTCAGTATTCTTACGAAGATGCATTTTTCTCTTCCCTTCTTTTCCAGATCTTACCTTTGTAAAAGCACAAAGTAGGTGAGAATAAGAAATATATGCATTTTTTATTTTGTAGATACAGGACTGGATTTATTTCTCAAGTCTTTAGGTATGAGAAACTGAAATACACAGGCTACTCTAGTTGTCTGCCTTCCATTTTGTGCTCAGAGGAGTTTGAGACATTGGTGCTAGAGAGCAGTTTATACCTCCTAAAATACGTGCCTAAGATGGAAGAGATGAATTCAGTCCTGGAGAGTCTTTCTCTAATCTTTGGTTATAGAAGGTAGCTAGCTGACAAGCTAGATCAAATTTTGACATGTTTATCCAACGCTTTAGTGAGAATATGCTTGTTTTAGAGATTCCCATCCCCAGCCTGAGAAGGAACATATAAACATTTACAGCCATCTCTAATAAATTGAGTTGTTTCTTGTTGCTGTTATTTTTATAAACATTCTTTCTAATGAACTGTCTCTCTAGCACAATAAGGTTTGTTAATGTATGGAGCATTATAGAAATATCCAGCTGAGGTACAGGAAAGTATAATTTTCAGCAGTAATGTTAAGAACTGTGACAAACGCAGCAACAAATGCCTACTGGAATAGCAGAGTGCATGCTGGATTAGCCCCCTCCTCCCCCCCCCCAAACTTCCCCAGGCATGCTCATCTGTGTGACAGTCACTTGTATCAAAGCAATTTCAGAGCCTGGACTTTCCCAGCATTAAAGCCTTGCTTTCCCATTAGGATCTGGATATGCTTTGTAGAACAGTTTCTTCATTGTGTCAAAACAGTTTATATCAACATTAAGAGGCCAAGTTTTTAAAGTTCTGAGGCTTTGCAAAGTGTTTTATAGTCAGGGCAGGTATCACAGTAGCTCACAACAGGGCAGCAAAGGATCTCATTTCAAAGCCATCTCTTACAGGCTCTCCTTTTAGGATTACAGTGCAAAAGTGTAACTACTGGCATTACACAGCCTATCTGTCTTTGGGGGATAAAAGCTGATTTTTTTGCATCAGCTAGTGATGAGCTTGCATCAGAATTTTCCTTATGCCAATCGCTCATTTGCTTGTACAGTACTTCTCTCAGCAGAGAAAGATCAGCATCTTTACTATTTCAGGCAGGTACTGATAAAATTAGGCAGCACTTCTGTCTCGTAATATTCACTGGATCCCACCTATTACCAGACATGCACGAAGTACTAGTTTTCAAGTACAAAATGTATAATACAAGCTTATGTTTTGATGCTACAGGTGCTTAAGTGTACACAATAAATAAGCATACTTCAACTCCTGAGTTTTTATACTTTGAGGAACATACAAGGTCCGGCACAGATGGAATAAAGTATTTTATGTTGTTGTTAAGACATTTTCTGGTCACTCATGCTTAAGAAAATTGAACTTGAGTCTAAAGAGAATCAAAAATATAGCATTAGACAGCTACAGGAATAGAGAAATTATTTTAGCAAAAGAGACTAGGAAGATGGACTTAGCCTAGCAAAAGAAAAACTAAGTGTGGACATAAATACAAAATACCTATTTTTATGTAGAAATGCTAGGGAGGGAGAAGAATCACTTAATTTCTCATACTGACCTCCAAAAAAGTATGAACTGAAAATTAGAAGGAATGTTCCTGTTTGGAATAAACTTCAGAAAAAAAGAGAAGTGAATGAGGAAGCAGCAAAGGAGGACAGAACCTGAATAACCACAAGCAATTCTTTTTTTATTGCCTCAAAGCATTAGTAAACATTGAAATAGCTTTGACTCAGAAAACAAATCTAATCTTACAGATCCAGAGAGAGTATAGATAACAATGAGCCCAGGAAAAAAATTATTGCTTGATGACCTAACAAAAATTAAATAAGGTTATGTTAATGTTTGGCCTCAAGAAATACAAAGAGTAAGAGCAGTTCACATTAGTAAGGAAAATGGAGAATGATTTGTGTACGTATCAGCCAAATAACCTTTAGTGTATTGTTTCATTTCATTACTGTATATGGATTTCTATTGATGTTCTGCCCATCTAGGGGACAATTTTGTGGACAATGGAGAGACATCTCATCCAGAAGATGGGAAACCATGGATTTAAACAGCATTAGCTAAAGTATTCATACATTCTTCTAAAACAATAGTGAATAACCCTATTTTCTTTGAGATGCTTTAGAAAGGAAAGTTGGCTAACTGCAGAACAGAAGATGGTATCAAATGAGTAAGGTTTATGCTGCCCGTTGTTCTGTAAGAACTGGCACAGGCACTGAAACACTCTACTGTGACAAGAGCAAGGGAACAGAAAAACCTTGCCTCATCCCCATTCTCCACCTTTCCATCTCTGCTCTTTTCCCTAGCTAATCAGTCCTTCGAGCAAATTGCATCCTGCCTGTACTGCCATAGTGCTGGTGATACAAAGCTGGGGGGAGTGGCTGACACACGGGAAGGCTGTGCTGCCATTCAGCAAGACCTAGATAGACTGGAGAGTTGGATAGGGAGGAACTTGATAAGGTTCAACTTGAGCAAGTGTAGAGTCTTGCACCGGGGAGGAATAGCCACATGCATCGGTACAGGTTAGGGGATAACCTGCTGGAAATGAGCTCTGCAGAGAATGACCTGAGAGTCCTGGTGGACAACAGGCTTTTTTGTTTGTTTGTTTGTTTGTTTTTGTAAGGAAGAAAATAATTGTATTTTTTTCTATACCCATCATTTTTTGGCAGAATCTAGAGCCCAGAAATCAAAGTATTTCATAAGTTTCTATTTTAAATGAAAACAATACACAAAAGTGGTAGAATTGTTAAGCCTCATCTTACTAGTGCTGGCACATTGACAGCTATTGT
Source organism: Numida meleagris (assembly GCF_002078875.1). Lineage (NCBI taxonomy): Eukaryota > Metazoa > Chordata > Aves > Galliformes > Numididae > Numida > Numida meleagris. The sequence goes on from NC_034411.1 coordinate 61,837,413, forward strand.
AATCTTTTATTAAAATGCTTGTTTGTTGGTTAAAAAATAAAAAGAGACAGAAGACCTTTTAAGTTTTAACACAGAAATAAACACATTCAAATGTGCTGCGGCATATTTCAGCTTAGTCTGTAACAGTGAATGCTTGGAATACGTTTGAGTATTTTTTTCCATGTGGTACATTAGAATGGTAGACAGTTACAAGATCTTTTATTCCAAGAATCAATGCAGTGAGTATTAATCAGCTATCACAAATAGATAAGGAGAAGGGAAAAAAGATATATGTCCTTGCAGAAAACCTATCTGAAGAAGACAGCCTCTTCCTATACAAATTAAGAACAGGAAAAAAAAAAATCTATTATTTCACAGTGGATTGCTTTATGTAAAGAAATACACATATTCATTGTCACTACAACTCAAAAGCAAAACTTCTGAGTACATACTGAAGTGTGTCATAGGGCAGTGTGTCATGAATGGGAAGGATGAGGAGCAGATATAAAATGCTTGTTCAAATATGCTGTATCAACTCTTCCTGATTAGTACCCTCTGGAAGTTAAATGCACAAAAGCATCAGTCAGAAGTAGGTGATGTTATGTAGTTTTTGTTTTCCTTTATTCCTCTTCTTTGCACATGAAAAAGAACCATATCAGAAAGGTTAGCATAAAAGGTGATACCAAAGTTTGGGGGAATTACAGTAACTCAGTCCTCTGACCTGATAGATATAGAACAACAGAACAAAGAAAGAAGAATATTTGGAAGGAGGTCAAACAGTTAATTCCTTCTTTGTGGGGAAGTTATGAGAGAGAAATTGTGATACGACGGAAAGAAGACAATCTCAAATTCTTGTTGACAAACTTCTGTTTTGAATAATTCACTGTAGAAGATATCAAATACAAAGCTATTTGGTTTGCAGAATATTTGTTAAAAGACAAATGGACATTTGTTTTACACAGCTGTCTGCATTTTTAAAAAAGATTCATCCTTTCTGAGAAGATTTTTCAAGTACTGTTTTCAATGATTTTTCAAGTATTATTCAACTTACCTCTGCAAATTAAGGATTACATTTATCTCCTTTGCATATGGTGTAGTATTTCTGTTTCCCGAGTAATATTAAATGCAATGGAATGGATTATTGGTGGAGGAAGGCAGCACTCAATGTGAGTGAACACAGTAGGCTCCACATAAAAGATTCGAGACACCTTATAAACCAAATCAAATATTTCTTGACATTCCTGGTACTTTGCCCTCCTCCGAATTTTGGAGATGCTATTAAGTAGAACTTGATGTTGTAGCCTGGTGACAAATGTAGAAAACACAAGACAAATCAATGTTTTCCAAAACCAAAAATGGCTCAGCTCCCATTTGTGTTCTGACTTGGACATGGTGGAATTCATCAGGACATAAATGACTAGCTAGCGGCAAAACTCATTTTGAGGAACTGAATGAAAATAAAGAAATGAATATTTCTTTTCATCACAGTGTTTTAATTACATGTTAGTCTGAGCAGGAATAATTTGACAAATGAAAGCAAATCTGATGAGCAGTAATGATCTCTGTTCATACTGAAGCAACTCTAAAATATTTAGATAGAACTGTGTCAAAAGTGTATCCATGATCTTGACTGTAATTTCGCAACCTGATCACAGAGTTTGCAGAGAATACAGATTCACCTTCACAGTCCTGAGCGCAATCCATGACGTGCTAAGTGCTTGTTTTTTGAAATGTCTAAGCAAGAAATTATGGGGTAGAAAATGAGAAAATAAAGCTGTGTCTGGTAATGAGAAAATCTGCATTGCCTGCGAATGGAGATCAGTACATTCCTGCATCAAGCGCGGTGTTTGTGTGGTGTCTGTACTGTAGCTGTGATGCATGAGAATGCTACAGGGAGCCCAGGAAGTATAAAAAAGCAGATACCTGTCACACTTCAGCCTGTGTATATCTATTGAATTGGGTTTCACAAATTGTTTTGGATTGCTGGAGTGGGAGAGGGGCTCAGGTTAGCTTTAGTGTGGGACAGATGAACAGTGTGAAGAGGAGGAGCAGCTTCCAGTTTGAATCTCCCTAGTTTTCATAGTTTGTAAAGGTCTTATTTTTCCTCACAAAACGTTGTATAAGTGAGCAGGAATGGAAATTTCTCATTAGAGCATACCAAGCACTCATTAGGAAAAACCACATTTTCTTGAAGAGGAACTGCTACAGTGTAACCTTTATTTAACCCTACTCACTCCTCACCCCCAAAGATGATACATAGTCTTGGATTACAATTTTGCCTCCAGTTATGTCAAGTTTGAAAAAGAAAATGAGATCTTAACAAGACCTGCTTTAAAATAGCTGCAAGTCATAACCTTTACTTATTGGAACTTATTGTGCAATGTTCCAGACACCTTAAGTGAATATTCCAAATGAATCAATACTAGAAACACTTCCAATATAAGACTTGGATGCATTCTAGGGGAGACAATCAGCAATTAAATTCCAGAGAATGCCATCTAAATTTTAAAGGTGTCCCCTACTTTCTTTTGGAATAAGATTGACATATTTGCTTAATAGATTCCCCAGCTTCAGTAATTGGATTGCCTCTTCTGCAGTTTTCAAGTCACAATGCATTATTTTAACATTTTAAATTTGTGTAAATCCATTGTGTTTTCTAGTTTTGAAAAGTTGATGCAGTAGCAGTTTGAGGAGTTGCGCTGAGCCTTAATTCACCAGTCTCCCTAGCCTTTTTGTTCCTTTTTTGTCCCTTCCCTTCACCATATTTTCTTAGAAATCACTGGTTTATGTCCCTAAAATGCAAGAAAAATCCAAATCCAAGGCTGGGAGTCATTCTGCAATTTCTTTGCGCCATAATATATTATGCAAAACAGAGTAGGTCTTTCAGGCTCTCTGTTTTCAGGAAGAATGTGACTTCTGTACTGAGTTCTAATTTCCCGGGTTTTGTTCTTTAAGTACATATGTAAATATTTTCTGATTTTAAGTCAAACACCCTGTGGGAGCAAAGAGTTCAAATTTATTTATTTAGACAAGCTCCCATAGCTTAAAAAGTAGCCTGATTCTTTACTTCAAACATGATCTCTTTAGCCTGAATCAATACTTCAAACATTTATTGTTTTAACACCTATTTATGTGATATTTCTTATGCATCACAGCTGTGGAAACCTCGGTGCTTACAGAGTCCACCTGCAGACATTCATAATGAATGAGGCAAAAAAAAAAAAAAAAAAAAAAAGACATGGTGCATCATCAAAGGCAGCCTTTGGCCCTAGAATAGAAAAAATGAGTATTAAATGGTTGAAAATTGGAAATATAGAGATAGGGAATGAATAATGCATGCAGTTTGACTTCTCTTTGCCCTCTTGCAAAGAGGTGATAGCATTTGAATCTCAACAGCAAAACCCTTCTTTCAGGCTAATAGGCCTCATGCGCTTGGGTTGCAAAGCGGTAACACATTGTTTCTATTTTTAGGACTAAGATAATACTTGAATATAAATTTATCCATTTTATTTAATGCTGACTTCAGAGTCTGTAGATAACATTACTGATCAGCATAAACTCCTATGAAATAATCTGGTTAATCTGGTAAGGTGATCCACAGACCTGAATTCAGAACATCTGAAATGCAGCACTGATTCTTAACTACAGTTAATTCTTCACCAAGTTACTTGAAATCTCTTTTGAATTAAGCAATCAGTTGTGAAAATGGTAAAGGAAACCAAGAATCAAGGCAATGCCACTGCTTGATCCATTTCTGTTACTAGAATAACAACTAAAATAATGGGAGGAGAGGGAAGGAGAGAGGAGGGGGGGGAAGGGGAGTACCATCAACTAGTAAATGTGAGAACTGAACTGATGTTTAAGCACACTCCACCAGTCATCAACATGCAAAGCTGATTTATTAAGAGACTAGGAGTCATTATCTTCATGTCTAAACTGACAGTGTATTTATAGTGATACAACAGAAGAAAAAAAAAAGAAATGCATTTATTTTGAATTCTGCAAACAAAGTGAAAACAGGATAAAAGTCTTTTTCCTGTCCTCTTCCTTATCATATACACAGCAAATGTATATGTGTAAAGAAACTTAAGCGAGATCCAGTTTTCTAATCCAATTCCTGTTCATTACATTTACTGTCAAGAATGGCTGTCAAGACTGGCTTTATTATACATTGTGCCCTATTTTTTTTCATAAGCTAAGTCCACTGAAAGATTCACATTTCGTCACCATGAACTTGTGATGTTTTCTAATTACTGTAAGATTCGACTCATTCTGTTTAGTTGATGCTTTGTTAAAAATACAGTCATGCAGATTAATATTTACTGTGCTACCACTGTATAATGCAATGGTTCGTGTACTTAGCAGTGGCTGAAAGCATAAACTAGGCTCCTTAGCTGGAAGTGTGCAGGAGTTGTTTTAAAGGCACGACTTGAACCAAAGCATAAAAAGCATTCAGCTCCCTATTTGATTAGGATTCTTTCTTTCAGCTTCTGCTTCCCTTTCCCCAGAATGGAATGTTTCTCACTGCTATCTCTGTGCAGCGTATCCTTGGATTTCTTGCATGATTTTTAGTCCTTGCATCTTCACTAGAATGAAAAATTTTGCTGCCTTCTTACACAGACACAGATTATTGGAATACTTTGCAGAAGCTTCTCTGTGAGGCTTGTAAATAGGAAATGTTATCAGAGAATGAGTACTTGAAAGCCAGAAAATATTCTTCATAACATTAATGCTTAAGTTATGCAGAGTCATTAAGAAATAATACTTTATTTTAAGATTAACCATTGTGTAATATGCATCAAAGTACTGCTGTGAATGTTTCTCTATTAAAGATGACAGTTTAAGGATTAGCACATCGAAGGAAATCCCCATGACATTGGTTTGTGAAGAAGTATCATCAATGTGGTCTGCCAGCAGATGATATATTGTATCACAGAAGGCCCTATACTAACACATATTTACCTAGGAACTTAAAAAAAATACACCCCCAACACACTGCTGGAGTAATTCATTTCAAGAAATACTTCGCCATCCTTAACCTGAGGCAGCTAATAAATACAACGTTGCAATGTACCCAACATGGCTATGAAGCCCCATGTTTAGAGGAGGAAGCAGCAAGTCCCAGGGTAGGAAAGGAGCTGGTTATTAACAGAAAGCATTATCAATTTATTATTGCTTCTGGAAAGAACAGAAGTCATTTGTCTTTCCAAATACAATCTCTATAAATAATGAAGGATGTTCTGTAATGGGGATAATAAACTGTCAGTTGTATTTTTACAAGAGCAAGACAGACATCAGGATTGGCCTTGTGGAAATATAACTACATAGAACAGCAGTAAATATTGTTCCACGTGTTTTTTTTTGATCTATTATTCCTATTTTAATCACTACAAATAACTGTAACACAGAACAGAAGGAGGACTATAGCATTCAGCAGGGAATTGAGAGCTCTCTGTGCTTCCCAACCTTTTGGTTACAGGATTTTTAGGACACAGTCAGAGGCATTCCAGGCCTTCTGCAGAAGTGCTCCTGTTCATCCTCTGGGATTGGTGCTTTCATTTTCCTGGAAAGCTGATTTTCATCTCCTTGCCCACTCAAGTGCCACCCTGTAGCATTTTTGAAACATTATTGCATTTTGTACCATGATGCCACATGAAGGCATTCACTCCCTAACATACAATTTTACAGTGAAGAATAAGCTTTCTTTACACAGGAACTAAACTGTCCAAAATATTTTTATATAGAGACTCTGCGGGACAATGCAGACTTCCAGATCCAGCTGGTCCTTTCTCTTATCGTAATTCAAATCTCCATAACCCAAAGACTGAATCAGCAATTCCATCAAATCCAAAGATCATTCTAAAACAGTATCATATACAGCCCATATAGCTATATACAAAAATAAAAAGAATGCACAGAATTTTTTCCTCTGTGTTCAAATACAGCTTCAGAAGGCTCACCAGCCTGAAAGCAGGCATCTGAAGCACACTCAAAGCACTGCCAAGTGAGCAAGAGAAGTGTTTATCCAATGTGTTTGCCAGCTGGGAGGAAGAAGTAGCAAGTAGGCTAAGAATGTCTGGGAACACTCATTTCAGAAGAAATATCACTCCAGTGAATTTTGTGCTAATGGTTACAAGGCTTCAGGCTTACTTATAAAATTACTTTGCTATTGTCCATTCATTTTAAAGCACAATATAGAGCAGTTTCAATATTGCCATCGCAAATGGCTAAGAATTGTTATAAAGCGTGTATTCACTAAGCTATAGGAAAACTAGAATAGAAGACTAGAATAGAATAATAATAGTCTAGTGGCATACAAGACAGAGAACTTTACTGTGAAAATGCTTGCTCCACAAAACATTTCTATTTAATTTAAGCCAGATGTTTTGTCTATCTTTCAGTTATTTTGATCTGTAGTATAATAAGAATAGTATTCCCCCAAAGTTAAACAGTGCTTCACTCTTTAAGCTATGCACAACAAAGACCCTTGAATGTTACAGAAATAGCAATATGACTATTTCTGATAGACTGAACTGTATTTTACGTTCTGTGTTCATTGTTCTTTCCCTTATTTCTCAAACCAGAACAAAATGCATCACACTGTTATCTTATTTTGTCTCATGATGCTCAGAACATTGTATGAGAAATAAGAGATAGGAACTGCAACAGCCTGAGGAAAAAATCTGCCTCTGGATGGAAGAGAAATAAAAGTTAAGAATTCTGGAAAATTTACAACTGCAAGCACATGCAAATGCACATATACTCCTCATCCATACAAAAGTACTTTATTATTGTTTTAATTATTTGCCAAAGTGAAAATTGTGATATTATAATAACATTTCTCTGCACCATTTTGAGACCTCAATTAAAAAAGACTCAGAAATCTTGTCCTCAAATTGTGTGTGAACATGTTTCTCCATAGAACATACAAAGACAGCCTAACATACAGGATATTTTTTATTCAAAAACAAGGCATGTCATTCCTTGGGGGAAAAAAAAATGTGTAAACATGCTAGATAGTGAGTCTTAGTGTTAGAATGCGACATTATAGTAACTTGAAATTTGATGACTGTTCTGGCTAATTAATGAGTTCTGACTTCACTAAGATAATATTTTTACAAATTTCTATTCTGAAAAGCCATCTGAAAGCAGTTCTATAATAGAAAGAATTTTACTTCTGTGAATTATGTGAATAGAGTGAACAGGGCAAATATTTGTGAGAGTTCATAAATGTATAAGAAGCCAGTGCTAGGTCTTTGTTAAGGTTAGCAACTGAATGAGTTCGGTGCCAACTGCTCGATCTTACTGAAGACTAAAGGTCAAATACTAGGTTAATATCATTGACTGGTCGAGGAGATCTAGAATAGCCCAGAATTTTGAAGAAAATTTAAGAACAAGAAGGTCAGACTTAATTGCAAACACTAATAATAGAAAAACTTCTCAATGTTCATTGGACGTAGGGACAATACAGCTTCCATGCATTTGGTCACTACATTTATGACCTTCCAGTCTCCTCCTGAAAATGTGATCAGAGAACAAGTCATGACAAATCTCTTTCTACAGACAGGTAAACACTGCCATGGTGGTTTCCACAGGTAGTTTCATGTTTCCTTTTTTCCCCCTCACCTTGTGCTTTGAACTATGATTAATTGCTATTTTACAAATCATTTACAACAAAACAATGCCTCGAGGCCGTAGAATAGGGTGAAGCTCCCTCAGGACAAACAATTTATGAACATCTTAGTGACATAGGTATCAAGGCACGGGGTTCCAGTACAAAATAGACAAAACATCCAAAAAGCAGATGCGCCTGGGATCATACCTTAGGATAAAACCAGAAGATAGTTTTCTGAATATCTACTCTAGTGACATGCCAGTGGTTTATGTCTCTCTTTCTATTGCTAATCGAAGAAATTGAGATGCTTCTAATTACAGACTGCTATGAAAGTGAAAAAATAAATTATTGCTACAGTTAATGGAAGCTTTTACCTGTCATCACGGTGGTATAATTGAAAGCAGACTATTATGCATGTATTTCAGACAATAATCAGCAAAAACACTGAGTTTAAATATTTTATGTCAGCATGCATAATTTACACACATGGAAAACATTGTACCTCCTATAACAAGTGTAGCAAGAAATTTTTAAGCTTCAGTCATATTTTTTATTTATTTCCTCTCTCTGACTCAGACCTCACTAGACTGCCCTAAACCAGTCAGTGATGCTGCATCCTTATTCTGATAAGTACACTTGTTTGTCCTGAAAATTTCAACTCTATCCCACACACTCATATGTTGCAGTAGGCATTGTGAAGAACCAGTAATCAGACCAGATCCCTGGGATGATCTTAAGAACAGTGAAAAGAAAGAAGCAGTAGGAGAGCACAGCCTTTTTGATCCAACTGTTAAATTTGAACATTACCATGGTACCAGGACATGATCCTGAGCTCATGATCCAGGTTTTTCTGTACAAGTGACTTGAACCAGAACACTGAGAGTTCTCATTAAGATACGAAGACCTTTCAGCCACACTCAAACTTTTTCTCGTTTTTCATCTGCAGGCTTGTTTAGCTAGAAGCTGAGATTTACAATGAAGGGCAGCTTGCATACAGCAGAGAAACCAACTCTTGTAATTTGACCTGAGATATATTGTTCTCAAATAATGGGAGAGAGAAGGATGACTCTTAAGAGAGCAAATATTTTTAACGATGGCTAGCCTGTTTTTCCACCCATCCAGATTTTCTTACCAGATGCCCTACCTTAATTTCACATGCTTGTCTGCATGTCATTCATACCCTTAACATTAAGGTGAATATATTCTGTTTGCCTCTGGATGTTCCATCAGTGCTGTATTAATTGACAAGTTATAGTGGCATCTCATTATGTTGATGGACTGGCAGGTGGATCATGCTGCACTCAGGGGGGCTACTGCAGTTTGGCAGCTGAAATTTCCAGCTTTGTAAAGAAGAGGAAAATGGGTTTCTGAGAGCTATTAAGAACTAAATTTAGCAAAAATGAGGTCGTGAGAAAGAAGACTCTGGGGGAGGCTTTTTTTCTTTTCTTTTCTAAAACAGTGAGTTCTATCAAGTCAGTAGTGCCACAAGGAAAGGTGATGCATGATCAGTGGCTTGAGTCTGCTGAAATACCAAACTAAAAGTCACTTCTTACTTATCTTTTGCTAAAAGCAAGAAAGAAGTACAGGGGAAGACTGGAAAGGACGTTCTGTGTTCAGTTATTCAGGACATCTCTTAATTTTCCTCTAGAGATAGATATTCTTTTCTGACCAACAGTATTTGTGTTCTTTGTTAAAATTCTGACCTGCTTCATATAACTACTTTTCCCAGTTGTCTTTCATTTATGATGCTAGCCAACTTTTATATCTAATAGTATTTTAATTTTGAATCATGATACAGGTTTACATGCTTTAAATTCTATATCCATATACATTACACGAAAAAAGAGACACAGCACTGGAATGAATTTTAAGGCTTCAAACTCAAGTGCTTGAAGTGACAAAATTAAGGCTTCCTGTACAGTATTCCTCTTTCCAATCCCTTATGTTTATGAATCATTAAACAGTTTGTGACTACTTATCATTCGATACATGCAATGCAACCCCCTGCTAGCAAAGATGCAGTATTTCTGTTTATCAACATTATTCAATTAGAGGCTTTGTACATCTTTGTACACATCATTCAAATCCTGAACCAAGGACAACATAATTAATTTCTTCAAGGTTTTTCCTCTGGTAATGTCTTTCTAACATTTTAATACTTTCTACATATTGAAAAAATCAATCTTCAGAACATTTCTTCAGGGTGAGATAAGGTGCTCTTCTCTACTTAATAGATTCTTGTTGCATTAGCCAGAACTGTTCTTGATACTTATTTTGTCCTATGTAGATGTGATATGGTTCCTGCGGAAGAAAAAAATAAAAAATAAAAAAATCAAATCAAATCACATGACTCTGTAATTAATGCCAGGGGAATGAATTAGATTTGAATAGGCTATAGTCATAATGCTGGCACATCCTAACTTTTAAGAATGTGATTTAATGACACTAACACTTGCTTTTGGAAGTAATTTCCACCTTATTTTAATTAAAAATCTCAGAGCTATATCTTGTAGGGTTCTCTTTACTCTCTACATGAGTCATCCTCAGGGATGGGATCTTTAGATCTATAGCACGCCCCTCTAGTCCTTTGAAAGCTAAATGATTAAAGGATGGAAAAGCATTCAGTTGCTGACAGCATTTTTATTTCAAACTATTTGTAAGTGTTGTGGATGTGTCACTAAAGGAGGTGGAGATACTTGCTCAATCAGTGCTGCAACCGTTCGCAAAGAAGAATGCTGAGGCTCAATATTCAGTTCTCAGCAAAGTACATAAAGAGGCATAGCTGGAAATTTCTATCTAGATCTGCTACATGATCTTGAGGACTTCTTCTCCTCAGAAAAGTACTTAGTGTATGTGCGCAAGCGCTGATTCGTGACTATGCAAAAACAACCCCAAACATTGTGTTTTCCAATTTCAAAGATTTTACATAATGAATCCTTCTGTGGGTGGAAGAAGCCTGTGGGCTGGGATCCAGAGAAAGTGGTACTGTAGTGGTGGAGGAAGCACACTGCCAAAATGAGCTGAAACCCACATGCCAGCAAGATCTCGAGGGGCTGGGAAAAGCTAATTAGTGGAATAACTCAGATATCTCTGAATATTTTTGAAATTAATTTTTATTGCTTTATTTTTTTTCCTGTCTTCCTAAACTTTTCCTTTGCCTTTCTCCTCATCCTGCCACTGCTTCTTCTCTTGGATCTACAGCATGACTTCTATGTTCGGCAGCTTCTGACTATCATGGTAAAAGAGGCTGAAGAATTTAAAGCAAACAACTATAGCAGCCAAAGAGAGATATCCAGACTCTGAAATAGGCTGCTGCTGGAGGCAGCAAGATGGTGAACATTAAATATCACTTATCTTCTAATGAAATTTCAGCTTACCTATTTGAAGCCTGGAAACAAACAAACAAACAAACAAACAAACAAACAAACAAACAGAATTCAGGATCTCGGAATGCATTGTGAAATCTCAACCTATAGTAATGCATTGGAATACTGGATTTTGTAATAGAGTCAAATAAGCCATTCATTCCTGTATACTTTCAACTGGTAGAGCCCACTCATTCTGACAACAGCTTTCCATTATAAATTAGAAACTCTCCACTTCTAAGAGCCTTTAAAATTATTACAAAACTTTCACTAGCACAGTAATAGATGGCTAATGGTCTAAAGTCTTGCCTATCATGTCAACTCTGAAATCTTTCTGAAGTCAACAGCATATTTCTTTGGAGAAAGCTAAGGAGCAAGCATCAACAAGAAACATCATATTTTAAATACATATGTATTTAACCTGGTGTACCCAGTGTATTCCTAGCTGCTTAAAACAAAATGTGTGCCATACACCTCAGAAGAATACAGAGCTGAGGCCTGTCAGTCTGCAAATAGTGGAAGCCTATGAATGCTCTGTAGTTGATGCCATACGATAGAAAGCCTATTTAAACTCCGAATTTAAACAGCGTTGATGATGATGACAGTCTTTTTTCCTTGCTTCCACTGGGAAAAAAAAGCCACACTCACTGAATGGTACTCTGTGCAGAAAAAAATTAAATAGCATTTTCATTGAAAGACCCAATTTCCTAGCAGCAGGAGATGTTAGGATGTGCAAATAATCTAATCTGCTGGGCATTAAGTAATTTCAAAGCTTCATGGCTCCAAGAGTGTGAGGAAGGAACTTCCTGGACAGCAAAGGAAAAGTTTCCAATACAGAGAAAGAAGAGCAAGATAGCTTTTTGTACTTATTTCTTTATTAAATAACAAATGGGGCAAATCGGCAATTAAGGGCACAGATTCAAACCCAATTTCAAAGCAGTGTGTGTCCACTCATTAATCCCAGTGAACCTCATACAAATCTATGAAAAGACAACGTAGCCCTCCTTGTGGCAAATGCTGAAGGAAATGCAGTCTGCATTAAATTGAGAAGCCCCAGGGGAGATAATAAGCATACAATCTCACATATAGTATCTGAGAAAACCATAGATCAAGTCCTTCTGAAACACACTTCTGTGTACGTAAGGTAGGAGGTAACTGGAAATAATCATCACATATTTATGAAGGGTAAATCACACCTTACAAAGCTGATGGTCTTTTACAATAAAATGAGTGTATACTTGGACAAGGGAAAACATCACCCCAGTAGCTGAGACAGTTGATGGAGAAGAAGAAGCCAGAGACATGAGAGGCCTCAGCTGAACCAAAGGAGATTCAGGTGGGTTATGGAGAAAAGGCCCCCCACATGGGGCTGCAGGGCATGCTGCCCAGGGAGGCTGTGCCAGCTCTGTCCTCAGGGTTTCCAGCCCCAGCCATGCTCTGCCCTGAGGAGTCTGACCTGACCTCAGCTGAGCCTGCTGCCAGGGCTGGGCAGAAGATATTCTGAGTGCCCTTCCAGGCACAGCTGCCCTGGGATCCTACAGATATCGGTGACCCAATGTCACCAACTGTGTGTCAGCTTCAACTCTTAGTGTCCACTAAGGACACTGTTATTTTCAAATGTTTGTATACTAAACTGAAAAGCTAAGAAATCATGTCCTTACACGTGGGAGTAAAGATAATTCAAGGACATGCTCACAACTTTATCTAACAAAGATACTTCCAGCTATATTCTCCAACTTTTAAAGTTGAGAGAGTATGCTATTTACTACCATAAAAGAAGCTGGATTTCTCTTAAACCTGTATAACGAAACCTTTCAAACCAAGAAAGAGTCTTATGCCTCAGAGGGAGTAAATAAACAAAGATAGTTAAATAACTTTCGCATTGCCAGCCTTTTAATTAGGTATTTACTCAAACAGGTTTTTCCAGTAGTGGAAACTTTTTTTTTTTACTCCAGAGCTAAAGTTTTGATCTTTCCAGAGCATCACAAAGAAAAAGAAATCTGATTTTTGTGCTGTGACTACAGGAATATGATCACACACATCCATTGATATCTGTGTTTTTCTACACAGAAAAATCACAGCGCAGGAAACATAAACTGCAGAGAGAATAGAAAACTCCAGCTGTACGGAAGAGAGCATGAAAAGAACACTGATGACTTAGAGATATCATTAGGGAAGCAGCAGTGTAAAACAAAAATAAAATCTTGTAACATGCATATTTGATTAACAAAGTGATCTTGTACTTCAGTTGTAATAAACTAATACATTTATTGCACTTGCCTAAACAGTGCTCAGGACTCATTGCTACCCGTGGAACAACTGTAGGTTCAGCTGTGAAACAATGAAAACTCAGAGGGTCTCTAAGTATAAAAATTTAAATAGTTAATATTGAAAAATAGGTTACTACTACCTAGTACATATTTCATATAGTCTTTAACAGCAACTAAAATAAAAGGTTTTCTATCACTTGATTAAGATACTTTATTCCATGTCACCTCAGTACTTCCAGGCAACAGCAATCAAAACTGTGTCTCATTCGTAATGCCCATAGCGCAGACTATGATCAAGGAAATCTACCTTTGAAAGACTTCTGTGAAGCTAATAATTGCAAAAGAACTTATTGAAGTTCATTGCCTCTTATTCCAAAGTCAAAAAGTGTTACTGTAATTTGTTTCCAGCTCTTTCAGGGATAATTCTACCATATATGACCAGGCACAACACGTATGCTTGAGTGCAGTCTTCCTGAATTCTTCTAATCTGTACCTCTTCTTTGAACATAAAATGCAGAACCTTTCTTTCCATGATCACCATTTTATACATTTATTTTAATACAGTTTCTAACAGGTGAATGAAATTTTTAAACATTACTTTGATAAAGTGTATTGTTTCTTTTAAAAAAAATTGCTTGGAATCAGGCATTCACATTTATCTGAAAGCATGACAGATATGGGCTATTTCATTCCTTTAAATAGCTGAAGAATAAAAAAGACCAAACTGAAAAAGTCTTGTTGAGAACTTTCTCTAACATAAAGAGTTAAAGCCATAAAGACATACAGTGGTCTTGCTTAGGGCCACCAATACACATGGGAAATGTGAGCCAGTGCAATTTTTTGTTATGGAAAAAGGATGATATAAAAAAGTATACAACGCAGAGACCAATTTTTACTTGCCACAGAATGTTTACTTACCTCACTGAGTCAGGATGTTATGCAGGCTGGGGTCAAAAACTGTAATTTGAAAGGGTGAAGTTGGTAAAGGTACTTATGGGATGTGCATGAGATACTACAGCACAGTAAGGAATTTTTGTTGAGCCTATTTACACATCTCTTTCCATTGTTCACTCTCATAATTACTGAAAGGATGTGAAAATTATGGGGAAGTTGCATTTCTACTGTTTAATAGGAAGAAGATTTTGCATGGGTAGTTTTTAGACTATCGTTACTGTACACAAAAATTGATGCCTTTTGTTCTGTGGAAATTAGGAGCCCTGGAATGGAAAAAAAAAAAAGAAGAGAAGGCCCTTATAGGAGAGCTTGAGGAACCTGTCTCTGTTGACTGATGAGTAGAACATTAAAAGTTAACTCAGGTACTGAGACATGGTAGGATACTAGCAGGCAGAAAATTGTAGCAGTAAATGGAAATAGTAGACTCATATAGTTCAACACAAGCTATAAGATAATTTATTCTGAACCTCTGGACATCATAAATTATTTATTTTCACCCAGTTACCCTTCAGTAGCTAAGTTACTGGTGCTTGATAAAGAATTGGATGCCTTTGACTAAAAAATCATAGAATCATAGAATTGCTCAGGTTGGAAAAGACCTTCAAGATCATCAAGTCCAACCACAACCTAACCAAACCACCCTAACAACCCACCGCTAAATCTTGTCCCTGAGCACCACATCCAAACAGTTTTTAAACACATTCAGGGATGGTGACTCAACCACCTCCCTGGGGAGCCTGTTCCAGTGCTTAACAACCCTTTCTGTAAAGAAGTTTTTCCTGATATCCAACCTCAACATCCCCTGGAGCAACTTGAGGCCATTTCCCCTTGTCCTGTCACCTGTCACCAGTGAGAAGAGACCTACCCTGCTCTCACTGCCATCACCTTTCAGGTATTTGAAGAGAGCAATAAGGTCTCCCCTCAGCCTCCTCTTCCCCACACTAAACAGCCCCAGTTAGAATCATAGAATTCATAGAATTATCTAGGTTGGAAAAGACCTACAAGATCATCCAGTCCAACCATCCACCTACCACCAATATAACCCCACTAAACCATGTCTCTCAACACAACATCTAAACGTTTCTTGAACACCTCTAGGGACAGTGACTCAACCTCCTCCCTGGACAGCCCATTCCAGCACCTGACTACTCTTTCAGAAAAGTAGTATTTCCTTATGTCTATCCTAAATCTCCCCTGGAGTTCCTTTAGTCGCTCCTCGTAGGGCATATTCTCCAAGCCCTTCACAAGCATTACTGCCCTTCTTTGGACCTGCTCCACCACCTCAATGTCCTTTCTGTACTGAGGTGCCCAAAACTGAACACAGTACTCAAGGTGGGGCCTCACTAATGCCGAGTACAGGGGCAGGATTACTTCCCTAGTCCTGCTCACCACACCATTCCAGATACAAGCCAGGATGCCACTGGCCTTCTTGGCCACCTGGGCACACTGCTGGCTCATATTCAGCTGACAGTCCATCAGTACACCAAGGTCCCTTTCCATCAGGCAGCTTTCCAGCCACTCCTCCCCAAGCCTGTAGGGTTGCCTGGGGTTATTGTGACCAAAATGCAGGACCTGACACTTAGCCCTATTGAAACTCATACAGTTTACCTTGCGCCATCGATCCAGTCTATCCAGGTCCCTCTGTAAAGCCTTTCTACCCTCTGACAGATCAACACTCCCTCCCAGCTTGGTGTCACCTGCAAACTTACTGAGGGTGCATTCAATCCCCTCATCAATATCATTGATAAAAATGTTGAACAGAAGCAGCCTTAGTACTGAGCTGGGGGACACTGCTCGTGACTGGCCACCAAATTGATTTAACTCCACTGACCACAACTCTCTTGGCCCGGCCATCCAGCCAGTGTTTCACCCAGCAGAGCGTATGCCCATCCAAACCATGGGCAACCAGCTTCTCCACAAGGATGCTGTGGGGGACAGTGTCAGAGACCTTACTGAAGTCCAGATATACCACATCAACAGCCTTACCTTCATCCACTAAGCGGGTCACCATGTCATAGAATGAAATCAGGTTTGTCAAGCAGGATCTACCATTCATAAACCTTTGCTGACTGGGCCTGATCCACTGACGGACCTTTAATTGGTCCATGATGGCTCCCGAGATTATCCGTTCCATAACCTTCCCTGGCACCGAGGTGAGACTGATAGGTCTATAGCTACCAGGATCATCTTTCCAGCCGTTTTTGAAGATGGGTGTCACATTTGCCAGTCTCCGGTCCACCAGGACATTCCCTGTTAGCCAGGACTGTCGAAGGATGATGGATAGCGGCTTGGCAACCGCATCCACTAACTTCCTCAGTACTCTAGGGTGGAATCCATCTGGCCTCATGGACTTGTGAGCATCCAGCTTTCAGAGCAGGTCCAAAACCATCTCATCATGGATTATGAAGGGCCTGTTCTGTTCCTCATCCCTATCTACCAGCACAAGGGACTGTGTGCCTCTGGAGCAACTAGTCTTACTATTAAAGAGTGAGGCAAAGAAGGCATTAAGTGCCTCAGCCTTATCCTGATCCTTGGTCACTATGTTGCCCTCAGCGTCCAACAAGGGATGGAGATTCTCCCTAGCCCTCCTCTTACTGTTGATGTATTTATAGAAATATTTATTGTTGTCTTTCACCTTAGTGGCCAAGATCAGTTCTAGCTGGGCTTTGGCTTTTCTAATTTCCTTCCTGCACAGCTTCACTATATATTTGTAATCCTCATAAGTTGCTTGCCCCCTCTTCTGAAGGCCATAAACTTTCCGTTTGTTCCTGAGTTCCAGCCAAAGATCTCTGTTCTGCCAGACCGATCTCCTACCTTGTCAGCTCGTCTTCCGTGACTTGGGGATCGTCAGCTCCTGCACCTTTAAAATAACTTCCTTAAAGTATTCCCAGCATTCCTGGGCTGCCATGCTCTCCAGAACTACTTCCCAAGGGATTCTCTCAACTGTGGTTCTACAGAGTCCAAAGATCGCCCTCCAGAAGTCCAAGGTGGCAGTTCTGCTGACTCCCTTCTGTGGTTCAGCAAGGATTGAGAAATCTATCATTTTGTGATCACTTTGCCAAAAAAAAAAAAAAAGCACAGTTTCTGATATACGCTCAGTTTTGAACTGAAGAAATGAGAAATTAAGACTTTTATAATGACCCTTAATTTTTTTTATTTTTTTTCCTATTGATCCAGTCCATCTAGATCAATCAAAAAATGTGGCATTTTTTTCCCTCCTTTTGAATTTTTCTGGCTCTACTCCAGTTTCTAGGCATTGTTTCTATTTCTTTCTCCACAAGATTTAAAAAAACCCTTTCCTGATGAGAAAATGGCTAGGGAGCACAATCTAGCAGCGCTGAACACTGAAAATCTCTTTGTCTATTATATTCACGGCACAGAAAGAACATATTTTTGAGTCATGATAGTATCTTCCACATCAGTGCGACTGTTCCTCAGTGGAGGCCTCTGTCTTGTATTCATGTTTGTCTTCACCTTTGTACTTAACAACTCTAATCAAATGATTGAGAGCTTTAAGTATCTCTGTGTTTTCTTTCTTTTTTTTTTAATGAATTCCAGAATTTAATTGTAGCTTTTACTATAATCTTAAAAATATGGACCCCTAAATTTCATAAAGTAATTTACCAGAAACTTCACCATCTACACACATTTCTATCCAACTGTAGTGAAAAAAAATCTAATGTTTGAAAGGACATAGGCTAGTAAGTGATCAAAAGGGCAATATAAGGATTCTTCCTCATTATTCATTTGACACCATGGTAATCTTTGTGCAAATTAATTTTTATTTCATATCTCTTCTAGATCATTGATGAAAATACTGAGTAGCATTAGAACCAATGCAGTGGGTATAGTACCCTAATGGCTTCACTGGATTATGGTGCTATATTAGTTCCTGTGATTTATAAACCTACTCTGGAATTTCCTAGCTAATCCTTCATGTGTCTGAGTGATAATGCTGATTTGACATACACAACATTAAAAAGAACTCATGTACTTAAGAAAAAAATTGTGCAGATGACCACATGTACATAGTTACTGTTATCAGTCGACAACTGGCATGAGACTTGTGTTGCTCCTGGTGAAAACTCCATATTGACTCATTTTCATTTTGGCTGCCATCACCCCTTCAGATCCTTTGCACGCTCTTCAATTAGTTACTGGGCAACACGGATGAATGAAAATACTCCTCTCATTATGTACCTCTCACTGCTTCTCCCTCTAAGTTAGTCTGAATCTGTCAGACTACCCTTCCTCTTCTGCAGATGAAATTATTCATTTGTCTTTTATCTTTCTAGACTTTATGTGGAATACAATGTTATAAAGGCAAGGTTTGGAAATTATTTTTGATTAAAGTATTTACCAAGCTTGACTGGTATCCCGAGATAAAGCTTTAAGGGAAAAATGAGAAAGATCTCGAGTGACCAGAGTGGAGGCAGAAAAAGCCTCTGATTAAAAAAAAAAAAAAAACCTGTTTTTTTAGAAATTGTTTTTGGAATACAGTTTGATAAGTTATAATCAAAGTTACTGATACAATGTCATAAGCTTTTCTTTGTGCATAGTCGTGAAAAAATAAACAGGATATGTTATGGAAGCATACATAAAAATGCGTAATTCAGGTATCACTGAGATGGAATGCATTGAGCTTTTTAGTTCAAGACAGGATTGAATTCTCCGTTTCATGCTTTCATGGTGAAAACTATACTCTGCATTTACCACTTTTACTGATGAGAGTTTAACTGAATTTAATGAGTTATCCTTTTCCACATTGTTTTTCAGACCTTGCAAATTCTCAGTAAAAAAAAAAAAAAAAAAAAAAAATCTTCAAAATAATACTGCTTTAAAATTCACCATTTTGCTTTGTTCTTTCAGCTACCCTAATGGTATTTACCACAAACTACAGAACTCACTGCAGCAATGGAATTTCTTTTCTGTAAATGTTCACAAACTTGCAAAAGTCAATATAGGAGGCCAATCCTATTCAACTAAATCTGAATTAACCTGATAGAGTCATAGAATCATTAAGGTTGCAAAAGGCCTCTAAGACCATCTAGTCCAGCTGACCCCCTACCATCACTATTGCCCACTAAACCACGTCCCTAAGTACCACATCTACCCTTTCCTTAAACACCTCCAGGGATGTGACCCCACCACACCCTGTGCAGCTTGTGACAGCACATCACCACACTTTCTGTGACAAAACTCTTTCAAATATCCAACCAGACCCTTCCCTGGAACAACTTGTGGCCATCACCTCTCATTCTATCACTGATACCTGTTAGCAGAGGCCAACAACCACCTCGCCACAACCTCCTTTCAGGTGTTGTAGGGATTGATGAGGTCTCCCCTGAGCCTGCTCTTCTCCAGACCAAACAATCCCACTTCCCTCAGCCACTCCCCACAGGACTCTGTTCCAGACCCTCCACAGCTCCTCTGCCCTTCTCTGGACTTCCTCTAGGGCCTCAATGTCTTTCTTGTAGTGAGAGGCCCAGCAAAGAACACAGCACTTCAGGTGCAGTCTCAGAAGTACTGAGTACAAGGTGACAATCACCCCCTACTCCTGCTGGCTGCACTATTGCTGTTACATCCGGGATGCTGTTGACCTTTTTGGCCACCTGGGCACGATGCGGCAATGTATGCTACTCTTAATTTGCTGCTATTCCAGGCCTATAAGCACAGAGCTGTGGGGCAGGAACAGCTCAGAGAATACTCAGTCTGGCATGTGGGGATGCCACTGCCCCGCAGCACATGGACCACAGAATCATAACATCCCAGAATGGCTTGGGTTGGGAGGGACCTTAAAAACCATCTAATTCCAAGCCCCTGCCACAGGCAGGGTTTCCAACCACTAATCAGGCACCAGATCTTTACAGAAATAAGCACTGGTTCCAAGAATAAAAACAGCTTTAGTCCTCTTCCTCCTTCAGAGTACCCATCAGCATAAGACACCAGTATGTGCTGAATATTAAGCATATTTCAATCCATCTTATAGTCATATAAACGTTTAAGAACATGTTCTGCTTAAGTGCTTCTTAAATCAGAATGGCAGCAATTCAACTTAAGTGTGTACTTAACTGCTTTGCTGGATCAGGATGGATTGGGATTACTGATGTGTTTAAGATTGGAAATGGGATGTATGTGGACTAAAGTCGCCATAATACCATTACAGAGGGTTTTGGATCTGCCCAGATCACCATGTACTTCCATATCTATAGCACTATTGTCAGATAGGTTCTAGTTCACCACAGCATTTAGGTACATGTCTTGTGAGAGGCACAGGTTATATCTCTTTCTGTACCACTTAAAAAGCAGAGGAAAGGTGAAGTCTGGACTTAATTGAGTTTGGTTCCTGAAAAAGGGACTCCACAGAAAAGCTATGCTCTTTTAAAAAAGTATAAACTACGGCTATCCTGGTACGACAGCTGAAGTTTTGCAAGTTCATGCCATACAGAATTTCTCCTTTTTGTCTCTTAAATCTAGCTTCCCGGTCCAAATTAGGATTCCTGCAGAAATGTAGCCAAGAATGTTTATCATTTTGAAGAATTAATTTTTCTTTCCTTTTAAATTTTAAAACTGAAAATAATTAATTGCCTATCCGATCTTTTGAAGGTCTGAGTCCTTCACAGCAAAAACAAAGGGCAGAAGAGGGCTTTCGAACTCTATGCCACATATAAAGAAAACATGTTGTCAAGAACAGCTAATCCTATGGTTTCTTAGATCAACAGAGAGCTCCAAAATGCTGGATTTCCCAGTCCAGCAGCAATTTTCTAACAGGATCTCTCTGAAGCAAAGACCTCGCAACCTTGTATAACCATGTGATCCAAACACATTCTGTATATTTTGGAAGCTGGCCAGAGAACCACTCCATCAATGCTCTTGTGATCCAGCACCTCGGCAGACTCATTTGGTAGGTGTCATCAAATCCTTTCTCATGCTTTGGAGAAAATTCGCAGGTACAAAAAAGAATATTCCTATAGAATGTGCTTTTTTTTTTTTTTCAAACCAGCATATTTCATAGGAAAAGAAGTTGTAAGACTTCCAGCAAGGTCTAATCCTCAGAAGGAAACCTTTACTACTCAATTTAACAGTGGCAGCTGTCCAAGAGAAGTATAAGATGTACGTTTGCAGTGGGTTGAGCTGCTGTCACCTAAATATAGCAGTAATTCTGTGAATAAACTGCTGACAATACGCAGCTCTGAATTACATCATTTATAACCTATGATTAAAGGGATTGCTGTGAGTGAGGGAAAGACTGGCTCCTTCCCTCATTCTTGCAGGAAAGGTCACAATTACCCCACCCATTGCCCCAAACACTTGAACTCCTCTGCCTCCTCTGGAGGGAACTATGCCTAGAGTCCAGCTGCCTGTGCCAGCACCATAAAACCTGGCAAGGTCATGCACATCCATACATATTGATTCTCACAAGATATGTAGACAAAGAGAGTACCTTGACTTTTGTAGTCCAAAAGGCACTCTACACAGTAAAGAATTCAAGATAAAATACTCTTACAGAATGAAATGTAGTAGTAGAAACCCTATCTATCAAGGTAATTATAATGGGTAATGGACACTTGATAATTTAATTTTATCCTCCTACTTTTTGCTTCCCTGTACAGAATGTATCCTACTGTGTACATCACAGCATTTGCACAGAAACACTGGCACTACCTTTGAACAGAAAATGTAGTTTGGATGATACTGATGTTTTAAATCTAACCTTCACCATGCATCCTGCAGAGATTAATATGAGAATACCACAGAAAGATCATTAACAGTTTTTGCTCTCATGCTGGAAGCAGACACTTGTATCAACTGGTGCTAGTCAGTGGACAAAAAGATGGAAATATCTACATGGTTTCAGGGTAAATAAAAGTTTATAGAGCCATGTCTTACTAGGAATGGTTTACTATCATTGGATGGCAATAAATTGGATGGAAATATTTGCTTTTCCCTAGCTCCTGCAGAACTAGCGGAGAGCCCTGCCTTCAGTGATGGTAAAGCAATCTCTTAGCCCTACTCTGGATGCTCTGTCGTCCCTTTCAGTAATGAAGTTAACTGGCCACACGCCCATTTCTGGGATAGCCCTTGTGGAGGATACAGCAAGGTGAGTGATCTGAGGAGGCTTCTGCCCCAGTTACCACAGGGATGCATGTGAGGATCTCACATCAAGATCAGTCAGCTGTGCAGAAAGGGCAAGGCTCAGGGTCAGGGTGGGAGGCCAACAGCAAATTTAGGCAACTGAAAGTGGGGTGAAACAACCACCCTGAGCCCAGTGTAGTTTCTAACCCCGAGTCTCATTCGAAATCAATGCTCTATTTCAAATCAGGTAACACAGAAATCGCAGCCACTTCTGCCCTCTCCATGCTCTTAGTTAACTCTGCACAGCCCCTGTATGTGGCTGCTTTCTGTCAAACACAGAAATCAGAAGTGCCACTGTTGTAATAGGCGGTTGCGAGGATACGAGGTGTAACGAGAAAGGCCCCCTCCCCGAAGGAATAGGGACAAGTTGACCAAAGAATGTACCCGTGACGCAGGGAAAATGGCAAACTAAGATGATCCGATAAGCTACCTTTTGATATGTCAGTAGATGGAAAATACTGCTTCATGCTTCACTGCTACATGCCTCAGCAAAAATATCCAATCAGCATTAAGGGAGTAAGCTTTAGATGGCAATAGTGGATAACAAGTATTATAAAAGTAGTGCTATACCTTTGAATAAAAAAAAAGCTTTTCTTGCTGCTATTGTGTGTGTGTCTGTGTGTGTGTGTGAGTGTGCTTTCAAGTGGTGCCGAAACCCGGGAATGTGTATGTGTGTTTTCAGTGCCACAAGCCACAGCAAGCAGCACCTCAAAATGGCTGCAGCCTTCAGCAACTCACAGTTGTATGCTACTCGGAATGTCTTCTTCCTCTGTTTACTCAGTCTTGAAAAGTGCATGCTAACCCCTATTCAGCTCACAAGGTGTGCATCACCTTTCAGGGCTTTTTCTGTTGACTGCAACTGACAGCAGTGGGAAGATTAGGCAGCCTTTTAATCTCGTGCAGCCACGATTATCATCAGTGGAGTAAAAGAGCAATTGCCTGGCAGCGCAAGTTGTAGACCAATAAAAGGTTCTCAGGGCAGAACGCAGCCATACACGGAGTGAAGCTTCCAGCCTATTTTAGGCCATGATTTCTCACTTGGAAAACTGTGTAACTGAATGATACTTTTCTGAAGGATTTCTTGTGAGCCCTTATGACAAAGGTCTATATTTCCCATTAATTCAGTTCTCAGAAGAAGGAGGGAGAAAACGTTCAGGTGCTTCTTTTAAAATTATAAACCTGAACATAATTCTTTTTATCTTTAACATTTTGATATCTTTTCTTACCTGGAAGTTAGTATTTATATTTAAGCAGATTATGAGAAAATTTGAATGAAGAAAACTGATTTCCAGTTATGCTATTGAGATTCCAGCTATGTTCACACAAAATTTGGGCATATAATTTATGAACATATAATTTCTGTTAGTACCAACACCTAGAACAGATGTAATGGCATGGATTTCTGTGTAGATAAAGTCCCTGCAAGGGTAACCCATAGCTCTGTATTCATCACAGCATCTGTCACCTGTATCTTCTGTACTCTTGATGTGTAGGTGCAGTTACTGAAACATGGTGAGTATTCTTTCACATATTCACTCCAGACTCTCTGATCCATCATAAACATCACTGTCAGGACTGAAGAGTATACTAACTATACTAACTCATTAGTAAATAGTAACCCCTGAGCAATAATGGCATAGGTAATCAAATAGGTGAAGACTAGATGAACATATCAGATAACTCATTGGCATGCTCTGAGTCATCCACATCTTCCTCAGCCTCATGGGAGACCTTATGTGAGTTAAACTGAAAAACACTTCCAAGGAAATAAATCCGATTAGGTGCACCTTTGCAGTTTATTTATTGTGCTTTTGTTTAAGTGTTCATTAGAAGTGCCTTTACAATTTAGATGGACAATTGTCTCCCTATAAACCTAAGCAAACATAGCAGAACTGACTGCAGTAAATCTCTGCCTTAAAAAGGAAAACTGAGCTGGTAATCTCAAAAGTAAATATGACTGACTACGATATTTTCACTCCACTGGTCACGAAACACAGGTAGTAAAAACAAATATTTGATTCATAGACAGACCAACAGAGATGACTGAACAACCTGACTTTATACGTGGAAATGTGATAGATTGCAATACTAAAACATATCTTAAAATTAAATTTATAACATATTTTCTCCTATTAAATCTAAATGATTTTTGCTTGCACAGATTTAAGGGTTATGACTACGTCATGCAGTTTGTAACGTTATTTCTGTGGTATCTGAGATCTGAAATAAAGGAACCTGAAAGGAAATAGAAAATATAAAAATAGATAAATCATACACAGAATAATTTACAGGCTGCGTGCTGGAGCTCATCTGCTTTTCAGACATTGCTGACAAATCAAACTATTCTCATCAAACAAAAGCAGAATAAGTGCTGGGTTTCTTTTTGAAAGCTGGTCTTGAAACTGAATTATCTAAACCTCACGCCTTTTTGAAGTTATCTAAACTGGCTAAGAGACATAAACACATAAATAAATGAATGCTACCTTTTTTTCCCTGTATGTAAATATTACAAAATGAGTTGCTACTTCTTCCCATCTACCTCTATGAGAAGACACATAGCTGAACCATTGCTGTCAGTGACACTCCTCTCATTTTTCACAAAAATGTGGAAAAAACTTCCGTACTACTCCTATATGCACAACCACCAGCGCCTTTCTCTTCCATCCACAAAATTTTGAAGAGCATTCTGTAGCGTTCCTCAGAGAATAAGATTAGTTAACTTTTTTACACTGATCACATCTGGATAAACTCAGTGATTAGTGTATTTGAAAACTATAGCTTAATTTGCATAATGTAAACAGATCTATGCACAACATAAATAGAACTTGCAGTACTTAGTAAATTCTCCAGCATTTTCAATTATTTACTATAGTGTCACTTTAGCACAATCTTATGAAAAACATGAGTCAGATTTTCTTGTATTTATACACAGGACTGGAGGTGAACAGTAGCCACACCATGTACACTGTCAAAGCAGCATTAACTGAAAAATACTTCTTTGAATTTCAGGACACATAATAATATCGACACACACCTATAACCAGTGTAAGCACATGCAAGAACTATATGGAGGATGAAAATTTGCTGACGTACTCTCATATCAACTCAGCATCTCGGAGCTAGGAGAAGTACAGAAGATTTTGATTTAGGCAGGGTGCTTCCTTCTTCCCTACTACCTCTCACAGATGAAATTTCAATAACATTGTATATTCATGAAGGACATATACTCAATCCTATGGCACTATCAGTCAAACTAGATGTATTTGTCAACTGAGGACAGACCACTGTGTGTCATCCTTGGTCAGTTTTACACTCCAACAGGCATGTTACATCTTTTTTAGAGTGCTCCCACTGTATGTTTTCCAGTGTGGCCCTGTTCCTTCTGCTCAGATCAGCTGCTGCTCTAGATGCAGCTCCACAGAGGAAGTCTCCAATGCAAAGACCTATACAAAATCAATTCCTGTCAGCATAAAAAAAAGAAAAATGAATCCAAATAAGTTAGATATATTCTGTTTCTCCCACTGACGTGGCTGCAATTACTCCCTAAATGTGGATTTAAAAGAGGAAAATGCCAATGTGAGGAGAACGAAAAGAAAATCAGCTAGAAAATATTTTCCATTACTTTTTCCCAGACATTTCAGGAAATCAGGTTCAAATAAAATGTAGGAGATTACATATTTTTTGACCCACGCTGATTTAATGGTGTTAAGTATGCATTGCTTTATTTCTCCTGTTAGGATAGTATGTTGGAACAGAAAGGCTATATTAATCAAAGATAACATACTATGAATTTGGTTATAATTTTTGTTATGCTTTCAATTTCATTTTCTTATGAAATTCACTGCCACAAAACTCACTCAGCAGCATTACAATCTCTCTTTTCAGAATGAAACTTTTCAGATATAAACATCTCCTGTTTAGATCCATAGTAATAAATGTGAGGTAGAACTCCTTCCATCCTCAGCAGCAGTGGCGTGAGAAACCAGATTGTTGATAAACTCAAACTGAAAAATATAGCTAGTTAATAAACAACCAAACAACATTGCCAGTAAAGCTTTTCCTGTGTTCACCTGTCAGTGCAGAACATACTGTACCAAAATATTTTCTAGGAAGTCTAACAAGAGGCAGATTTTTAGACTCTAATGTCTGAAAATATTTCCTATACCACTAAATGGTGCAGCCATACATTAACAGCAAAAAGAGATACTGCAAGTGTTAAACAAAATCTGCAACTAGAAGATGAGACAGCTAAAATCAGCAAAGAGGTATTTTGGGGATTTCTCTAAAACACAGATTCAGGTCAACTACTTTCAAGCATGCTCCAATCTGCATATCCAGATTGCTTGACTTTCAGCATTCAAATCAAGCTGGCTTTTCAGGCTTTGTAGACACTCATGAGCTGCAGGTCAAACAAGAAAAGCATTTCATTTGAATTTCCAGACAATAGCCAAAAATCTCCTTTGCTCAGGAACTTTGTTCATGGTTATTGAAGGACAGCCAGCCTGATCCATAGCCTAAAGGATGGACTCAGTGTTGTCTGCTATAAAACCATTATCCAAAGGCACCATGGATTTTCTGATATGTGTATTTTAGGAAAATCACTGAATATATTCTGTCTCTGCTGGCAGAATATTTATATTTAATTCTATCTTCCAGCAATTGCTGGCAAGTGGTTGTAGAGTGGCTCTACACATCTCAGCAAGGCTGCTCTTCTAGGACCCATTCCAAAGTCTTTTGAAACTTCTCAGAGCAGTCCTCTTGCATCCAATAGCTGGTGAATCCAACCTTTGGACTGAAACTCTCTCATTGCCAGTTCTTCAGGAAAAGGTTTCTTGACTTTTTGTTGAGATATTTTGGGGATGAGATCGAGATTTAAATGTTCCAGAATAGAAAACAGCCAGGACTTTTATTTTCTGGCTGAAGATGTTAGTTGTGAGGTCATATTTTTTGTATTCTTGCACAGCAGGAGAAAGTTAAGTTCACAAGCAGATTTAAAGAAGAGAAAGCCTGATCCATACATTGTATATTGCTTGCATCGTCATTAGCTATTTATTTTGAATCAGAAGTGTACTTTAAAAATCACTCTCCCAACCAACGCCACTTTACACATTTCTGTTCACATCACAGAGCAGTCTTGGAGTACATACACTTGGTATTATTTGGATGAAAATCAACTGAAATATATGTTTCAGAAGTGTACCTGCTATTCTGGGGCCAGACTAGAGTAAAACCTAGTGAAACACTGTGCACAGTGGATGATAATTGGACTCCACAGATCCACTCCTAATGCACTGAATATTTTGCTGTGGAGTCTGGGTGATTTTTGTCACCAGTCCAGCAAGAGCCAATCTGTAGATTGGAAGAATAGCATCCATCCAAAACCTAGGAAAGCTTGTTCTTGAACATGAGATGTGTTGTATTCTCCCTTGAAGCACTCCACTACTGATATACAGGACTGAATCTCCAGGATTTAACTTATGCACCATCTGCCTAGAATGCAGTAGCGAGTTACTGAACTAAATATGCTCTTGCTTATTGCCTCCTCTTTCTTCTATAGATCAGGTCACAACCTACTCTAGGGTCTCGTAAGCAGACTGCTGTTGTGATTAACGCTGGTAGGCAGCTCAGTCCACAGAACTACTCACCCACTCCACCCTAGCAGAATAGGAAAGAGAATTGGGAAGTTAGATTTGTGAGAACTCACGAGTTGAAGTAAAGATCAGGTAAAGCAAAAGCTGTGCATACAAGCAAACCAAACCAAGAAATTCATTCACTACTTTCTATTGTCAGGCAAGTGTTCAGCCACTTCCAGGAAAGCAGGAATGATCACATACACTTTTGGCCAATTTGGACCAGATGTTTTGGCTGTGCTCCCTCCCATCTCGTTGTGCACTCCCAGCTCCTCACTGGCAGGGCAGCATGAGAAGCTGAAAAGTCTTAGGCTTTGTGCAAGCACTGCTCAGCAACAATTAATACATTGGTGCATTATAAATATTGTTTTAATCACAAATCCAAAACACAGCACCATACCAGCTACTCTGGAGACTGTTTACTCTATCCCAGACAAAATCAGGACAACTTTGTACATAGAATCATAGAATCATAGAATGGCTTGGGCTGAAAAGGACCTCAAAGATCATCGAGTCTCAACCCCCCTGCCACTGGTAGCTGATTGAGTGCATGGTGCACAATGTTACTTCGACAGCTTTCACTCACAAAGCATACAATAAATGACATCCTTCTAGAATCTGATTGTCTTTCTGAACATATCTCTTATTAAGGAGAAGCAACATCACAAAGTGATGCGACTGACCATAGACAGAAGGAGAATACATTCTTCATGCATTAAATAAGAGTGCAAGAGACTGCACTCTTATTTAATGTTTAGTGTTGCAGGCACTAACAACAAGCAACCAAGCACTAAAATAATCTCTTGCCAAGAAGGTTGTATGTCCCAAAGGTTAAGAGTAAAGAAGAAGCAGGTATATACACTATACAGCTAATAAATAACAGAATAGAGGTTACTGAAGCAAACTGTGAATTTTTCAATTTGTTTTCAGCTGCAGTTAAATATTTATTTTAAGTTTGCATATTTATCTGAGTTGAACTCGCACACATCTTGATATGCCTAAGTTGGTGGTAGCAGGCAGACATTATCATTTAGAACCTCAGTTCCCCAGTACCAGGACTTGTTTCACTTGTAGTTCTCCTACAGAATGCAAAAATATCCATTAAAACCTTACAAGTTTTGAGGCTGGTACTGGGCAGGAGGGAAGTATTTTCAGCTTTTTTCTTCTTTCTTTCCTAGTAGGGAAGACTCAAATGTAAGCTTTATAATATTACAAAACACAGGTGTGGCCTTACTTCAAGTGCTCAGTCATGTGAAACAGCTACTCATCTGTTAACTAGAATCACTCCCTCAGACATTTCATGACAAAACTACAGAGCATTTCTAGTGCCTCTCTGGAAGATGAAGCTATTCAGTGCTTCACATGTGAATGCACCTCCTTTTATACATACAGTTCATGCACCAGAAAATATCAATTTTCTCCACAAATATCTGAAAGTACACTTAGTTTATCAGATAAATAACTAATTTCCCTGTTTACCATTAACCTCCCAAACTAATGTACATACAAGCATCTCCACTATGTCCTGAATGTGCTGTGATTCTCCCCTAAAGATGAGAGAATGAGGCGAAGTCCCAGACTTTTCTGCAATTGTTGTCAAGAACTTCATCCCATAGATCATCATTATTAATTTGTCATCCTGGGCTGACTAGGAAGTGAAGACTGGGTCTACCAATACCTCATATCAGGGGTAAATAGGAGAGGAGAATGAACTTAGCAGCAAATACTACAGTTTGATAAAAACTTGATACTTTCTAATTATCACAGAGAAACTCCACTCCCAAGGGCCCATGGTGAATCCATGTAAAACAACTTTACTTAGTTGTTACCTTACATGTCTCCCACCGATCTCCTGGCCCCCTTGGTGACACATTTTAGTGTCTTACCCTGTAACCAGTTTGCCAGGAGCAAGTTGACCCCCTCGCTCTGACCCTCCCCTCCAATATCACACTAACACATTCAACCAGCTTCCTTGACGTTTTCAAAAAGCATTTTAATATCTCTCTTTAAATCAAGACACATTTTTGTGGAGGGTCATTCCATCAAGTGGACACACCACGTTTTAATTTTTACATTAATTTTCCGTTGAGAAGTCTCTACACACTTCCTCCACTGTAAATAAAGTAGGTGATAAATGTCCTCAGGTCTCTGAAGGTTAGGTAAAAAAATTAATTCCTACCCACTCTGATTAACTTGTTCTGCAACACATTTTTAGCAGATATCCCCTCTGGAAAAATTTCTTAATTGCTTCCTGAAGGCAATGTGCCTGTGACTCGTTCTTGACATTATTAGGGAAATATTTTACTGTGATTTTGGTGTTGTGTACATGCTGCATTACTTAGAGGGAAACAAATCTCAATGCTCATACTCTTAATTTTCTGAAGTTTAATAATTAAGAAGGAATGAAGCAGTCAACTGTCAATTAGATGCATTTTCATGAGCTACTAAATAATAAAATCTTGCATACTGGCACATGTATCAAAAAATTCCCCAAGTATGTAGTCCTTCTATTCCTAAAAGATGAAATATGTTATACTTCAGCAAATTCAGAGTTTTAATTCAGGCATGAGGAGATGCATACGTATATACATAATTCTTTATATATATATATATATATATATATATACAAATGAGAGGGTGCAGGTCATTAAAGACCATCAAAAAATTCCAAGGTGTACAACTTAAAAACATTACCCAGAGTGCCATATATTAGGGAGAAAAAGCCCCATCAGATAATGAGAACTGTAAAATGTCAAAAGATTTTCAAATACAGAGAGCAAAGAGGGAAGCACCAATAACAAGATTTGTCATTTGTGAGCTTCTACCACTTGGCCCACTTACAGTTCCTAACAAATGGCAAAGTCAACTCAAGGAAATACACTTTGTCAGGTTACAGTGACCTATAGAATATTTTACTTCTGCAGGGAAGAGCTAAAAAGCAAAACCTTATTCTTCACAGATGAGCTTCACATGTATGAATAAACTGCAGTGGACCTTCTAGTAACATTTTTCTCTTTCCCTTTAGAAAAATATCTGTATATATTTTCCAGCCATCCAAACAAGTAAACAGGAACAACAGCAAAAAAAAGCTAAAAAAAGAGAAAATCCTATTAGGAAAGGTAAAATAACTGCATTGAAAAAGATCTTTAGACTTTTAATTTCAACAGTAGCTCCAGTTAGGAAATGTTATCTTTTCAGACAATGCCTAGATAGAAGGATGGGCTATGGACTATTAAAATGTGGTTTATTAAAATGTGATGAACTGAAACCACTGGGTGTGACCACTGGGTTGTAGTCTACCCTGTGTGCACTTGCAGTACACAAATGCATTGATGATGTATTACTTTGTATTGCACCTATGGGATTTTAAACAAGCACTTAAAGCAATGAATATAAGTATTCTGGCCTCTCTCACACTCATGTCGACAGACAGCTTATACAGATTATATGACGCTGTCACACTGAAGAAAAAACATGCAGATCTGAGTCCATGAAGATGTGCCATTAAATCTGACTTGAAGAGATAAATAGAATATCAGGGGAAGATAGCACATATGACTTCTCAAAATACAGAATGTACTTGCAGTCACTACCACTCTCCTGCACTGGTCCTTTCCATTTGATATATAAAATATTTTTATCCTTACTCTGCCTACTTTCTTTATCCACCTCCTGCTGTTAGATGAAAACCACCACAGACACAAAGCAGCAAGAGTAACCACAAGATGAAAAATCACATATTTGTGAGAACTGGTGATAATGACAAAGATAGATTGGATTGAAAGCAGATCCAGTTTGGCTCGAGTGCCATGTTCATTGAGAGAAGAGTTTTTCAGTCCTGAGGATTTAGCCTTCTGCAGAATTTTTGTAGCAAGATTGTGTGTATATATATATATAATTATTTTTTGTTAGCCAGTCACACTGTACCTGGCAACTCCACAGACAAAGCGCTAATGTGCAACCAGGGCTGGGGAAGTATTCCACCCTTGATCTATATAAGCCTGTTAGGAGTTGGGAAGAAACCCCCCAAAACAGTAGTTGAGCATTGGATTCTATGCGAAGGTCATCCTTATATTCTAAGATCATCATTAGAAAAAACATCCAAACCAAATAATCCATATTGCAAAAAGATACCAGGAACTTAACATCTATATCTGGCTTCTGAGGGATCACAGCAGTAACAGCTGTGCTGAGGGTGACTATGCTGTGTTATGCTTATTGCAAATGGGGCACGGTACAATAATCATCCTTCTTGCATTAAGCAAGTTAATATGACTAATGGAGCATAACTGTAAAGTAGCAATTGTGTATGTACTTTTTTTCCAGGTGGCAAATTAAGAGAGATCTCCTTTCAGCCATTTTGCTAATAAATAAAACAGGGAGGTGGTATCAATTGTCACAGATCAAGGATACTTAATATTCTTACTTTTGAAAATTAGCACTCATCAGTGCTCCCTCCCCTTGCTTTTCATTTTATTCCAGAGAGGTTTCCGTAGCAACTAGGTCATATGCCCAGTTTAATCTTCAAAGCTATAACATCACGGTGGATTCTTACTGAAAGAGGAACAAACATAAGATGACACTTATTATTTGTAGCCTCTTACATATAACAATAACAGGGCGCTGCGAGAGGATCTCTGGCAGTAAGACAGCAAGGCATGTGAAAGTTCATCACCTTTCTCGGATGATGAACAGCTGGTGATGGACATCAACATGGACAGGCCTGGAAGCAACTCACTTCTACAATTTGTCCAACATATTAAGCAGGACCACCTCGGACACTGGCAGAATTTCTGGAGGTGAACAGGTGACCTGTCACTAGTCCTCCATAATATCTTTCAGTTGCACAGTATTCACTCATCACTGCTTCTCATTTAGTCCAAATTGAGCTGATATGATTGAAGAAAGAATCTCAACAGCTTGCGCAAAGCAGGTGTGATTTATGCTTCAGCAGTGTTCCCAACCAAAACATTTACAGATGCGGAGGATAAACAAGGTGAAAGGAGATGAGCATTTTTCACTTTTAAATAAAGGCTTAGACAACGAGAGGCATCTGCTTTTATGGGATTTCAGGTCATAAAAGTTAACGTCTGAAAACAAAACAGTTTCTAACTTGAGTTTTTTATGGCAATGTGTACAACGAACAACTCGATTCAGATGAGTGCACTCACTCCTATGCTGCCTCTGTGCAAAACAACCTCCAAAGTTCAGAAAACTGCTGTTTTATTCTTTTAAGCAGTACAGTGTGCACCACGTGAATAATCTGACATCTCAGAACACTGCCTCCCAGCACTAGGGGAGAGATAAGTAAAAACTTTTTTCCTGCAGAATTCCCTCTCATTTTATTCCTCACTCTAAAAAGTACCACACATACTGTTTCTCTGCTTCTTCTCCCACCTGAAAAAAAATTATAACATTTAGGGAAAATACAGAGCTTAGCAATAAAGAGGTCCTTGATTTAATTTCTAGGAACAGGTGTCATATTTATTTCAAACAATCTAAAATACTAATGAGTAAATGCATAGTTGGACTGAATTGAGTTATTGGTTTGTTTTAAAGATTTTTTTTATTTCTTAATGGAATAAAGTTCAGTAACCAAAGCTCCTAGTTAAATCTTCCTTCTCCTAAAGTATTCCAATCAAATGTGCCTTTTTGTGCCAGAACTTCCAAAAAAAAATTGCAGGACTAAATATATCATGAAACATTAGTAACTATCTGAAAAACTGTGTGTGCAACCATTAGAATGTTTGTGGGAGGCTGAACTAATTAATTAAACATGACATAATTCCTAATCAAAGTGAAATATTAAACACATTTTTCACATAAGAGAATGAGAAAGTGGGTTGAGTTTAATGATGAGAAAAAAGTTCATAAAATGAAAATATCTGCAGAATTGCTATATCCTCTGTTTAGGCTTGTTTATGATCTGGCAGTTAGTGAAGCAGACCAGATCTAATATATGCTCTCATTTTAATATTTGATACCTAATTCTGTACTGTATGTTGGCCTTTGGGAAAATGAGGTTCCAAGTCTCTGTACACTTTGAGAGCAGGCAGGATGCCAGAAATATTGTCTTCCTTAAACTACTGATGCTCCTTGTTCAATTGTATAGACAGAAAAATCTCTTTTTGTGGTTGTTTAGTATTGCCACTTAAAAGGTGAAAGGTGAGAGAGAGTAGAGAGAGAAAAGAGGGACATGGGGTCCATAACTAGGTAGGATCAAAGAGAAGCATGATTAGATGAGAAAAAAATATAGCTTAGTTTTTAAAAGGTTAAAAGTTCTATTAAAACAGTTTGTAAATGCATTTTTGTCTTGTTCCTCTTTTACCCATAAGCAGATGGTAATGAAGAACCATCAGTAGTTTCAATCTACCTGTCCACTGGGCTTTCTTCTCTCTTACTTTCCATCGATGAAGAGGTACTATAGTTGCAAGAGGCAGAAGCTCATGAGTAAAGCAATGAGCATGAAAGCATCACTGTTTAAGACCATTTCTTTTTAGTGCAGTCCATCAGTATTTACTGACTTGCCTCAGTAAATCTTTGTCAATCCAAAGTAAAAACCTGATTAGTCCATCCCGTAAAGATGTCTCTGCAAGCTATAAAGCTGAAAACAGTGGACAATTGTGAATTTGACTGCTCCTGAGAAAACACAGATATATTTCACAAATTACTAAAGGCAAGACATAGCTGGAAAACACAAGAGAAAAGGCCATCTGTGAGTGACGGGAATGTATATGTATTTTAAACCAAAAAAAGCAAGTATCTTGTACCTAAGTAGGATCTTGAGAGCATGTAACTTGTCATACTGCAAAAACTCCTGATACATCTTCCTAAGCAGCACTGAAGGCTATTCCTCAACCAAGACATTTCACAAAATTCCACTTCTGGAAACAAGCCTCTTTTCTATATGTGGATATTAAAGATTTTTGACAGGTAAGTAAGAAGGGATTGGAAGACACAAAGGAACGTGCAGTACCACGAAAGCTCTCCTTACTCACTTCCAAGCTAATCTGGATGCTGAAAATATTAATTGGAAGAAGAAGCCCTGAGGGCAGCTAAAAGTTACTATTGTGACTAAGAAGCTATGGTATACATTCTGCTTTCTTTGCTTATGGTAGCTACAGGTTTGTTACAGGAGCTGCTAGATCTGATCCTATTTTCATTGGTAAGTATATATCAGTTCCACCATACAACAATACTTCTGCAGTTCTGGCAAAAAAAAAAAAAAAAAGCAGGCTTTGTGCCTTAGTTGTATAGCTCCTTGGTACCAGATGATCTTTGGGATTTTCCTCCAGGGATGCTAATTCCTTCACAAATGAAAATGATTACTGATTTGCATTCATCTTTTTTTTTTTTTTTTTTTTTTTAATCAGGAATCTATTTATGTTTACTCTCTGGATATAACAACTGGTGACTAATCCTTTTTCCTGCCATTTACCATTTCTGTGGATCTGTGGCCACAAGAGGCTTTTGATGGGGAAGAGTGTTCCCCCTCTGATAAATGGGGATGGAGAACTGGCTTCTGAAGACATGGAAAAAGCCGAGGTGCTCAACAAGTGCTTTGCCTCGGTCTTCACTGGTGGTCAGGGTCCCATGTCTGTCAGGACCCTGAACCTCAAGGTGTGGGTGAGAGGAGTGGATTCTGTCCCACGGTAACAGCAGAACAAGTCCAAGACCTCCTCATGAAACTGAATGCATGGAAGTCCATGGGGCCAGATGATATCCATCCCAGGGTTCTGAGAGAGATAGCTGATGTGGTTGCCGAGCTGCTCTCCATCATATTTGAAAAATCATGGCTGTCTGGTGAAGCCCCTGGTGACTGGAAAAAGGAAAACATTACTCCCATTTTTAAGAAAGGGAGAAAGGAATACCCAGGGAACTACAGGCCAGTGAGCCTCACCTCTGTGCCTGGGAAGATCATGCAGCAGGTCCTCCTAGAAGCTATGTAAAGGCACATACGAGACAAAGATGTGATCCGAGACAGCCAGCATGGCTTCACCAAGGGCAAATCTTGCCTGACCAATCTGGTGGCCTTCTATGATGGTGTGATGGCATCGGTAGATGGGAGAAGGGTGATGGAGGTCATCTACTTGGACTTCTGCAAAGCCTTTGACATGGCCCCTCACCACATCCTTCTCTCTAAATTGGAGAAGTTTGAATTTGAAGGATGGACTGTTCGATGGATTAAGAACTGGTTGGCTGGTCGCAGCCAAACAGTTGTGATTAAAGGTTCTATGTCAGGGTGGAGGCCAGTCACAAGTGGTGTCCCCCAAGGCTCAGTCTTGGGACCAGTGCTCTTCAACACCTTTATTGGTGACTTAGATGATGGAATCAAGTGCGCCCTCAGCAAGTTTGCAGATGACACCAAGCTGAGTGGTGCAATTAATGCACTGGAGGGAAGGGAAGCCATCAAGAGGGACCTGGACATGCTGGAGAAGTGGGCCTATGTGAACCTAATGAGGTTCAACAAGGCCAAATGCAAGGTGCTGCACTTGGGCTGGGGCAATCTCAGGTATTTATACAGACTGAGTCATGAGACAGGCTCAGTCATGAGACTCCATGAGAGCAGCCCTGTGGAGAAGGACGTGGGGGTCCTGGTGGACAAGAAGCTGGACATGGGCCAGCAGTGTGTGCTGGCAGTATGGAAGGCCAACTATGTTCTGGGCTGCGCTAAAAGGGGAGTGGCCAGCAGGGAGAAGGAGGTGATGGTCCCCCTCTGCTCAGCTCTTGTAAGGCCCCATCTAGAGTACTGCATCCAGGCCCAGGGCCCTCAGTACAAGAAAGACGAGGAGCTCTTGGAATGAGTTCAGAGGAGGGCCACCAAGATGATCAGAGGGCTGGAGCACCTCTCCTATGAAGAAAGGTTGAGGGAACTGGGCTTGTTTAGCTAGGAGAAAAGAAGGCTCTGGGGAGACCTCATTGTGGTCTTCCAGTACTTGAAGGGAGCATATAAACAGGAGGGGGGACAATTGTTTAGGAGGGTGGATAGCTATAGGACAAGGGGGAATTGTTTTAAACTGAGACAGGGGAGATTTAGGTTAGGTATTAGGAGGAAGTTTTTCACTCAGAGGGTGGTGACGCACTGGAACAGGTTGCCCAAGGAGGTTGTGGATGCCCCGTCCCTGGAGGCATTCAAGGCCAGGCTGGATGTGGCTCCAGGCAGCCTGGTCTAGTGGCTGGTGACCCTGCACTCAGCAGGGGGGTTGAAACTCGATGATCTTTGAGGTCCTTTTCAACCCAGGCCATTCTATGATTCTATGAGTGTTCGCATATTACAGAGCAGCCCACGAGCTTTCCCATTAATTTCTATTTCTTTCTTTCCTGAAATTTAAATATGAACATCACTCCTGACAACATGTCAAAAGCAATAACACAGATGTTCCAGGGATGTGCTCACATCACCACCAAAGCAGAAAAAAAGGTATAAAGGATGTGTGGGAGCAGTTAGCAATAAAATACAGGAAAAGTGATCTCCTATATGAGTTTGATCATCTCTAGATTTCTTGTGTTGACAGCA
This sequence comes from Numida meleagris, assembly GCF_002078875.1. Lineage (NCBI taxonomy): Eukaryota > Metazoa > Chordata > Aves > Galliformes > Numididae > Numida > Numida meleagris. The sequence goes on from NC_034411.1 coordinate 61,874,879, forward strand.
CGTGACAACCAGCAATCAAACAACCACCAAAACTGTATCAGACAACTAATTTGGTTTTTCAATTCCAATAAAAGCAGCATGAGTTGATTTACAGAAGAGTGAAAGTTCAGACTCTTCTCACTGAATTTTGGGTGCTACTGCTGCATGCATTTCTTTCACTTTATGAAAAGCACTTTGGAAACAGAGTAAAACTGCTTTTAAAAAGTTACTTAAGATGAAAAGTGAACTCAAGAAACTATTGTGGCCCTTTTTGCCTATGCATAAAGTTATAATCTTTGATTTTGTGATTGTATCCTGTTTTTCTTCACAGAATCACTACCTAACTCCACGCACAAATTAAATGCACAGTGGGATAGAGTTCAAGTCTAGATGGATAAATATCAGATGATGTACTTTTGTAACTCTGAAACATCGTAATCTGACATCTCCATAAAATAATTCTGTCTTTTCAAAATAAGATGAAATACGTATTCTTTGTTTTCATTGAAAGTTCCATGTTGGTGCTGCAGCTTATGACAGAATTTTGGCAAAAGATTTGTGGGGAGCGCCTTCATGGTTCCACAGCCTTCATTATTTCAGCAGTGACTGTTCTTAACACTGCATGAATATGAGCACCATGTTCTGCTGAAACTAATGAAAACAAAATCACAGTCAATGTAGAAAAGAATTACCTTTATTCTGAAAATATTAAAATCAAGTTATGAAAACAGTTGAGATAAAGGGTAGAGTTACTTAATATCAAATGAATGAGTTAAAGAAGCTTTAATTGTAATGGAAAACTTCAGAAGTTCTCCCTTTTGATAGTTGATGATGTATTGATTTTTCTCCTTAATCTGTATTTTAAGCACTGTATTTAAGAAATCTAGCTTTCTTTTAAATTAAATTTGATTGTAAGCATGTTGCCAAGTCTTAAAACATAGTGTATATAGTTATCAACACAGATGGAATGAGCAGCTCACCAGAAGTGTTCAGAACAATGGAAGCAGAAATTGCTCAAATCCTGCCATTTGGAAAGTAACATCTAATGAACAATGAAAATACATTTTTTTTTCCCCCTAAGAGAAGAGGTTAATTTATTGCATAATTACATCTTTCCATGTATTTCTTCTCTTTGGAGATCCTACTTACCATCTTTTCCAGTTCCATATGTAGGTTAACAACAAAAAACATTTCAATTTCCAGCACATTTGTTTAGAGTTAGATGACTGCTTCAAAAAACCACACCAACCTCGACCACACAACAATTGCTGTGAATGTCCAAGAAATACCTAATAAATTACACAAGTTATTCCAAAACTTGTGAAAAATGTCAGTTTCTGAAAACTGAAGCAAATTCAGAACAGATAGAGCAATTACATTGGACACCATGGGTGATGGGAAAATAGCTCTCTCCAGCATCTCATTTTATATTGTTGGGGGGTTTTTTGGCAGCTATTCTTTTATATTTTCTACATTTCTTTACAGAAAAAAATTACTTTCACAGAAAGTTTGCTTTCATTTCATATCAGGAAATTAGGTATTTTCTATCTCAAATTTGGAGTGAGGTGCCACATGACATTACAGACCTCAACTTGTGTTATATAACTGAAAAGTACCAAATCTACTAATACAAGAAGAGACAGGAAGTAGTCATCAGTTTAGACTCATCAAGGGCATAATTTATATAGAAATTTCAAAATGAACACTTAGAACATGTAGGAGTAAAGTATAATGCAATACTTGCTCACAAAAGTTAGAGCATGACATATCAGCCTGATAACTTTAATCTTTTTTTTTTTTCTGCACAAAGTTCATAAAGAGTGCAATAACTGGATTTAATTAAGGTATTTGAACATGGCTTATTTGAGAAATTATTTAACTGAAGAGCAGTGGAATTTGCAAAAGAGTTGTAAGATGGATAATAAATTGATGGATGGGAAGATAGTTCTTAAAAGTTAAGATGATAGAAATGAAGGAGAGATATAACACATGGAATTCCTTGGGAGTTAATGATAGAACTAATTCCATTTTCTCATGCCATGAATTGGGACAAAATATAGGAAGATGTTGCTAGTGATGGAAAGCTAACAGCCAGGCAATTGGCTTGTTGGACAGGAAGAACTGAGTTACATTTGAGTTTACTGCAATCACCAAAAATGCAGTAATGCAAAATGAAAGCCATGGGCTTCAGGACTTAAGAACTTCTTCAAGAAGCTCTGAGTTTATCAGCTGAAAATGACCGATAAAAGCAGACTCTGCTGCACTGCTAATTGGAGGATACATCTCATACTATAAAGTTATTTTGATAACACAATCATTTCAGCAGAAGAAACTAGGTGATAGAAGGCAATTCCAGAAGGGCTAGTGGCAAAGTTCTCTGAAGTAACTGGAAAGATTACTATTAACTTCAGTGTGCTTTAATTAGAAAACATGAAAGGCAAATGTCATTTTAATACATATTTCGTACCTATCATGAACTTTTTTGATACAAATATGACATAAAAGGGAGGGAAATATAATGATAGTATTTAGGTACTTGTAATGTAGGCATGCAGATAATCTACCTTGCAGTAAATTGCTGAACCAGATAATCCATTCAGTGCCTGTCCTAAAGATTACTCAGTCTCTGGGTAAAATTCATTAACCTTCAAGTACCACTTAACTAAATCCTTCTTTGTGAGTGTCTACCTCACACTGACAGTTTAAAGCTGTTTACTGTCTTAAGTAGAAGAAAGAGAGCTGGGATCCTAGAATGCCTCTCTCCACTGATAAAATATATGCTCTGTATTTATTGACTTGTAAATTTTTACAATAAAATAAAGAAATTGGAGGTCATTACAAGGTTTTGCTCATTATGGTTTACTGCTCTGCTACAGTGCTTTTGCAAACAAAACCTTGGTTGCCATAGTTAATTAATACACTTCTTTTATAGAGGATATTATCGCTGCTTTTTAGAGATAATTATAAGAATATGGAAAACCCAAGCAACTCAGTTTGGAGAAATATCTATCAATTCTGAAAATCCTACTTATGTCAAAAAGATCGTTTTGGAGGTAGGAAGCATGATTCTCCTTTCAGAGAGGGAAACCTGGCTTAGAGAAAATGTTCCTTTTACTCTGGATGGAAGAAATAATGAGGTGACAAGCAGAAAAGCTGAAGACAAAAGAAAACCATTCAAGACAAACAGCGAAGTGGAGCTGATTAAAGCAGATTAAGGCAATATCTACCATGTTTCAAGGATCTCCTTCTGGGGGGTTCCATACTTGTGCCCGTCCGCAATGGCAAAATATACTGAACCCTAAAATCACTTCCAAATTTCCCAAGAAACGAGGGAGATAAAGAAAGTTGTCTTTACTTGGAATTTTCTGAAGGATTTCTACAGTATTGGAGTATAACACTAGAAGGGCACTCCTGTGTCATTTTGACAACTTGAGGCAAGTATGGTACTACTCTGGGAAGCAGAGACAAGCAACATGCCATTTGTAGGAGATTACACGTACCCTTATAATTTGCCAAGTAAATCTCAAACAGATTAGAATTAATAAGGATTTTATTAAAAAGATGAACAAACACACAAATTAGCATAAGCCAAGCTGCTACAAATACTCTGGAAGCTAATTAAAGGAAGGGCTTTTTTCAATGACAGAAAGCAAGGTCATAAGTAAGACGTTATGAGCATGACCAAATCATCAAACCAGAGGATATTCAAAGTGGGTAATCAAACAGAACTATAGATGAGGAAATTACTTTGTCATCTTAAATCACGAAAATTTACAGAGAAGAAAGATTTTTCCTGCCTGAGTACTTAGCCAGTGCTTAAGACTGCTGTATTTGTTCTTGCTCAGAAGGATGAAATGATCTGTTGGACATAAACATTTGTGGGTTAGGAATCTATTTTAAACTAAGATTCTTGCAAGAAAAGTTGTCCAATAATTATTACTTGGCTCTTCTTCAGAAAGTATAGAAATACTTATAAAAAATCTGATTTATCATGTTTAGTGTCTCATTACTACAGTTTATTTTCTTTTGTCTCTTTAATTTTCCCTCTTCAGATAATAACACATGCTATTTCAAAGATTGTGCAGAGGTGGGACAGTTAAGACACACACCAGCAGCTTCTGAAAAACATTGCTTTTAATTCTGGGGAACATACAGAATAATCAGAGGGTAGTTAGCATTTTCTTAAAGAAAACTAATAATAGACATTTCTTACACCAATAGCCATGGATTATGCACATAACATCTGAATTTTAAAAGTCCATAATTGAAACAAATATCGCTTTATCTTTCTGCGAAAGTCTTAGAAAGTTCAGACTTACTTCGAGAAGAAGTAGCGTTAGCAAAACGTTTTTCTACCAAATTTCAACAGGTCTGATGTAAGACCAAATTCTTGCTTATTTGTTCAATGTAATTGGCATTTGACACAGAAAAGCAAACAAATTGCACTTGCTCCCCAGGCCATTCCTGGCTCCTCCAGAGTAAACACAGTGCAGCTGGAAGACAGGACAGGCGATCTAGGTAATCCTGGTACAGAGAAAATAAGGAAGGAAGAATGGGTGGTCTTCAGAGTTTCTGCTGATCTTCCACGTGCTACGGCACTTTAAAGAAAACTTGTCTTTGAGGTTTTTTTGATATTTGTTAAGAATTCATCTCTTCTTCTCACAGAGATATGGGGCTGTTTCGGAACAGCAAACTCACTAAACAGCCACCCTTATGCTTACCAGTGAGAAAGGGAGCTCCACAAAGGAGTCATATCAGGGAAGAACAACTGACTGTTTAACCAGTCTTTCAAACTTGATTTTGGTAGGAAAAATAAAAAAAGGGTGCTTGTTAGCAGCAATGCATTTTGTGTGGATGGCAGAAACTGAATGGACACTTTGAAGAATGTTTACGCTTTACCTCAAAAAGATAGTAGCTTTGATGCTGTGGTGATTATCAGCTCATTTGCCATACTGAATTTTAAACTGTGCGCTGGCAGAACGTAGCAAGACAACATCTCTGGCAGTTTAATGAGATAACTCCTAGCTTCTGCACTAAGGCAGAAAAGAAGCCAAAGTCACACCAGCTTCAAATTCTGAGCTTCTAATCTAATGTCTTAAGGACATTACGTACAGACAATGTGAGCCTATGACATCAGGATGCTCAATTTTAAAGGAGCATTTCCTTATACATAACAAGAACTCCAATCCACTGTTCTCCATCCTATTGTCATTGAGAGACCAAGAAATCCTGCAAGGCTGTGAAATACTAGGTTCTCAGCCTTGGGAACAAGCCCAGCTTTGCATCAGGGACCTCTTATTAACATGTTGCTAGCTACATGTATGTTTTCTACAGACGTTAAAGAGCTGACGTGTTTCTTAAAAAACATATCAACTCTTCAACAGATTGCCTGGTGTGTACACTATCTAGCACGTAGCACAACAACTAGCCACAGACACACAGAGCTCACACTTACCTTACATCCAGACTGATCTGGAAGAAAATCTCCCGTGCAAAAACATTTCCTGAGCTGCCCCATTACAGGTGTGCCAGATTGCCTCAAGCAATCACCAGCTGTGGTTCTTCTGGAAAAGGGAGAATAAACAACAAATGTTTGGGCATGTTCTCCTCAGTCAGCATCTTCTTAAGGCTGGTGGAATCCTAGCTAGTTGTTCATAGGAGGGAGAAAAGGAAAAAGAATTAGCCTAACTACAGGACTTTATAATCACATTATCTATGGAGGAGATGGTCATCACTTGATAACACTGGAAAGAAAGGATGTCAGGAAAACACTGACAGAGAGGGATATATCGCCCAGAAAGTTATTGCTCTTGTTATAGTACAGCCTTAGGGTGGACTATGGTGACAGATATCTCTCTCTGGCCCACAGAGAAATGTAATTTGATGCATCTGCATTACAGTACAAAGGGATTCTAGAAGTATTCTCAGAATACTGCTTTTCAGTGACTAAGGAGTATAAATAAACCAGGACCGTGATCCACTGCAACAGGTTAAATTATACTCGCCTCTTATCACAGCCACTTTGCTTTCCCTAAATTTCTGTGGCTTCTTGGTGAGCCAAAGCTCAGCCAGGTGAGTAGAACTGATAGATGCGTTTGCTTTAACTAAATGACTGTAGCTCTTAGCAAGCTAAGACTCTGCCAGATGAAAGTAGCAGAAAGAGTCAACACCAGTAAAATTTTCATAAATGTCTTTTATTTTTACTCTACAAAGTAGATTTTCTAAAATGTGCAAGGTAAACAAAAATCCTAGGCTGTTTGCTGTAGTGGATGTGTTTATTTTATATGTTTTGGACAAGTAGAATTATTCATTTATGGCTTTACATTTTGAGGATCAGCCAGCTGTTTCGTGCTTGAGCCAATAAAAATTTTGCTCATGTGTCCAAGCAAAGTGGCAAATGCAATATGAAGAACCATCCAAAACAAGTACATAATAAAAGTAGGTTGCTTAGTCTCTTGGAAATTGTGTTCAAAACTGATTTGAATGTCAAGTTAATAAAGATATACAAATTCATATCTGAATTTTGACCGACAATTTCAGCATTTTTCTATTTTAAACCACTATGGATTATGGCTGTATGCTATCTGGTAGACATAGATGTAGTCATGAGGAAAATTTCTGGGATAGAGATTACCGAAAAAAAGCCTTCACTGATTAGTTTATGAATCAAAGGTATATATTTCACATTTTATAGTCTAGAAGTCTACCATAGCATTTGAAAATCATCTGTCAACTTCACACTTAATGACAAAATAAATTGAATTCCTTTTATTGTTAATTTTTTTTTCAGCTGCACTGACTCCAAATAGCAATCAAAGAATGCCATTAGCTGCTAAGTCAATGTGGCTTTAGAAAACAATTCCCTAAACCTCTCATGGTTGCTTTCCAGCCAATTCACTTTAGAAGAACTTGATGAAAGATATATTACACTAACTCATCACTAGTCCTGCTTCCAAAGTGTTTCCAAAAAAACCCTTAGAAACAGATACAATTAGGAATAATCATAACTAATTTCTATTAGTTCTTCAAAAATTCCATAAAATATGAATCACCCTTTCCTCCTCTTTAAAAGGCTGTACTTTTGCAACTGATGATTTCAGTAGTTTGGAAATATTGCTTCAGCTGTTTGCTAGAGCATCATCTCACTCCCTCTTTCATGGGTTAAATCATCTGAAATATATAAACTGAGCATTTTAGCTTTCTACTGTGAAAAATCACACCTTTCTGCTGAATAAGCATGCACCTTAGATTGCATCTTCATTGTACAACTGCTTGGAAAGTCGAATTTCTCTCTTGGAGATTTGAAACATATATTTTATTCCACTCAGAATGGAGAGTCAAGTTACTTCCTTTTTTTTCAAAATGTAAATCTAATATAATAAAGTTGAAACAAAGTATTCAATAAAGTGAAAATGAAATGTCTTGTTTAGAGCTTGTAGAAAACCTTGAGAAAATTTATATTTTCCAAAGAAATAATTTGATGTTATCACATCAGTATTTTGTACAGAAAAATTGTTCACTTAGAATATGCCAACTTCTTCATCAAAATTATTTTAATAGCTATTTTAGTTTATTGAAACATCCCATGTAGAAAGAGCGTGACATTATATTTAAGTGTATCTGACTTTACCTGCTTTTAGCAGTGTAGGTCACTGAAATTTCTACATGGGCATTCTCTTTATCTGCACATCTTTCATTTCTGCCTCCGGATCTATAAGCTACAAATAAGCAAAGAGATTTTATGAATATTTTCCTACTTGTAATTATCCATGTCTCATTCATGCAGAACCTCTACAGGAACGTAACGCAGGAAACGTTTTCAAGTTTGTGAATCCCACAAGAAAATATACAGTTTTCTGTCGTGTCTACACTAATTTTCATTCCAAATTTTTCAGCGAACTCTTTCTGCTTGACGTGATAAGGGGCAAAGGAACTCACTATGCTTTGTAAACTGGAAGTATCTTTTTGCTGGCTAGCATTTCATATCAGACTACCTAAGTGAATTGCCTTAGAGATACTCCTGAGACACACTTCTTAAAGCGAGAAAATAATCTAATTGAATATGCTCATTGATCATTATTATTTAAAGTTAAAAATTAATTAGCACGTAAAGGTCTTCTCAAATTGTGGCTCACTTCAGGAAGGACATCCCATGCAAAGTGTTCACTTGAGTTTTCCTGGATTTATCTGTATTGCCCCTGCTTGCTTCCTGCAGTCTTTCAGTGATGAAGGCTCACGATAGCCTTGCCGTTGTTTCAGAACACACATAGACACAGTGTTGGCCTGTTTTTACAACTTAGTTTTATTATATTCTTTCTTCTTCTGTCCCACCTCAAGACTATCACCCATGTTCCTTACTAAACACTACCAAAATAATAATTAGGAATAAATCCTGAACTGAATGGAGCTTTTTGGAAAGAAATATTTATATTCAGAAATCTAAATAAAAACTGTAGTAAAAATGGTATAGGTGAAATTGTGGGTCTAGGCGGAAGTAAATATATTAAATTAACAGAAATTTAATGCAGCTAGGTATATGTGGCAAGAGAGAGAGAAAAAGAAATTAAGGGTCATCAGTATATATGGAAACCTGAAAAAATGGTTGTTTATTCTGAGTGCAGAAAAACATGAATATAGCATACAGATGCTATAAAAAGAGACAGAAAAGAGCTGAAGGAATTAATTCATCCAATGTATAAGAGGCAATAAATAGGAAGGGATATTGTAGATACAAAGATCTTAAAAAAAAGAGAGAGAACAACAACAAAAGAATGTGGTGATATCCCTTGACAATTTTTGCCATTTTTTCATTTATGCCTTCACAAGAATACAACATATAGATAATATTCAGTTTTAGCTAACCACTTGTGAAAGTCACTGGATGTTTCTAGGATATTTCTACTGTGTCTCTCTATCTCCCCTCTTTTCTATACGTATTTTTCTAAATTTTCTGGAAATAAAACGTGATGCAATACTGACTTGCTTCTGTAAAAAGATGTTGCATGCATTCCATGTTTTGATGACTCCTATTGAAGAATATTGGGCAGTTGCTTGCCCAAGAAGGCTCTAAGAGAAAATGAAATACTGGATATTGATTACAACATTCATGAAAAATGTTGATATATCATATGCAAAAAAGGGGTATAAATTAACATCTGCCTGTCAAAAAGATGACAGATACCTGTCATAAAATACCTGCATAGTCTTTTCTTTCAGGCTCGGCAGCCTGCTTAAACATCATTCAATTAAACAGAAAAAAAAAGTTAACTGACAAACGACAGGCTTTGTCATGTACCCAATCATATGCTATAAAATTTGTCAGCAAGGATTGCTCACCCACAAAACTAAAGGGAGACAGATGATTAAAGAAGTAATTTGGCTTGCTAGCATGAAGTGTTACATTACAGAAAGTATTTGAGGTCAGCAAGAAATTTTGTCCCAAATGAGGCTGGGCCAGAGTCTTTGCTGTGGGAGAATAGGGTAAAGCACCATCAGTCTGAAGGCTCCAGACCAGCCTCAACACCATGGACTTTCAGTTGACAGAATGGTCACGGGTGGTGATGCTGTGACAACAGTTTACCAAGTATTATGTTGTCACTGTTCTTTAAGTCAACACCAGTAAATTATGGATAACTTCTCAATTTAGACAAAGTGGGTACAGGCAAAGAACAAAAGGACACAGAGCGGGGGCATTTGGTCAAACTTAGGAAAAATAGGTCAGGTTCTGCTGCCAGCAAGGAAGTGAGGTGCAAAGAATGTCATTAATCTCAATCCTTAGCAGTGCCTGATGAAACAAGCTACCCTCCACTCCAGTTCTGAACGACTGGAAAAAATTAACAGTCCTGGCTGTGGAGAGGCCAATAGGATCGTCAAATTGCATCTCCAGCAACCACAGGTAAACAAAAAGCTCTGCAGAACACTTTCATCTAAAAACCCAAACTTAATGAGGATCACAAATGCTTGCCATTAGCCTAGGAAAAATCCAAGGGGAGAATTCACAGTTATAACATGCCAGCCCAAAACTGAGTAGAAAATGTTAAGACCAGTGCCACTGTTTGGGTGCTAGTGGTAGAGGATTTCCTGAGTGTAATCTTCATCCAATTATAGTAAACGGTTCACACCCAGTGCCCCAGAGAAAAACATATCCCCAGTACATTTTAGTTCAAATTGAGAGCTAAATAACATTCTTGCTGGTTTCCCTTGACTGAGCTATGCTTATAGGTAAATTGAGAGCATGTAGATTATTATCTCTGAAAGGTATTGAATGGATAATGCCAAGCATACATTTCCATTTTAATTCTTGTCAGATGAGGAAAGGGATGCTCATGTTCCCAGGTTGTGTGAGCTCATGAGAATCCACTGGAAGCTGGAGTCTGTCAGACTTGGTACTTTGAGCCTCTCCGGACTTCATCTTCTGACACTATAATGCACACAGTTCCCACTGCAACCCATATAAGGAAATACAAGCCCTGTACAGAGCTCACAGTGACAGACACTGAGGGGTTAGTGTTGTTTCTGAACATATGTTTGATTACTGCTTTGGCCATAAAACTTATAATCCTCAATTACAACTCAAGAGAGATGTCTCTTCTAATCAAATCACCTCTCAAACAGTCTGGGCCCTGTCCAATCACAGCCACTGTTTTTCTCTTGTGTGATGACTAAGCAGTTCTTCCAAGTGTTACAGCTACCTGTAAATTGAAATGAAGTCCTCACACATCACAAGCAGATATAGCTGAAATAAGGCTTTTGCACTTCCCAAAGTCCTAAAATATATTTTCAGAATTAATCAGCATACAAATGTGTCATGGTTTTATGATTTTCAGTTATTGGTATTCCACATCATAACATCATGTAGTGTATGTACCTGGTTCTCAGAAGAGAAGGACTACTACATTCCCCAGGGTACTTTGCTCTTCTGTTACCTTTTCCAGCCAGAGGGAAAAGATAAAAACTTGCAGATCACAAGACCTCGTCCCTTTTTCCACCTGTCTCTCGTCTTGGCAGCACCTTGCTCCTCAGCTGTCTTATCGTCAGTAGTAGAGTAAGGCCTACCTTGATTTTGGGACATTCTCCCTCTCTGTATTGGATTTATCAGCTTCAATTGTAATTATGTTGTATTATAGTGTGTTGTTTTGCATTCCGATATCTTATTTAGTAAATTAGTTTGTTTCTCCTCAGATTGTTGCCGCTGTTTTTTGCTCTCAGGGCCATCTCCTTATCCTTTTTCCCTTTCCCCTTTTCCTGGGGCGTGGGCCCATGGGTCCCCCGTCCCATTCGTCACGGAACCAGGCCAAACGCCCGTAAACCGTTGACAAAATGCTGAACATGATTTGTTTGGAGACAATTTCTTTTTCTGATTGAACTTCTGCATTTAAACAGTTAGTGAAATGGAACAAGAGAGTGCTCACTCTAGGGTTTTTCTTGAAAAAGCTTCTGTCAAAAAAGCAGTCCTTAAAATTAATCTGCGTGTTACGAAATACCGTATACTGGGATCATTTAATGAAGCGTACTAATTTTTTTCAGGGTGGCAACAGAACTCAGCATCAAAAAAATATTGCTCAGCAGCAGCATTAAAAAGGTGTGTTTTTTTTGTTTTTGTTTTGTTTTGTTTTCCAGGAAGCTATGGAAAGAATAGCTTATTTCCCCTTATCATAGATCTTTTAACTGTAGAGAAACTAAATCATTTTTAATATATTTTAAATTTGATGGAAAATGGACTTATAATGTTAGCCCATGTAGGAAATCATTATTTGTATGTGTTTTCAGTTATCATTGAGAAAGAGAGGAAATCTATTCATACATGCATCATTTACACACACAAACACATTATTTAGACTGCAAATAAGTGTATGAAAATACTTTAAGAAGCTTACTTTCCAACTCAAAAAGCATTTCTTACTTTAATAAAAACACAGAACTAGTTCATGAAATGAATTTAGATGGATGCAGCTGTCACTCATTTTAACCAGTTTTCTGTGTAGAAGAAGGCCTTAGAGATCTGGATTAGGACACTATAGAGAGTGGGATATATACATAGACATCTGTATCTGAGTTAATCACTCCAGGCTGCCTTTATTTTCAATGGAGAAAAATTGGCACTCCTGGGCTTAATTCGTCTGTCACTGAAGCTGGTGGCTAAAACAGGCTGGATGAATGATACCTTAAAAGTGTCCATCGTTCTTCATTGACTCTAAAGGCAGCCTGGAGTGACTAACTCAGAGTTAAGCTACACTGCAGACAGCAAAGTTATATGAGTTGGAGCCCACACTGCATGAGGATTAGTTACACTGAAAACTAACTTTTCTGTCCCTTCCTTTTCAAAGCCAAGCTTTGAAAAATTCTGCTTGTTTTCTTTTGTTCTGCTTACCAATTGCCTGACTGATTTATTTAAACCGTGTTACATCTCTGGGATCTTCTTATCAGACCCATTTACACTATGAGGAAAGTAGAGCCCCAGAGCAAACAAAAAATGAAGCACAGATATGAGCATGTTGATCCATGTATTTTTTGAAAATTCATGATCTATACATTGCCATTGTTTTTTTTTGTTAGCAATTAATACATGATATTTACAGTTTCATGTCATGTTAGTGAAATGTGGCAGATAACCTCTATTTTGTCTCCCTTCTGCTAAACACATGGAATGAGGACAGGAAGAAACTCTGAATTTCTGGAGTATAAGTAACGAACTAAAAATATATCATATTAGAAAATGATAGGTCTTTTATCTCCATCTGAACTCCATAGGGTAATACTGTTGTAGGCATATATTAAAATTTATTGATTGCATGTATTACTTAAATTAAGTCTTCTTTTGAGATCAGGCAAATTCCATACATACAGAACACAGAAAGCTATAACTCTTGGACTTTCTATGTTTGGATATATTCAGAACTTCAAGGAGCACTAACCTCCAATGGTGTAATCTTTTCTCACTCACTGAAAATACAGTGGACAAAGCAATCCATGAAAATTAAAAAGCCATAAAAAGATGTCTTCTAACCTGTTAATCTTTGAATCTGAATTACACAAATATTGTTAGAAAACAAAATAAAAAGGAAGCACTGACCAGAGCCAGATCTACTCATTTATTTATTTTTACATTAAAGTAAATGTTTTCAGAATTTCTGTGTAGATGTAGCATGTGTCCAGTCTTACAGTTAAAAACAACCAGATAAACAGAAAACAAAACCTGCTGAAGTAGTGCTACAACAGTAGTGCTAAGCCAAATAACGTAGCTGGTAGGTCAAAGCAAAGGAGGAGAAAAATATGATGGGGGGAAGTTATCATCTATTTCTTGCTTTGTTTAACAGCAAATTTTAGCAATGTTTATTTTAAGGTTATTGTTCCCTTATAATGCAGTTCTTAGGTCATTCCATAATGGCCTCATGTCAGGATTGCAGAGACATTCAAGTATCATCATTCCAGTGGAAGTTTACAGCAAAATGTTAAAAATCTTGTATGTATTCACTTGTTTTGCTCCCTAAATATCTTGAAAAACTGGAACCCTCATATCTACTCACAAAAACCAACCAACCAACTGAAAAAAAAAAACATTGCCACTATTGTATTTATGCTATGTCGAAAAATTAGAATAAAAGCAGCAGGAGGAGTCAAAACTGCAGTCTTTTATCTAATGCTGTGTCCATAACTGATTATTCCCAATAACAGAAGAAAATTATTCTGTTCAGGAGGTTTTTTATTCTTACTTTTCATAATGTAATGCATTTCAACAAGAAATGGCAAACATTTTTAAAGTGAAAAGATCAAAATAAATATAAAATTTATTTTATCTTGGGTAAAGCTTTTAGTAAACAATAAATATATCCAAAAATTAGTACCTAAATATTGAGAAATAATTATTGCATAACTGTCAAACTCTGGTAGTAATTTTGAAAGAGGCATAGTTTATACTTTATTCATTTTAATTTGCTCTTTTTTAAATATATATTTTTAATTGTTCGGTCATGTTCATTTTATTCCACAGGGAAGTAAAAGTATAACCAGAAGATTCTACTTTTTATTTTTCTGTTATTTGGCAGCAGAGTTTGTATTATTTTATTATTTATTTTAATTTAATTTTCTTCTGCAGTAAGCCATTAGATCAGAAGTTAGTGTGATAAGAACTGAAATACATATAAAGGCATTTCAGTATGGCTCTAGGGTTGGACATACCTTGGCATATTGTAGCAATGGTGGCTCCATGTTATAGCAAGTAACTCTCAGACTGTAGTATTGGCATTTCTTGAGCTCTTTGGCAAGACTTTGGCTTGCTTTGACATTGTCCTCTAACTTTATGATTTGTGGGTTTGAGTTTCTGGAAGAAAAAAAGAAGAGAAATAACACCAACAAGAAAAAGAAAAAATGAAAGAAACTACACAACAGAAAACAAATAACAACAACAATAAAAAAAAGACAATCCTGAAGTTATTTATACAGGTGAGAGATGGGATTGGATGTTTATGTCTCTTCCTAAAGCAAGAACTGCAGCACACACACACAGTATTACACCACAAAAACAGGCTCATTAGAGGTGAAACATGACCAAAAGTTGCAGGGAAAAGAAGGGCAGTTGCACAGAAAGATTATGTTGTGCATTCAACAATCACATACTGCCAGAAGGACTGTGCAGGCAAAGCTCCTTACGTTGCTGATGAAGCCCAAGTGCCTCAGGTATCAGGACAATACTGTGCTGAATGCAGAAAACAGCATCACTGCTAGATTCCCCCAACGGTAAACATCCTTGATTCTTACTTGTCCTCAGAAAACACCTTATTTTTCTTGTAAAAAAGAAATAATTTGGAAAAAAATGAATTTGAAGGCATGGTGGCACTCCACAAACTTCTGAGTAATGATTTATTGTCTATAAAACCAGTTTCTCACTAAGCCCTCAGTTGGCTTCTGTGAGTTAGTAACTCATTAAAAGGCAAGTAAGCTCTGCTAAGACCTGGAGTCTGGGATGTTCAGTGAGCTGGAAAAGATACAGACATAATTTATGGCAGCAAAGCTGAAGCTTACTGAGAAAGCAGGTTGCAGAGGATCTCGTGATATTAAGCAACAATGATGAAATTACGTTCAAAATAGTGCAGATAAAATGACGTTCGTTGTAGATATTAAGATCCCCAATGAAGAATAAACAAACTTAACTACCTGAACACAATGGTGGGCCTCATATTACATACATAATAAAGAAGAGATTTTGGAGACCTTGAAGACAGCTTCTAAAATGTCGGCGCTTGGTCCCGTTACAGTATTCCCCCAGTCAGTGTGGCATCAGAATAGCAAGTTCTCAGAATAGCAAGTTAGCAAATTCTTAGAATAGCAAGTTCTTAGAATAGCAAGTTCTTCTTATTGTGTTTTACACACACCTTATATATCCTTCACTCGTAAGTAGTAAATCCACTCGCGGTTAATTATCCTTAAGTTTTTCACAACAACGTAGATAACAAACAAAGGGTTACTTAACTGTCCCAGAAGTGACCACATTAGCTGTGCGTACTAAAGACTATTCTGTTTACACCTTAGCCCTGTCTCCAGACTCCGGAGGCCTCATAGAGATAAGATCTACCAGAGTCTGTTGGGCTCTTTGTTGTTAAATCTCCCCCCACACTAAAAATGTCATTTTCCTAACTGCTGTGTCAAAGAACAAATTGAACTAGAGAAACAGAGGATAAATAAAACATTATATACCAATGTGTGTATATATATATATATAAAACTATGGCATATCTCAATATTTCTGCCTTGATTTCTGTAAGGATCTATGGCCACTTGTTTTAAAAGGAATGCAATTGAGCTTAGGACAGATATAGAGAAAAGTGAAAAAGTTGATTAAAGTGTGGAATAACTTCCATATGATGAGAGATTAAATTAACTGGAATTGCTAAGGTGGTAAAAGAACAGGGCACAGGCTGGAATATGACAGTGTTACATAAAATAATGAGTGGCACGAAGAAGAAATATTATTCCAACTGACATAATGTCAGAACAAAGGGGAATCACATGAAATTATCGAACTGTAGCCTTAAAGCTGAGCATATTTAAACTACATTAGTCTGCTGCAGGAGACCACAGAGGCCAAAACTCCAAGTGAGATCAAAAAGTAATTAGGGAAGAAAAGTTAAGAGCTATTAAATAGAAAATGTTACCTTCAGTTCAGGATGTTCTTAAAGCGGGAGCTCCAGAACTGGAGCAGGCAGCTCTCTCTCTCCACCTGCAGCCTGACCCAGGCGCTTGTTGGTGGAAACTCACAATGTCCAGCAATAAAGGCACCTAGGAAAAGGAAACAGAAAACAGCATTTCTTTTTTCTTCCTTCAATGTAGCTGTGTGGCAGACAGAGTCATATCACAACTTTAAAAGGAGATATCAGAATTGCTCTGAGGCCTTCAGGGGAAAAGTATAGAAAACTCAGAAAATGCAGAATAAAATTTTTGAGAATGTTTGAGAGCTGAGGTTGAGTTTTGCTCTCATAGAATGAAAAGCAAAGGCTTTGTCCTTGCTTCCCCACAGCCCAGGTGCATCCTGTTTTTGGGACCATTCTCCAAAATCCATCTTGGAAAGTTATTGCCCTTCTGACAACAAAGGCCTTTATACAATCATTCCTAATCACACAAGCCACTCCATGTGAGATGAGAAGCCAAGTAACAGTAAACCAGGCATGCAGGACATTTGATCCTGTTGCCAAGAAACAGAGATTTCTACAGAATGGCTTGATTTTCCTGACTGGAGGATGGAAGTCTTTGTGTGCATAGTAAATGTCACCTAGTAAAAAGGAAAGCTAAAAGCGTTTTTCAAAAGAATGCATGCATCTAAATTGCAAAAGTGGCCGCTGGGTTGAAAACACCCACCTCTCTTTCTGTAACTACACCATTAGCATAGATTATATAAAACTTTTATAATCACACTGTGGGTTTATTAAGTTGTGTATCCACACAGAGATTAGGCTAGGTCAGAAGAGACAAGGAAAAACTAAAAGCTGGCCAAGCATCAAACAGAATCTGAAACAGACACAGTGATAATAATTCAAACATTACACACACGTTACTTAGTTAAGATAAATCAATTCTAGCTAAAGGTGTAAACGTAAACTTTTGGTTTCCTCTGGAGTATCTGAGAAAAAAAAATGGTAACTGAAGCACATATGACAAAACAAAATGTAGTACACTAACAGTAGAAGAAATATTTGTGAATGAAAAATAAAGATTCATCATTGATATTCACCGTGACCCTTGCTGATGCCTGGCTCATTTCAGGTAAATGCTGAAGTGAAATGCTGAGCTGTGTAGGCCTGAAAGGAGCTGTTTACCTCACAAAACCCATTGGCTTTAATGAGCTTAAATGTAAAAAGAGAATAGTGGCATACACACTGTCCAGTCCAAGTGTGACTAAGGGAGAAAGGACAGTTAAGCTGAAAATGTTCAACTGCAGTGTGACAAGGGTATAACATGAGTGTACAAACAAGATGGGTCTCAGTTACAGTTTTCAGTCTGAGGGTGGGAGGAAATATCTAATATATTCTGAGCTCTGTAGTTTATTTTGAGCAGCATATGAAAGGAAACTTGAAAACTGTACGCATAACAATTGGCTCATGGTGTGTGGTTTTGTGTTAATTCTGCATCACAGTAATGCTAGCTAATGTCCCACATGAATATGCCCTAACCTGAAAATAAACTCAGCTCAGTTTTTGCTTACCAGCTCAACTTGTGGTCTTTATCCATGGAACAACATGCACCCTGGGCTCCATACTGCTCCCTTATCTGCATAAGAAGCACTGAGACCACAGGAATATTATGGCAATCATCAGCAGTGATTATTTGAAGTACTGCTATGCTTTTTATGACAGTGAACATTCCAGTTACTGTCTAGTATTTCAGTAGTCAGCCCTTCCTCTTCCTTCATAAGGAAGAAGATGGAAAGAAGTCCTTCTGTGATTTTCCTTACCAAGGCTGTAGAGCCAAAGTGTTGTGTCTTAACTCTTAACATATCACACAGTATCAGCAATGAAAGGAATGGAAGCAAGTTGTCAGAGGAGTGAGGGGAATGAGACAGAAAGTTTTCTTTCAGCTTCATTTCCAGCTTTCCCTGTTGGCTATGAGATTTTTTACAGAGATTTGACTCATAAACCATGCCTTCAAGTAGACAGCCTCCTTGGGAAATAGAATTTTGCATCTCATTCGCAAGAGGTGAATGAGCAGACCCCATCAGTACTAGACGAGGACAAGGGTAAATCTAAACCTGCCATGTTAGTGGTTACTGCTCCCATGATAGTGTTATTGTCATGCAGGATGAACTGCCTTCCAGCCTCAGTTGGCCTACACCTCAATGGTAGGCAAAGCACTGTAGAAAGAGAGGATGCTAGAGAAGTAAGCTTTGAGCACTAGTACATCACAGTACAGTTTTGCTTATCCCTAACAAAAGCAGCAGAACATGACAAGTATACTTAAATTTAAAATGGCATTGGCCTCCAAGTTATCTTCTTATGTTAGAAAAAAGACTGACATGTTGGAAGGACAGCAAAATTATTGTGTGGCTATGTGCAGTGTGGTGAAACACACATTGGGAAACGATATTCTACAAAGAAATACTGGAAAGCGATAATCCTGCCACTGCTCTTCCTCTGTCACTGGGCCCATGTGCATGAACACCAAGTCTTTCACTTGAAGGCTAGAGGAGCATACAGCTCATTTCTTTCTTATCCCTAATTTGCTTACCTGTCTTCTTCCCTTATCCTTGATTGTGTCTGCCATCTGTGATTCTGTGACCCTACCTCTATAGCTTCTCTTGATTTGTTTGCATTGCTTCTAAACTAAACTGTCCTGCGAGCCTTGATTTATTTGTAACAAAGTGCCTTTTCATACACTGAGAAACCTTTTGGATGCATTAGGGTTTTCATACAATGTCCCTCTCTCTTTTTCTTTCTTCTTCTTCTTTTTTTTTTTTTTGTTTGCCTATTATGTTAATGCTCTTGAACACCAATAGAATATTGAAGAAGAAAATACATACGCCAAGAACGTATAATATTTGCATACCAGAAAACAGTTGCTGCACATACTAGTGAAGAGTTACACAAGCAGAGTGTCTGACGGCTTTGGTCACAGGATATTCTGTATCTCCAGGATAACAGTAGTGTTGCACTGAAAAAAAAAGAATAGCATCACGAAGTCACATTTTTAATTATTTAACAGAAAGAATGCAATCACCACTATCAACAAAGGAAGTCATTAAGTGATTAGAATTCCTACTATGGTCCCTGTTAACCTCAGAGATTCGTTCAGCACTGCACATGAACACATTTCCTATTCATTGTAAGCACTGCTGAGGATTACACGAAATACTTTTTTGCATTTCATCTAGGGAAAGGAGCACTTCTGTTTTAATGTACTTGCTCTTTACATGAACGATTCTGCAGCTCTGGCAGAGCTGACAGCTGCCCTAAGCAAGGGTATGTCACACCCTGAGACCCGTTTTATGCTCTCAGATTATTAGAGGCCAAAACAGTGCTGTTCCTAGATGTATGTACCTGCCCCAGATTGGTGAGTAAAAACAATTTACAGGCTCTTGAATGCTGAGAGCATTAGCCATTGTCATTACAAAAGGCTCTTCTTTCTGATAGCCAGTGAAATGAAAGGCATATGAGCTGACAAGTTCTTCTAAAAAAATTGCCTTTCTAAAGGTTATTTGCAACTTAGCCTTGTTGCATGAAGACAGATGGTTTAAACAACATTCACAGCAGAAACATACCTGATCTTATACTAGAAGCTGAGGATATTTCTTTCTTCACTTTCTCATTTCTGTGTTTATGTTATGTCAATCTGTGTGCAGTTATAGAGCTTCAAACAGGAAAAATTACTGGCCCAGAGTTGTTCTGATATTTTTGTTTGTAAATGACACAAACAATTCTCAGCTAGAATTACCCTGGTTACAGATCTCATCATTGGACTAAGAATCAGACTACTGAAAAACACAGAAAAGCTTTCTGAAACACTGTTTCAATCTTGTTCAGATCTGGCACAAGTGCAGGGTTAAAAGCATTTAACTAAACTAGGTTTCACCACATCTCCCTCACTCCCATATCACAACTAAATGTACCGCACCTCTCAAACGAGTATCTGAACAACCTGAAAGCTGCCTATTAGGCCAGTTTCAATAACAGTAGTTTTTAAAGTTCACCAAAGCCTCTGTGTCTAGCATATACAATTAGCTGGCTCTACCTGGCTTCCTGCTACCTGGTCTGGCTGACTCGTGCTTTAGAGGCTGTCACATGTTTTTGTTGCTCTTTATTAGCTCAGCACAGAAACAGTAGGGAAGGAGGATTTCCTGCTCTCATGTGTTATCTCTGTGGCAGATTCCCCTCAGCTGCAGGCCCCATCTTTTCAGTTGTTCCAACACAGCTCCAGCCACCCTTCCACTTAGTCTCAGGTGCTGCCTGTTTGGAGGGTGAACAAAGGATCTTCCTGATTTTTGTATCTTAAACATAAGACTTATTTTCCATTAGACTTCCATTTGCCATTTTTGCATATCTCCTCACACACACTTCTCCCTCCCTCTCTCCCCCTTC